>NC_139845.1:25850905-26190905 GCF_963691815.1 Echiichthys vipera
CCTCCGGCCTTTCTGCGTTCCCTGAACGTCTTACTGAGCACCGTTTATCCGCCTAGGACCTGTCTAGATTTAAGATCCCAACATTCCTTTACCTTTTACTCTTAAACTGATTCCAAATCAGTTTACCAGGCCTTTCTTTCAAATTGTCAGTCCACCGGCTAAATTTGGATCGAATTAACCTCTAGGAAACATACTGACTTTCTCCACCAATTTAGATTATAGTCCAAATCACAGTCTTTACTTCTTAAAAAGAATAGGTGACTGCTTACCTTTCTTAGTGGTTGGCGCCCTTGTGGAGAAGTTCAGTCGGTCCCAGGAGGTTCCCAGTGACTCCGCTTGGTCACCGGTCCAACCTCTGCAGCTCCTTTTACATGAGCCTCCTTGTTAGAATCACGTCCGGGGTCACCAAGTTTCTCTGTAGGAATTTTACACACAATACTTTAGTCAAATCAGAAGGACCTCACAGAGTATATATTGCGTTATTCAAATCCTACAGGAGGCTTTCTGGAGTCAACAGAGTCGTTGGCAGTTTAATGCGCCAGCAGGCATTTATTAGCAGAAGGACATCGGATGTAACAGACGTCTGGAGAAATGTTCTATTCTCTATCTATAGTAACTGTGTGCAAAACAGTACCCGTGATCAGAGGCAAGAAGTCCCTGATCTCTATTCTATCTGCACCAGCATATAAACTTGTTACAAAGGCATGGTTTATGTGTCTGCTTGTGCGTGCATATGTGTATTTCAGAAGTAGCAGCTGCTCCAGCCTCCATCTTCCTCCCCGCGCGTCGGGGTAACCTCTGTTTCCACATGACTCGTCTTCTTTATCTGTGAAGGAAGCACATATTCTCATCCTCCCTACAGCCTGTCTGCTTGTATGGTTGTTGTTTGCGAACGACGTTGCTCTAATCTTAACTAGTTGCTAGGTGCGTTTGTGCAAGCTGGCTATTTCATTGTCTTTGTGACCTTGACTGACGTGAAAGTTCGTGTGCTGATGTTTTGCAGAAAGTTTGAGCCTGGCAGAGGCACACACTATCACACTTCTTAAATGATTATACTTATTGCGTCTTATTATTACACTCTCGTTAATCATTACTAATACACACGCTAACACATGATTATGATACTTCTTTCATTGTTTGTTAATTCTTCACATGTCAAACTATTAGAAATCAATCAGTTATGGTGATTAACATACATAGTCTTTTATAATATTGGACACTTAATTCACCTCTCTTTTTCGTTTTAGTCTAAAGACTGGTGGAAGAAGACCATTAAACATGCTTTATGCCTCATTGGAAAAATGGGCAAACCTTCTGCCATGTCTGTAGAAAAAACAAATAGTCAAAATATGACAGACAAAAACAGACACAGACATATACCCCTCCAGGTGCAGGTTTTCCACTAGCACTGCACACCACCATCTCCGCAGAGCTGCCATGTCATCCTAAAGGAAGAACACTGCCACAAATACAAAGTGCATGTTTGTATTTTTCTATGTTGTACGGTAACCTCATGATCCCAAAGAGATATTATTTCTGTTTGATAATGTCTACTTACCACAGTGAAGTCAAATGGTGCATCCATATATGGGCTAAAGAGAAATATGCCGAGGCTGGCTTGTCTTTTCATCATTGTGGTGCTCATGGTTTTCATTAGCACTGGCAATTTAATAAGCCTTTAGCGGCCGACACAAACATCTCAGGGCAGGAAAAACCCTTACACATCTCACAGGTTGAAAAAAAAAACGTTATCAAAATGCATTTGCCACAGAGTGACAGCAGTATCCTCAAATTCCCGTGCATCAAAGATTGCTAGTTAGCGCGTAGTTAGCAACATTATCAACATAGTGAAGCTTACGGTTTTTTTTTTAACGTCTCCATTATCTTTATCATTTTCAGCCGTGACAGCAAGTATGCTCAAATTCCCGCCTACTTTCTGATATCATATGTCACTTCCGTCAAGCCAGGAGCTTGTGCTCCGGGTCTGCAGCTGGATGCTACTCGAAAAATGACATAATGGCCCTCGACACATGCTATAAACAGGAGTTTGCCAATTTTAAAGAAGACGTCAACAACAAGCTTAAAGCCAACATTGACGAACTGCAGGACCAGAAGAAAAGTCTTAACGAGGCACAAACACGCATCGAGGAACTCGAGACATTCAACATGTAAGCCAACGACGTTCTATTGACAACCCTTCGTGAGCAGAGAAAGCTACAGGAAAAGCTAACCTACCTCAAGGGAAGGTCCAGGAAGAACAATGTACGGGTATATTGAGTCCCGGAGGGCTTGGAAGGGGACTCGGTCATCGGTTTTGTTGAGGAGCTGCTACAGCGAGAGCTAACTCTACCAGAAGGGATCAACCTGCTAATTTAGCGAGCACACCGAGCAGCAGCGAGCAGACCCGGCCCCGGTAAGACTCCACTGTCTATAATCATAAAATTTCTCCAGTTTGATACCAAGGAGATGATATTACGGAAAGCCTGGCAAAAACGGGTTAAGCTTGGTAACACAGCCCTGTTCTTTGACAACGATTACGCGGCCGAGTTGGTACAGAAACACAGAACCTATATGGAGATCACAAAGACCCTCAAGGCTAAAGGCATTCGGTTCCAGACGCCCCTGACCAGGATCAGAATCCACTGGTCTGACAGACCTCGGCCCTACGTCAGAGGCAGCTAGAGAGATGAGGAAAAGGGGAATGGATGTACAGATGAGGGAAGGTGTTGAGGGGCACACGATAGAGGAGTGGATACAAGTAACATCGCGGTGGCAACACGTCGGAGGACTATGGGTGCCTGAATAACTTAACGGGGAAAAGCGGCAGGAGTTTTGGAGAGTGAAGACGGAGATGCAGATGCGATTAGGGGGTAGCCTTAAAATAAGTATAATTCATGATATACATACGGCCTACTAACTGTATAGTACGACATGTCAATGAACGGGCATATATGAGGCAAAAAGGGTAGGGAAAAGGTATTATTTGCTTTTATATTAATTTAAACATTTTTGTTCATAAATATGTAGAACAGTTAAGTGGTAATGTATCCTTGAGAAAATGTCAGGGTAGGGGGAAAAATAATGGGAAGAATGGGCTTAATCAGTGAAATACCCCAGGAGATAATATTTGGTTATTTATCTGCCTATTGTTAAGTATTGAGTTTGTATACTAGGTTATAGCTTGCCTCCCACTACTAGGCTTAGGTATAGAAGGCAAGGGAGACTTTATGCAGGACCTCGATTCACCTCTTGTGAGGGGCCATTCCCTTGCTGGGGGACCTTCCCCTCTCCTCCCAGCAGGGGCACGGGCATGATTGTAGAGGCCCGATGTTATCGGAAGCATTGTTTTGGTGTTCAAGTTAATATTGTTGTTAGAACTGTAGGCGTCAGTAAAAGAAAGGAGGAGAGGCAACATAGTCAACCTAAAGTGGTGTCTCTAAATGTGAATGGGTTAAATTATCCAATGAAAAGAGAGAAGGTCATAGGTTAGTTAGTTAGGGATTTAAAAATACATTCTATTCTCCATACAAAACTGTGAGGAAAAGAGGGGTAATGATTTTAATTTCAAATGCAATACAATTTGAGACTTTAAAGGTAATGAAAGATAAAGAAGGAAGATACATTCTAGTAAAGGGGAAAATAGATTATCAACTAGTTACACTCGTTAATGTCTATGCACCTCCCGACAGTGATACGAGTTTCTTCAAGAATTTATTTGAAGTTGTCGTTCAAGAAATAAAAGGGATACTAATATGTGGAGAACAAAAGAAACAGCTGATTAGCCATGGGCAACAGCTGTAGAGGTCAAGCTATTTTGAAGTAAGATTTTTTCATCATGGATATATGGGTTTGTTTTGTTTTTTAAAAAAAGAATTGATTTCCTTTTTATGTTTGCATTATTACTTAATAATGTAGGCCAGTGTTTCTTCAGCGCCAAATCTATTAGGATTGGGTAGATTTTATTTATATATCTTGCAACTGATGACTATATATTATAAACATGAGGATATTATTTTAATATGTGGAAGGGAGAGGTTGTACTTGCACCACTTCTATTTATTAGCATTTTATGGATACATCAAAACAGAAGAATATTTTAGACATTCAAATTACAAGCTGGAATGTAAGGGGGAATTGACCAAACTGAAACAAGTACTAAACAGGATAAAAAAAAATCTCAACTCAAAAATAGTCTTTCTACAAGAGACACATATGATTACTTCAGACATACGTACACTCCTTGAGTAAATGATGGCCAGGTCAGGTATTTCTGTAACGGGTTTGGTTAGGACCCAATAGCAGCACAAATACAGGCAGGAATCGTTGGTAACAAACTTTATTGGCTTTGGTGCAGGGGATAATCAGAGTCACGGGGCTGCAGGTAGCCACAGAGGAGACTGGAGTAACACTCACTCTGAAGAGCTGAACCAGGTAACCACCAGTTAGCCACAGGAGCCGACAGGCAGAATCCAGAAGGGGACAGGCGAGGATCGTGGTCAGGGACGGAAGGCTGAGGTGATTTCCAGGAGATCTGTCAGGCAGGATAGTCGGAGGCAGGCTGGGTCGAAACTGGGAGATCAGGCAGAGTAACGCTGGAGAGTCTAGTGCAAGCATCTAGAACAATCTGGCAATGAGTGAGTGTGGAGTTGGGGCTTAAATACAGCCAGAGCAGGGAGCACAGGTGAGTGGAGTTGGCTTGATGAGAGGGGTGTGTCTGATTGGCAGATTGAAGCAGGTGTAGAGTGTGAGGCAGAGATGAACTGTGAACCCCTCCCTTAAGGGGCGACTCCTGGCGACCCAAACAAACCAATGCAGGGCCGGGTGGGTGGAGGGGGTCCGGAGGAGAGTTAATATTAGTCAGAGACGTCCACCTCCATCCCCTCATCCCTGACTGTAGGGAATGCGTCATCTGCATCCGAGGGAGGGTAACTGGTTCTGGCGGGTTGATCGGGGTGACGCTGATGAAAGTCCCTGACGAGGTGGTGATCCAATATGTGTCTGGCAGGAACCCAGGATCTCTCCTCGGGGCCGTATCCCTCCCAATCCACCAGGTATTGGAGGCCCCTTCCATGTTGGCGGGACTGCAGGAGATGACGGACCGTGTAGGTGAGGCCTCCGTCAATGAAACGAGGAGGTGGAGGAGGTGGGATGGCGGGGACCAGGGCAGTCTCTCGGACCGGTTTGATTCTGGAGACTTGGAATGTGGGATGAACACGCATTGATCTGGGGAGTTTGAGTCTCACCGCTGCGGGATTGATGATCTTGATCACCTCGAAGGGACCAATGAAGCGAGGAGCCAGCTTCTTTGACTCCACCCTCAGGGGAAGGTCAAGGGTGGAGAGCCAAACCCTTTGACCAAGCTGATATTCTGGAGCCTGGGAGCGGTGGCGGTTAGAGGCAGAGGCATAGCGTCCAGCGGCTTTGAGGAGAGCAGCTCGAGCTCGGATCCAGGTCCTGCGGCAGCGGTGGATGAAGGCCTGGACGGATGGACAAGAAGTCTCTCTCTCCAGGGTCGGGAACAGAGGTGGCTGGTAGCCATAGACGCACTGGAAGGGAGAGAGGCCTGTGGCGGAACTGGTCAGGGTGTTGTGCGAGTATTCCACCCACAGGAGCTGTTCGGACCAAGATGAGGGGGATTGGGATGACATGCAGCGGAGTGCCGTCTCCATCTCCTGATTTTTGCGTTCCGTCTGACCGTTAGACTGGGGATGGTATCCTGATGAGAGACTGACGGTGGCCCCCAGGAGTGAGCAGAATTCTCTCCAGAAAACAGAGGCGAACTGGGGGCCCTGATCAGAAACCACGTCTACTGGGATGCCATGGAGGCGGACAACATGTTTAAGCAACAGTCTTGCAGTCCCTTTAGCTGAAGGGAGTTTGGGCAGGGGCACAAAGTGGGCCATCTTGCTGAACCGGTCCACCACCGTCAAAATGGTGGTGTTGCCATTGGACGGTGGTAGACCGGTGACGAAGTCCACGGACATGTGTGACCATGGACGATGAGGTATCGGTAGTGGGTGCAGAAGACCAGCAGGAGCTTGGAGTGTGGGTTTATGTTGGTTGCAGGCGGGGCAGGCGTTGACGAAGCTCCGTGTATCCTCAGCCAGAGTGGACCACCAGAAGCGACGCTGCACAACCTCCTTCGTCCGCTGGATCCCAGGGTGACAGGTGAGGTTGGAGCTGTGAGCCCACTGGAGGACCTCGGATCGGAGGTCAGGTGGAACATACAGACGTTCTGGTGGACAGGAACTGGGTCCAGGCTGGTCCTGGATGGCAGCTCTGACCCTCTCCTCCACCTCCCAGGTAAGTGTGGCGATGAGGCGTGAAGCTGGAAGAATGGTTTCAGGCTCTCGAGCCTCCTTCTCCTCCTGAAACTGCCGAGACAAGGCATCAGGTTTGACGTTGCGGGACCCCGGCCGATATGAGAGGGAGAAGTTGAATCTGGTGAGGAAGAGAGACCACCGGGCCTGGCGGGAGTTCAGTCTCTTGGCTGACTGGATGTACTCCAGGTTCTTGTGATCCGTCCACACCAGGAACGGCAGTTTGGTCCCCTCTAACCAGTGACACCACTCCTCCAGAGCCAACTTCTCCAGAAGGGCACCTTGGAGGAGGTGAGGGCTGTGAGAGGGGCTGCCACCGTGCTGTACCCTCTGATGAACCTCTGGTAAAAGTTGGCAAAGCCCAGAAATCGTTGAAGCTGCTTACGGGAGTCTGGAGTGGGCCAGAAGGTGACAGCAGAGACCTTGGCAGAGTCCATCTGGATGGTCCCCTTCCCTATGACGTACCCCAGGAAGGAGACAGATGTAGCGTGGAATTCACACTTCTCAGCCTTTACAAAGAGAGAATTCTCCAGGAGGCGTTGGAGAACCCTCTGGACATGGTGGATGTGTTCGTCTATGGAACGAGAGAAGATCAGGATGTCGTCGAGGTAGAAGACAAACTTATTAAGCATATCCCTGAGTACGTCATTCACCAGGGCCTGGAAGACAGCAGGAGCATTTGTGAGGCCAAAAGGCATCACCAGGTACTCGTAGTGGCCGGTAGGGGTGTTGAATGCCGTCTTCCATTCGTCTCCCTCTCGGACCCGGACCAGGTGGTAGGCATTGGGTAGGTCGAGCTTTGTGATGATGGTGGCTCCCTCCAGGAGCTCGAACGCTGAGGCGATGAGGGGCAGGGGACAACGTTTTTTCACCGTAATGTCATTTAGTCCTCGATAATCAATACAGGGGCGGAGCGTCTTGTCCTTCTTAGCCACAAAGAAGAAACCCGCCCCTGCTGGAGATGATGAGGGTCGGATGATGCCTGCGGCCAAGGAGTCATTGATGTAGGTGTCCATGGCTTCTCTCTCAGAGGCGGATATAGAGTACAGGCGACCCCTGGGTGGAACAGAACCAGGCTGGAGGTCGATGCCGCAGTCATAGGGTCTATGCGGGGGAAGAGAGGTTGCCTTTGCTTTGCTGAAGACCTCTCGGAAGTCTAGGTATTCAGCGGGGACCCCCGACATATCTGGAGCAGGGCTGGAGCAGGTAGATGACTGAGGAGCGGTGGCTTGTTTAAGGCAGACTTGATGACACGTAGAACTCCAACCTAGGATCGCCCCTGTGGTCCAGTCTATGTGTGGATTATGACGCCGGAGCCAAGGAAATCCCAGGAGGAGTGGATGACGAGGAGAGGGCAGGATATGAAACTGGATAGTCTCATGGTGGTTGCCAGACAGGATCATGTGGATGGGCACTGTCTGGTGGGTGACAGTTCCCAGGAGGTGACCGTCCAGGGCATTGGCAGGAGCAGGAACTGGCAGGCGAATTCGACCAACGCCTAGCTGAAGAGCTAGGTTGTTGTCGATGATGTTAGCGTCTGAACCAGAGTCTATGAGTGCGGCAAGAGTCTGAGAGCCTTGGGGTAGCAGTACAAATACAGGCAGGAATCGTTGGTAACAATCTTTATTGGCTTTGGTGCAGGGAATAGTCAGAGTCATGGCGCTGCAGGTAGCCACAGAGGAGACTGGAGTAACACTCACTCTGAAGAGCTGAACCAGGTAACCACCAGTTAGCCACAGGAGCCGACAGGCAGAATCCAGAAGGGGACAGGCGAGGATCGTGGTCAGGGACGGAAGGCTGAGGTGATTTCCAGGAGATCGGTCAGGCAGGATAGTCGGAGGCAGGCTGGGTCGAAACCGGGAGATCAGGCAGAGTAACGCTGGAGAGTCTAGTGCAAGCATCGAGAACAATCTGGCAATGAGTGAGTGTGGAGTTGGGGCTTAAATACAGCCAGAGCAGAGAGCACAGGTGAGTGGAGTTGGCTTGATGGCAGATTGAAGCAGGTGCAGAGTGTGAGGCAGAGATGAACTGTGACAATTTCAGGCCTCCCACAGTACTTATGCAAGAGGCGTAGTCATTTTTATACACAAATAAATTCCATTTCAAATCATAACCACTACCCAAGATCCATATGGAAGGTACATTATAGTTCAAGGTAATATTGTGTCACAAAAAATAAATCTTATAAATGTATATGGTCCTAACGAAGACAATCCATCATTTTTTGAAAAGCTTTTCTGACTGTGTCTGCCTTGGAGGGACTTTATGTTTTTGGGGGAGATTTCAACTGTGCCCTGCGACCCAATGTTAGATAGACACACAAATTGATATGACACATACGCAAACTAGGAAAACACTAAGTAACCATATGGAGAATTTAAGATTAGTTGAAATTTGGAGATCACAGAACTTAAATAAGAGGGAATATTCTTGCTATTCAAGCTCATATAAAACCCACTCGCGCATTGATTACTTCCTAATCTCTAGGGAATTGATGTACAATGTCAAGAATAGCTGGTACGGCTCGTGACTCTGCTGGGAACCAGAGGGTCGCCAGTTCGAGTCCATGTGTGAACCATGAATGGAGCGTGGACTGGTGGCTGGAGAGGTGCCAGTTCATCTCCTGGGCACTGCCGAGGTGCTGTTGAGCAAGGCACCGAACCCCCAACTGCTGGGGGCGCTAATCCATTGGCAGAGAAAAAAATTTAATTTCCCTTGCGGGATAAATAAAAGTAATTCTTCTTCAATAGTATAGTAATAAGTGATCACGCATCAGTGTCTATGGAGATTAATTTAGGTAAATTTGAGCGCTGCTCAAGATGGAGGCTACAGATTAATCTGCTACAGGACCCATCCTTCGTTAAATTTGTGGAAAGTTGCATTGATAAATATTTTGAAACAAATACAAATGAAACTACGGCCAGCATTGGGTGGGAAGCATTTAAGGCCTACATCAGGGGAGAAATGATCAGCTAAAAGAGATCTAAGACCAAGCGCTATAACCAAGAGTTACATTTACTAGAAAACCAAATTAAAAAAGCTGAAACTGAATTTTATAATGATAATGACCCTGGAAAATGACATAACATATATGTTATGAGAGCTAGTTATGATAAGTTAACAACTGATAAAGTTGCTGAAAGCCTAATGTGGATGAAACAAACATACTATGACCAAGGGGAAAAGGCAGGTAAATTATTGGCATGGAGGACAAAGAAAATGCAAGCTGAAAGAACCATAAATAGTATAAAATCAAACTCTGGCAATGTAGTTATGGACCCCGTAGAGATAAATAACACTTTTAGAAATTTTTATAAATTGTTATACAAATCAGAATGTACAGAAAATAGAGAAGCTCAGAAGACATTTCTTGACCTGTTGCAATTTCCGACTATATCAGAGGACGAGAAAATAACACTAGATGGTCCATTAACAACAAAAGAACTTGATGAAGCTATAGGAGACATCAGTAGCAGTAAGGCGCTGGACCAGAAGTTTTACAAAACATTTCAAAGACAGCTATTAAGGCCGCTTCTGGACATGTATGAAGAGTCGTGTATGAAAGGAATACTCCAAGATTCTTTAAGGTTAGCTATAATAACCCTAATATTAAAACCAAATTAGCCCCCAACCGAATGCTCATCTTACAAGCCAATTAGTTTAATGGGATGTGATATAAAAATGACTTGCAAAACACTCTCTAGAAGATTAGATAAATACCTCCCTCAGCTGATTATTGATGATCAACAAAACAGACAGGGTTACCATTATATAAGAAGAGTCCTAAATATACTATATGAGAAATATGACGCAAAGGACACAGCACTGCTGTCGGTCGATGCAAGCCAGGCATTTGATAGGACAGAATGGGGTTACCTCTTTGAAGTACTTCCAAAATTTGGGTTAGGGAAAACGTTTCTAAAATGGCTCCAACTGCTATATACAAATCCATCTGTTGAGATTTTAACCAATAATACCATCTCCAAACCCTTTAGTCTACAGAGATCCACTCGCCAGGGTTGTCCATTATCTCCACTATTATTCACAATTCACACAAGCAATTGAACCCCTAGCTATAGCTGTAAGAGTACATAAGAGTTTATCAGGTATAACAATTGGGAAGGTCGATCATCACATCTCTTTATATGCGGATGATATCATATTTTTCCTGACAAACTTAAAAAATAGTATTCCTAGTCTAATGAGATTAATTGACACTTTTGGAGGGATATCCGGATATAAAATTAATAATTCTAAATCAGTGTTAATGTTTCTCAATAAGGAAGAAAGCTATGATCTCCTCCCATAATAGATACCCTATTTATGACAACGACTAAAGGTTTCAGGTACTTGGGTGTTAAAATTACTCCTGAACTCAGTGAAATAATCTCAATGAACTATGACCCTCTGGTGGATGATGTAAATGAAATACTGAATCGATGGTCTAATTTGCTCCATGTTGGGTCGAATAAATCTTATAAAAATGGCAGTTTCACCTAAATTTTTATACTATTTTCAAACACTTCCATTGCCATTATCAAACAAGTTCTATGATAAGCTTAATAAACTACTTGGCTAGACTCCGCCTTAATCTACTATATTTGCCTTATGAAAGAGGGGGGCTTTAACTTCCAAATCTTAGATGGTACTATATGGCTTCCCAACTGACTGCATCATCATGCTATTTTTGCACAGCGGCGCCCCCAGCCTGGGTAAACATTGAACAGGAGTCCGTTCCGGATCTACCATTAAAGTTGTATCTATATTCCTCTGACATAAAAACATTAAAAAAGCACACAAAAAATCAGTTTCTCAAAAATACAATTTCAATATGGCATGCTGCACATAAGCATGTGGGTGACATGCCAGCACTGTCTCAATTCACCCTTCACACCCGTTAAGAAAGATGGAGAATTTAGGTTATGGAATATAAAAGGCATTCAGAAAATGATGGATCTTTACAAAGATGGAGTTTTGCTTTCCTTTGATCAATGTGTTTGAGATATCAAATTCCAAAAAAACACTTGAAAACACATACAAAACTTTAAAACACCTACAAAAAGATATATGTCTAAAAAATCCAAACTAATAATGTGTATACCACCTTTGTCAAAACTTGAGGAAGTTACACTTGTAAATTTAGGAAGGAAAGGACATGTATCTAGATATTACAACATATTAGTTGCAAATAGCCCTGAATCAGCACGCGAGGAACTAAACGCTTGGAAGCTGGATATTAAGGAGGATATTGATAAGACGGATTGGAATAATGCTTGTTTAAGAGCAAAAAAATAGACAATTAATACAAGGTTTAAATTACTCCAATATAAGTGGCTTATGAGGATGTATATAACCCCTGTCAGGCTTCATTATATGTCTGCTAATATCCCTGATGTGTGCTCTAAATGCTTGACTGAGAAAGGGACTCTATTTCACTGTCAATGGGAATGTGTAAAGATCAAGGATTTTTGGAAGGATTTTTTAAAATGTTTGTCAGACTTGTTAAACACCAGAGTCCCTTTAAATGCCGGGTTCTGTTTGCTTGGAATATATCCGAAGAACTTTAAACGGACCTTGAAACTGACCGGACTATTAGACTTTGGACTTCTCCAGGCCAGGAGGGCAATCGCGTTGTGTTGGAGGAGCATGGAAGCACCATCACTACGGATGTGGATAAAGGAACTATCGCAATGTGTTGGTCTGGAAAGAGTAACTTACATTGCTAAGGGCAAACGGAAAGACTTTGTTAAGCTTTTGGAACCATATATGAATAAAATTAAAGATGGATGGCCCTACTTGAAAGAAAATCATAAATGATGATGGAAAGTGTTTTTTTTATTTATTTCTACTTTACTTTAGATAAGTGCAAGGGGATGAGGGTGTTCGGGTGTGTGAGAATGTGTGTGTTTGGGGAATGTGAGTATGTGTAGTCCTACATTAAATTGCATTATCAATATTATTGTTGGGTTCTTCTAAGAAAAATTACAATAAACATATTGTGGGAAAAAAATATGTGGAGGGGATTTTAACATTACACTGAATCACGATTTGGACACATCTAGTATAAAGAAAAGTAGCAAAATTTAAGTGTCCCGATACTTAAATACTGTATTAACAGAGCTAGGAATTTCAGATGTTTGGAGGGAGCTACATCCATCCAAGTCCACAGGGACTTTCCATTCTACTCAGCTCCCCACTCAGTCTACACAAGGATAGATTATTTTTTCATGAATATATCAGATAGATTTAGAATAGACGAGTGTAAGATTGGAGTAGCTGAAATCAGATCATTGTATTTGCCACCTGACACTAAATACATACAGCAGGAAAAGAAATACTGTATGGAGAAGGAATGTTTGTGTGCTAAATAATCCAGGAATTGTTGAGGAGATCAAAACTGAAATAAATACATACAGGAAATAGAACGACAATGGAGAAGTGGATTTTACTATTATTTGGGATGCCATGAAAGCAGTTATGCAGGGAAAACTAATATCACGAGCAGCATGCAACAAGAAAGAAGGACTGAAATTATATCAGAAGAAGATTGAAGAGCTTAAACAGTTAATACAAAAACATGAAGACTCAAAGAATGCAGGTTTACTTCAACAAATCAAGGAAGTGAAGACAAAAGTAAATGAGATATTAGAAGAAGTGGAAAAGAAATCTAGACTTCTGAAGCAGACTTACTACGAATTAGGCCCCAGAGCTACAAAATTACTAGCGAGGCGAATAAGGAAAAAGCAACTCATGAATACAATTCATAAAATCAGAGATTGTTGAGATCAACCTGCAGTTACCTCCCCGGGTCCGTTGATCGGAGGATAGAAGGAGAGATCTTGAGGCGATGGCTTGAGATCACACCAAAATCTTTATTGGAGCACTTTGCAAAGCGGAGACAAGTTCTGATACAACTCAAACCAGGTCATACATCAGACGAGTCTGTTGTTGTCTAGGGGTAGCGGCTTTATAAACCCTTCTGTCGATGGAAACGCCTTAAAGGTAAAAAAGGCGTCAATGGGCGTTAATCTGCCTGGCAACACATTATAACACTAAAAGCTGAGTCAAGGAAATTAGTGCATGTCCCTATATGGCTATCTAGAGAGACAGATGTGTCTGTGTTTGCAACACACGAAATTGTTAGTTAATGAGTATGTGTGTGTGTGCCTAAAATAAGGAAATGAGCATTCCTCTGTTCTTTAGAATCATAACGAGGTGATGTGTGAGAGAGCACGAGATCTCTATCTTGCACACTCTACAGAACTGAACTCTCTTTTCTGTGAGGCTCTGTGATGCAAGTTATTATCTGCTCAACCAGCCAGGACTAGTCTCATTCCAGGGGTTTATGTACCATGACCCCACTGTGCACCAACTTCAGTTTAGCCATTTCAAAAGCCATCTGACCGAGCAGCTCATTTCTCTATCTTCCACAAGATCCTTCAACCAATTCACTGGAATTTGAACCAGGAAAAATACAAAAAGTATTTGAAAAGGCCAAGGATAAAGTACGCAGCTCTTCTGATTTCTAGGGACAGGCCTAACCAAACCTCTTAGAATACTAATACTTGGGTGTATTGGTGTGATCCTGTGTATACTGCGGGATAGAAAGATATAGAATTAGAAAGAAAGGGTTATCAAAATTCTAAGCTGGCTGACTTATGATTCTAAATTTAAACCAGGGGCAATGGATAGCATTTATGGACAATGGATAAACAAGGGAATAACAGCAATATGCACAATAATTGATCGGGGCAAAAAGGGAATATGGATTGGAGGATTTTGACCAATTTAGGTATTTACCAAATTAGAGACTTCTTTGAGAAAGAAATAAAGCCAGGTCTACTTTAGGAGCTGAACAAAGTAATTATAACACTACGTAATGCATATAAAAACATTACTGGAAAAGTGGCTTCAGCAATGAACCAGGGTCTGGAGCAGAACAGAGGAACTTCTACACTGTATATAAGAGACCGATGGATAAAGGAATCTAAAATACCATTAACTAAGGAGGACTGGTTCAACATATGTGATGTGCAGCAAACCACCACCAGCTCCAGGATGTGGAACGAATTTTGCTGGAAAAATATGAACAGGTTTTTTATTACTCCCAAAACAAAGAGAAAATTTTCAATTACACAACAAACATGCTGGAGACACTGGCCCTCATTTATCAAACGAACGTACGACAGAAAAACGTGCGTATGACCATTTCCAAGCAAACTTAGTCATTTATCAATTTGGACGTGAGCGGAAGCTACGATCAAATCTCACGTCAGGTCTGAGATTGTGTAAGCAAATTTGAGCCTGTAGATTTGCGGTGCAGCACAGCAAAATCTGGCTGAAAATAATTAACAAACCTCAGCTGTCATTAAGCATAAGCAATCACATATTAAGAACAGATCAAAACGGATTCTTAAAATTAATAAAAAATAATAGTTGGAGCAATTGATTGTACTCATGTGCGTCTGAAGGCACCATCCATGAATGATTATGCATTCATTAATCGCAAAAACTACCACTCGATAAATGTACAGGTGATTTGTGATGCCAAGCTATCGCTTTTAAACATGGTGGTCAGGGGACACACACGGTTCTTTTATATTTCTAAACAGCTCGGCTCCATCCCCCGTGACCCCGACAGGGACAAGCGGTTGAAAATGAATTAATGAATGTGTTGGCGCGCGGCTGCAGGAAAGCGCACTGCAGAGCCAAAGTAATCTCCTCGGTAAGTGGCTACCCTCGATAAATTGCATTAAATCAAACAAGGTATCGGATGATTAACATTTTGGTATGGTTCTTCTAGGTGACAAAGGTTATCCTCTTACGGAATACCTAATAACCCCGCTGGCAAACCCTGCTACAGAGCAGGAGCGCAGGTTCAGCAGTGCGCACACACGCACACGGGCCACAGTGGAGCACTGCTTCGGGTTGACTGCCTCCGTTATTCTTTTCCATACAGCGTTTTTATGGGCCCCATTTATTCCACTCTTTAAACTGCCACAAAGCACATCTTTATTTTGCTCCATCTCGGATGTCAGGATGCCGATCTGTGTGTCGGAAAAGTTTCTTTTCGTACCAGTGTTTCTTCTCTCCATGTTTGACCTCAGTGGGCGAGGCCTCTGAACCAGGAATATTTAAGGGCATACCATGCTAATGACGATCGTATTCAGCCGCCGCATTTATCAAGGCCCGCTCATTCGTACGCTGAGATTGGTCAGATACGAATTTTTCATAAATCACACGTGTGTCCTTTCATACGACCAATTCTACGCTCAGATCTGCGCCCGTTTTCACGCAAGATTGATAAATGAGGGCCACTGTCCCCATATTTAAGAGTAAACTTAAAACTTTCCTTTTTGATAAAGCTTAAAGCTAGGGCTTACGAGCCCTTAGCAATGTTGTTATTTTTAGGCTGATTTTGTTCTGCTTAATTATGCTGCTATAGGCCTAGTCTGCTGGGGAATACAATTTTTCTAGATAGTCTGAGCTTCTCTCCTCTCTGTCTGTATCATTCATGTCTCATCAATGCATTTTACTAATTCACCTTCTTCCCCGGAGTTGTTTGTGCTTTGTCGTCTCGCAGGTGTCTGCTGATCGTGGTGGTGCCTGCTGCCACTGTGGCTGGTGGCCAAAAAAGTTAGGCCCTGGTGTCAAAACTATAAATCTTCCTTGAACACTCTTTTGCGTTTTTAAATACAGTAGCAAGAGCTCTGACCAATCCAGGTTCATGGTCTGGATCCTGGGGAAGAAAAAAGAGGGGAAAAGGCTATTGACTACACTGATTGTATAGTATGATGAGTTTATAAATAAATCTCAATCCAAAATGAATCTAACTACATGAACTTGGACTGTGCAGTCATCCTTGACTTTACAAAAATAGCTAGCGCAGCTAAAACTTTCATAAAACTTGTCATCTACACTGTGTGATAAAGAGAAAATTTAAATGCACTCAGTCACTGGTACAATAAATCAAGAATGTCTAACCAAGAGCTACAGGATCCAAAGCAATAAGAGTCATTCACTCCTACACATGTGCACACATGTCATTGATTTGGCCCCTTGCTCTTACATAAATACAAATACCCAAAGACCCTTCTCAGCTTCATCTGAGCTCCGTCTCTCATCAGATGACACAGTGTCAATCTATCAGGAGACATGGAAAAAAAAGAAAAGAACAAAATTACACATTGTGTACTAAAATGTACACTACATGTGTCAAAATGATATCAACACAACCATTTGTGTTGTTGTTTGACACATCCCTTTTTGCTGTGCAGATTGATTGGTGCCTCTAGGATTGATAGCTTCCAGGGGCAACCTCTGACTTTGGTAAAATAGTTGTTTTTTTAGGGCCGATGCAGATTTTTTTTCATCAGCCTTAGCTGATGGCCGATACGGACTGCCGGTTTTCTTGAGCCGATATTTGAAACCGATACTACTTTTGATCCCTCAATTTCCATCATAACACTGACACAATGATGATAACAAATGTTACGAGTCTCAATTTAAAAAAAGAAACATTTATTGAACTTAAAAAAGGTGAAGTAGAACAAGTAGACAATATTTAACAAATATTAACAACAGGTGAGGTAGAACAAGTCAACCATATTTAACAAATATTAACAACAGGTGAGGTAGAACAAGTAAAGGGGTGAGGCTAAAGTCCTCAACCCAGTGTCTAGGGTTCGATTCCCACCTTTGGCCCTTTGCTGCATGTCACCCCCGCTCTCCCCTGTTTAAATAAATCTTTTAAAAAATGAATATATATATTAACATGTTCGGCTTCGTCGGCTGTTTTCAGTTTCATGTTAAGTGAGCAGGTGAAGCCCATTTCCCTATTTTGCTGCTTCACAATAAAAGCATTTGACTAATAAAACAACAGGGGACTTTTATTGCGAAAAATGTATAGGGAATAAACATCTTTATCCATTTCTAAGACACTCCGACTTGTCAATATCATGAGATCTATGATGGCGCCACGGACGGCTGCCTCGGCGCTTAGCTCCGCAGTTCCTTGTTTGTTTTTGTTTTTTTGTTGCGTTTTAAGTTGTCCTTCCGTGATCCGGTACACTCGGGAGGAACTTTTACAGTATGGACAGTCTACCGGACACAATTTTCCAACATTTCTCACCGATTCTGGATACCTTTCGGAACTTCTAGTCGGAGGAGCAGCGGCTGTCTACGGGATGTTCAGGCGACGCAGACGGGGCAAACGGGCCGGCGCGCTCGTTAAGCTCCGACAGCGGGGATTCCGAACAGCGCTCCCGTCGATTCACCTGGCGAACGTCCGCTCCCTTAACAACAAGATAGACGAACTGCTGCTCCTCAACAGAAGGAATTCGGACTTCTGCAGATCTGCCGCCCTGTGTTTCACTGAAACTTGGCTCAGTGAACTCACCCCAGACTCAGGATTACATCTACCGGACTTCCAGCTGTTACGAGCGGACCGGGTAACGGAGCTCTCGGGGAAGAGCAGAGGAGGCGGAATCTGCTTCTATATTAACGAAGGTTGGTGTACAGATGTCACAGTGTTGAAGAAATCATGCAGCCCCCACTTGGAGACATTTTTCATAAACTGTAGACCGTTTTATTCACCGCGGGAGTTCTCCTCGTTCATTCTGGTTGGTGTGTACATCCCACCTCAGGCCTGTGTCACTGAGGCCCTACAACACCTGGCTGACCAGATAACGGAGGAGGAGAGGAAGCATCCAGACTCCCTGCTCATTGTGCTGGGGGACTTTAACAGAGCAAACCTCAGCCGTGAACTACCAAGATACAGACAACAGGTTAAGTGTCCCACCAGGGACAAAAACACTCTGGACCATTGCTACACTATTTTAAAGGACTCCTATCGCTCTGTTCCCCGTGCAGCTTTGGGGCTCTCTGATCACTGTATGGTCCATCTTGTTCCAAACTACAGGCAGAAACTCAAATCTGCCAAGCCTGTAGTGAGGACTGTGAAGAGATGGACCACAGAGTCAAAGCTGGAGTTACAGGCCTGCTTTGACTGCACTGATTGGAGTGTTTTTGAGGCTGCTGCTACAGATCTGGACGAGCTGACTGACACTGTGACAAGCTACACCAGCTTTTGTGAGGACATGTGTGTGCCGACCAAAACCTTCTGCACATACAACAACAATAAACCCTGGTTCACTGCAAAACTCAGGACGCTTCGCCAGGCCAAGGAGGAGGCCTACAGAAGTGGGGACAGTCCTGTACAACACGGCCAGGAACACACTGACAAAGGAGATCAAGGTGGCAAAAAGGTGCTACACTGAGAAGCTGAAGAGCAGTTTCTCAGCTAACGACCCTGCGTCAGTGTGGAGAGGTCTACAGGACATAACCAACTACAGGAGACCATCCCCCCACACTGCAGTGAACCGTCAACTGGCTGACGACCTGAATGTCTTCTACTGCAGGTTTGAGACGCCAACTTTCACACCCATCACCCACTCCACCATCACACAACCCTCATCACCCCTCCCTTCCCCCCCACCGTCACTCAGGATCTGTGAAGAGGATGTGTGTCAGCTCTTCAAGAAACTAAAGACCAAGAAAGCTCCAGGCCCAGACGGTGTGTCACCCTCCTGTCTGAAGGTCTGTGCTGACCAGCTGACCCCCATCTTCACCCAGATCTTCAACAGATCCCTGGAGCTGTGTGAAGTCCCCTCCTGCTTCAAACGCTCCACAATAATCCCGGTCCCCAAGAAACCAGCAATCACAGGACTAAATGACTACAGGCCTGTGGCCCTGACATCTGTGGTCATGAAGTCCTTTGAGAGACTGGTGTTGAGCCACTTGAAGGACATCACAGGACCCCTGCTGGACCCCTTGCAGTTTGCATATCGGGCAAACAGGTCAGCGGATGATGCAGTCAACATGGGACTGCACCACATCCTGCAACACCTTGACACCCCGGGGGCTTATGCAAGGATCCTGTTTGTAGACTTTAGCTCAGCTTTCAACACAATCATCCCGGACATCCTCCACTACAAACTCTCCCAGCTCACCGTCCCAGCCTCCACCTGTCAGTGGATTACTAACTTTTTGACTGACAGGAGACAGCAGGTGAGGCTGGGGCGGATCACAGGGGTGTGTGCTCTCTCCATTGCTCTTCTCCCTTTATACAAATGACTGCACCTCGAGTGACCCATCTGTCAAACTCCTGAAGTTTGCAGACGACACAACCGTCATCGGTCTCATCCGGGACGGTGACGAGTCTGCTTACAGACGGGAGGTGGGACAGCTGGCCCTCTGGTGCGGTCAGAACCATCTGGAGCTAAACACGCTCAAAACTGTGGAGATGACAGTGGACTTCAGGAGCCGCCCCCCCAAAACTGCCCCCCATCACCATCCTCAACAACACCGTGTCTGCTGTGGAAACCTTCAGGTTCCTGGGATCCATCCTCTCCCAGGATCTGAAGTGGAGCCACAACGTGGACTCCATCATCAAAAAGGCCCAGCAGAGGATGTACTTCCTTCGTCAGCTGAGGAAGTTCAACCTGCCCCAAGAACTGCTGATCCAGTTCTACACGGCAATAGTTCAGTCTGTTCTCTGCACCTCCATCATAGTTTGGTTTGGATCGGCCACCAAACAGGACAAGAACAGACTGACACGGACAATCAGGACTGCAGAGAGAATCATTGGTGTCAAAATGCCCACTATCCAGGACCTGCACTCATCCAGAGTCAGGAAAAGGGCAGTTCACATCTCTGCAGACCCTTCACACCCTGCACATCACCTCTTTGAACTTCTTACCTCTGGCAGGCGTTACAGAACTCTGTACACAAAAACAGTCAGACATAAAAACAGTTTCTACCCCCAGGCCGTCACACTGCTGAACGACTGACCCCACCCGACACATCACACACACATGCCAGACATACAAGACAAATGCACCTTATGTATATCACTGTAAATAACATAACAAAGATATTTATAACAGCCTGGTCACTTTACTTTGCACAATTATTTGATCTTTCTATTTTAAATTTCTCATATTTACTTGTTAACCTATCTTTAATATTACCTCTATTCTTTATCTTTAATTATTGTTCTGTGTTGTTCTGTTATTGTTAATGTTATTGTTATGTTTAGGTTTGTCCTGTTAAATGTTTGGAACTGTGAGTAAAGCATGAGCCGGAGTCAAATTCTCTGTATGTCCAACATACTTAGCAATAAACCTGATTCTGATTCTGATTCTGATTCTGATTCTGATTCTGATCAGCGGCTGATGTTACAGTGAAATTACAGAAATATCTGGCGTTGGTCACAGTTTGGAATGAAGACGTTAGTTAAGGTGGCAGACGTGTGCTGCTTAGGCGGCCACCTAAAAGTGCTGCGGGAAACCCTGATTTCTCAAAGTTTTAAAAGCTCTCCTTCAGTCAGCGCAGCACCCTCATATATGCTGTGATACGTGTGTGCAGGCGCGTCGTTAGACCTGGGCATTCAGGGCTATAGCCCCTGATCTCTTGGAAATAGCCCCAGACCTCTCTGCCATCATAAAAAAAAACATGTTGCTGAAAATAGCCCAGTACAGTAGACTTTTATGTGGTTGCATTACCAGCAGCCACAGATGCAACATTGTAGCAGAGAAAACCGCAAAATTCTGACGCGTCCACACACTGACAAGTGATGACTTCAGAATCAAACTTAAAGCAGACTGACTTGATAACTTCAGAATCAAACTGAAACGGTGACGGTGTTTCGGTTTAACAAGTGACCGTGTTAACTGGAGACTTTCAGCTGAGTGCCTCTGCGGTTGCAGATGATGAAAACAGGATTATGTTTTTAAGAGAGATACTCATAGACTGTACACAAAGCAGATCTGTTTTACTACACCAAGGTGACGTGGCTGGTGGCGCACCAAGTTAATCTCTTAACTTTCATTTATTTCCTACAACGGCATGACTACAGCTCTCCTAAAAAAGTTCATTCATTCATTCATCTTCAACCGCTTATCCCGGGGTCGGGGCTGCGGGGGGGTGCTGGAGCCGATCCCAGCTGACATCGGGCATGAGCCGGGGTACACCCTGGACAGGACATAGAGACGAACAGAGACAGACAACCATTCACACCTACGCAATTTTAGAGTCATCAATTTACCTAACACATGCATGTCTTTGGATTGTGGGAGGAAACCAGAGAACCCGGAGAAAACCCACGCAGACACAGGGAGAACATGCAAACTCCACACAGAAAGGCCCAGGCCGGGATGCGAACCTGGCATCTGCCGTCAGTATGGCAACCGCGGAGGCTTTCAGCTGAAAGTGTCCAGTTAAAGGGGTTAAACCGGTCAGGAGAGAAAACGTCCGTCGGAGCAGTGATGTCTTCTAGTCTGCACAGTTTCAGGACCTGCAGTGGATTCAACCCGGTCCACTTGACATCGGGTCGGTGCATGTCAGTGTTTCTGAGGCTGTTCTCATGTCTCATTTTGGCTGCTGATGTCTGTGCTGACCTAAACATTAACCTCCTCAGTAGACCTGCCCTCACAGGAGTCACGCATGACCTTTGGTTTTTCCTTTAATTCCCAAACTACGTCACAACTGCATGTTTATCAGCCTTATTTCAAACATTTGTCAGGGGAGAAACCCCTGCACACCTGTATGAAGAGGACTCCACGAGCTAGTGACGCGCCTGCGTGAGTGTCCCACTGAGTGAGACTCACACACACAACGCTCAGAGTAGGGAGAGAGGGAGAGAAGCATACACACACACACACACACACACCGCTCAGAGTAGGGAGAGAGGGAGAGAAACGAACACAAACACACACACACACACACACACACACACACACACACACACACACACACACACTGCTCAGAGTAGGGAGAGAGGGAGAGAGAAACACACACACACACTGCTCAGAGAAGGGAGAGAGGGGGAGAGAAGCACACACACACACAAACACACACAAATTTAAACTCCTACAACACTGCACGGAACCCGGGAACAACGTCGGCATTACTAAATCCAATGAACGGTGTTTGTAACAGCTACCGTATAAATACATAGAGACACAATGGCAGCAGTTTTATAGACGAGGCATTCGGCATTCATGTTTACATTCGACCCACGAACTAGCTTAGCTGTAGTTTCAAGCAAAACACATACATAGCATTCATTTGGCATTGGTGTATCCACTTTCAAAGTGTATGGCAATATTTCAGCTAAGTTAAACAGTTAGAAGATGCTTTGAAAGTTTAAAACTCACCGTTGCCGTAAAGAGCAGGCTCCAGCACTCTGCTAGTGGTAGGGTTGCCAACTCCCTGGCCCAACTGCCTTCATTTTTCCTGGCGTAATGAATCTTTTTAGCCTTTTTTGTATATGTGAAGCGACTTTTTTTTACTATTTGACTCAAACCTGAATTGAATAAGATGCATATTTGAGTGATCTAAACACATAGTCAACAAATAATTATCAGCATTCTTTTATACAAAATAACTAAAATTAACAGAATAAAATAAAAATATTTCCTTCTTAACTTAAAACTGTATAAATTAATATAAAACAACACAAAGCAGAACATAGTACACAATTAATGCAATAAGAAAAGTGCAAACATAGAGTCTGAGTAAAACCTGTAAACAAAAAACACTTGTGCCTGAAAGGCCATGACTGTGGCCTACAGTTGTAGTCAGTCTCTTTGTTTTTCCGTCACGAGCTGTTTGTCTTTCAGTGCCACAGAGTAAAACTCTGAGCAAGACATTTCATCATTTAGGGTGACAATGAGCTCTCCTTTAATTCATTATTATGAATTATTGTTATTCATCTATAACAATAGATCATCTCTCATCAACATTGTGTGGAAGTCTGGGACAGGGTGCTTCTCCTATTTAAAAAGGGGGACAAGAGGGTGTGTGCCAATTACAGAGGTATCACACTACTCAGCCTCCCTGGTAATGTCTACTTCAAGGTGCTGGACAGTAGGGTTCGTCCTATAGTCGAACCTCAGATTGGAAAAATGCGGATTCCGTCCTGGATGTGGAACAACGGACCAGCCCTTCACTCTCGCAAGGATCCTGGAGGGGGCCTGGGAGTATGCCCATCCAGTCTACATGTGCTTTGTGGATCTGGAGAAGGCATATGACCGGGTCCCCCGGGAGATACTGATGGAGGTGCTGCGGGAGCATGGGGTGAGGGGGTCACTTCTGTGGGCTGTCGAATCTCTGTACATCCAAAGCGAGAGCTGTATCCGTGTCCTCGGCAGTAAGTCGGATTCGTTCCTGGTGAGGGTTGGCCTCCGCCAGGGCTGCACTTTATCACCAATCCTGTTTGTGATTTTCATGGGCAGGATAATGAGGCGTAGTCGTGGTGGGGAGGGGTTGCAGTTCGGCAGGCTGAGAATCTCGTCTCTGCCTTTTGCAGGTGATGTGGTCCAGATGGCATCGTCAGTCTCCCTTAGAGATAGGGTGAGAAGTTCAGCCATCTGTGAGGAACTCGGGAGTAGAGCGGCTGCTCCTTTGCGTTGAAAGGAGCCAGTTGAGGTGGTTCAGGCATCTAGTAAGGATGCCGCCTGGGCGCCTCCCTAGGGAGGTGTTCCAGGCACGTCCAGCTGGGAGGAGACCTCGGGGATGACCCAGGACTAGGTGGAGAGATTATATCTCCACACTGGTCTGGGAACGCCTCAGGATCCCCCAGTTAGAGCTGGTTAATGTGGCCCGGGAAAGGGAAGTTTGGGGTCCCCTTGCTAGAGCTGCTTCCCCTGCGACATGACTCCGGATAAGCGGTTGAAGATGAGATGAAATGAGATGAGATAATATTTATATGGTGTTTACATTTTATGCAGTATTCTAAAAATCCAAACTATAACAGTATATTATATTACAACAATGAAAATATTTAACCATTCACAATGATGATCGTGGAGGAGGTCTGCATAAGAAGAAATGTACACACAAATGTTCTATGACACAGGGCTAATGAGGTAAACAGCTACAGCCCATAATAGACAGAACATTAGATTATGTGGCTTTTGTATTTAACAATGTTACCAATCACATAGTTTTCACTAAAGCATTTTTAGCTTTATACCGTGGTTCCTTTTCTGCTCCAAAGTTTCCACGACAGCTGTGTGCTCACAGACTGGCTCCACACAGGTCGGCATCAGTCAGGTATCAGTCTCACGGCGAGTGATGAAGTGATGTTGCTGCAGGGTGTCGGTGCAGGGATACTGTTAATCTGTGCGGTTGAAAGATAATTCTGAAATGAATTTCACTTTGTCGGCCAAATTTAGTTCTGAGAATGTCATCTAGGTGGTTAATGCACAGCCTGCTAACGTAAATAAACAATATCAAAGCTAACACGGACTAAACAAACTCCGCTACCCACTAAACTAATGTCATTTGATGTGTTATCTTACACACTTTACAGAAGGTAGAGTTAACAGTGATTACCTGGCCAAATGAATTAACGTTTGCTCAAGACATTTCAAAAGAAAGGAGCCCATTGATGATTTATTCCAGCAAAACACGTAAACGTTGTGGTTTTTGGCAGTTTGGTGAAACGTCCCACACATCTTTCCCATCTGCACCGAAACCTTACGCAGATCTCACGGGTCAGGGGGCATGTGTAGCCACAGTGAGTGCAGGCACGGGTAAAGCCGACTAGCCTGCAACTAAAAGTGAAGAGAGACAGTATGGTTCGTGTTTGTATCTTTTCCGGCTGCGAAACAAAAATGAAAGTTTCCAACCAAGAAACTTTTCATAGGCTGCCATGCGGTACGATGGCTTTGCTCTGATAAACCAGTGGCTTATTGTTTTGAATCTAGACACTGAGACGCCAATCGAGACGCTGAGGCAGAGGAATTACTGTGTCTGCCACAAACCACAACGTTTTCGTGTTTTGCTGGAATAAATCCTTAAATAAACTCTGTGTTCTCGAACTACGTTGTTGGTGCTTTGGTTAATGTGAAGGGACTCTTCTCATCCTACTGCAGAGGATTAGTGTCATTTTGAGCAGTATTAATGGTTAAAAAAGACGTTTTAATGCGTCCAACATCATCATTCATTAAAGGGTCCTGTTTGAGCCGACAAATGTAATACTAGATATTGACGGCAATTATGTCATAGTTTCGGGCACACTCTCGAACACACCAGTGGTCTTAGTTTCGGTTTATGCGCCCATCTGGGACGATAAACAGCTTTTTACAAGGCTATTCTCCAAAATCCCAAACTCTGACAGTCATCGCATTATCATAGGAGGAGACTTCAACCTGGTGCAGGATGTGACTCTTGACAGATCTTCTCCTACACAGGTTAAGCTATCCAAATCAGCACACACAGTAAAAACATATGCATCACAGTTGGGAATTTCTGATCCCTGGAGGTTAAGAAACCCCATGGGAAGCTTTCTCCTTTTTTCACATGTACACCACACATTCTCCCAAGTTGATTTCTTCTTACTCTATAACAACCTCCTCCACGTTCACCATGGAGGTTCAGCTCACACTTACTGTCGGAAAGTGAGTTTAAAGATTTTGTTGCGACTCAAAATCCGCTCTTATCCCCACCACCACCACCACCCCTCACCCCCATATAAGAAACGGCTACTACTGCATTCGGAAACAGCCGACAGCTGCAACAATACACACAAAGCCTTTTTGAGCAGGGAGATATGGCAGGGAGAGTCTTGGTACAGCAAGCCTGCACAACTAGTGCTTCTAGACTGAGATCTATAATTCAACTACCGGACGGAAGCCACACTTTCAGTGATTCAATCCACTGATCCAGTGATGATCAACAAGTCTTTTTCAGATTTTTACACCGCACTATATACTTCTGAAATCAGCCCAATAACTGCAGAAACCCCTAATCCCTTGGAGCGTCTAACGTACCCTCAGATTGATATAAATATCTCTAGGGAACTCGGTAGACCCATCTCTCTGTTGGAGGTGCATGAAGCGATATTGTCGAGATGGGCGAGCCCCCCCCCTGTCCCTGCAGGCCAGGTTAATCTTATTAAGATGGTAATTTTACTAAAGAGAGTAGGTGCAACCTCCGTGACAAAAGTCTTATAAAATTCAGGTGAATACCCATCTGGGCCTGGTGCTTTCGAACTTTGTCAGCGTCATATTGCTGAGGTAACCTCTTCTAGAGTTATAGGCTCCTCAAACAGATTCCTATCCTCCTGACAGATGGAAGGGATCTCCAAGTTATCAAAAAATTCTTGTATAGTTCCAGAATTAACTGCTGTTTCTCTTGTATATAGTTTAGAATAAAATTGTGTGAATTCTAGATTTATTTCTGATTGGTCTTTTGTTGTATTTCCAGAACCGGTGCGAATTTCAGTCTAGAGGCCTCAGCTATTCTTATCTGATGAGCCAGTTGCCTTCCTATCTTCTCCCCATGTTCATAATATCTATGCTTGGAACGATTTATTCATTGGGTTGTCTCAGCTGTGGATAGGAGATTGAACTCAGTTTGCAGAATTGTCCTCTTAGCAAGCAGGTCTGGAGTGGGAGATACTTCATACCGTTTATCCAAATCAACAAGTTGTCCTGTTATATTCCTTCTTCTCTCATTTTTTGTTTTGATCAATTGAGCTGAGTAGGAAATAAACTGTCCTTGAACAAATGCTTTTAGGGCCTCCCATAAAATACATTTAGAGACATCTGGAGTCTCATTGGTTAGTATATATAAAGCAATCTGGGATCTGATAAACGCTACATGGGTTTAGTTAGCTAGTAAAATGTTATCCATACGGCACACTTTAGCTGAATATCTACAGGGAAAGTTTAGTTGCAATTTTAGTGGGGCAGGGTCTGATAAAACAATGGCTTCATAATCTATATATTTTACGAGTGTAAGCAGTTTTGAGTCTATAAAAAGATGGTCAATCCTGGAGAAGGATTTGTGAGAGAAAAATGAATATTTCCATTGGCCTTGGTTCATATATCTCCATGAATCTATTACATTAACTGACTTTGGTAAATGGTAAATGGACTTGTACTTATATAGCGCCTTTCTAGTCATCTGACTACTCAAGGCGCGTCACAGTGTCTGTCACATTCACCCATTCACACAGACATTCACACAGATGGCAGTGGACATCTACATACCATCTAATTTGATCTAACCTTTCACACCTCATTTACACACCCATGCACAGCACGGGGAGCAATTCGGGGTTCAGTGTCTTGCCCAAGGACACTTCGACATGTGGGGGGGAGATGGGGATCGAACCACCAATCTCTCGAACAGAGGACGACCCACTCTTCCACCAAGCCACAGCCCCTCAACTTTAAAAAATGTTTTAACAGTTTTGCTGACTTAGACTAAGAGTGTTGTTTGTTCGATGATCTATCGAGCACTGGATCCATTACAAAGTTAAAATCACCAGCTAGAATCAGGTTGTGGGTGTGAAGATTAGGTAAGGAAGCTAGTACTGAGCTTATAAACCTCTCGTCATCAAACTTGGGGGCATAAACGTTCGCTAGAATTACTGGTGTGTTATAAATTTCCTCAGTAACTATTACATATCGGCCATTTGAGTAAGAGACTATATCTGATGTAGTGAGGGGAATATTTTTGTTAATTATAATAGCAGTCCCACATGATTTGGAATTAAAGCTAGAGTGAAACACATGTCCCAGCTCCATTCAACCCTTTGCAGTTCCAGGTAATTAGCTTCACCACACCTTCCTCATCATTCATGAAGGATCTCTTTGGGTTCTTATCAATGGTTTAATCTGGAAAAAATTATGATGGCAACATAGATGATCCTGCATCCATACTGAGAAAAGAGAGAAACAAAATCAAATACAAAACCAGTTACTTTGAGTATTTCCATATAAATCCTGAGTCATTCACAATAGTTATTGATACCACAGATTTTAACATAAAGGATATCAAACTCAGACCTCTACTGTTACTTGCGATTATGGGGATCAGTCCACTTTGGAGATCTTCTGGTTGTAGAAATCCTCAGCAGCATTCTGGGAGTCAAAGGAGTGTCCAATCGAGTCCAAACTAATAGCGAGCCTGGCTGGGTAGAACAAGCTGTACGTGACGTTGGCCTCTTGGAGCTTTCTCTTCACTGGGTTGAAAGCGGCGCGCTGTCTGCTGACCTCCGGGCTTATGTCTGGGAAGATGTACACCTGGTCTCCTTTGTATGTCAGTCGCCCTTTAGCTTTGCCCAGATCCAGATCCTTCTGTCTGTCTGTGTAATAGTGAAGGCGGGCAACAATGGCCCGGGGTCTCTCACCGTTGGTCGGTCGCGGGGCAAGTGTGCGGTGAGCCCGGTCTATAACCATCGGGGATCTGAAGTTGTCAGCTCCGAGCACAGTGGGGGGAAAATCTGCAAGGAATTTGGTCATGTTACCTCCTTCAGCTCCCTCTGTAATGCCCACCAGCCGCAGACTTTGTCACCTGCTTCTGTTTTCCAGATCTTGGCATTTGTCCAGCATTTTCTTGCATTCCTTA
Source organism: Echiichthys vipera (assembly GCF_963691815.1). NCBI lineage: Eukaryota > Metazoa > Chordata > Actinopteri > Perciformes > Trachinidae > Echiichthys > Echiichthys vipera. Next base: position 25,879,651 of record NC_139845.1, read on the forward strand.
TTGATTAATTGTTGTGACATCTCCAGCGCAGTTACTCTGTCCATCATTTCTCTGAGCGCAGTCCCCATCTCTTTATGTTCATGAGCTGTCTCAGCCTGTGGCGAGCGGAGTCGTGTTACCTCGCCTGCTAGCTCGTCTCCTATGGCCCGTATGTTGGCTTTTGTTTCTTCACGGAGTGAGACAGTGTCCGTTTTAATTTCTTTAAACGGTGCCGCGATGTCAGCTTTTATCTGGACTAGCAACGTTTCTCTGGATGTCTGTAGCGCCTCTCGAAGCATCCGCAAAGATAGCGTGGTCTCGGGCGTGGTATCAGGTGTATTCTCCTGTGTATTCACTGCTGCGCTGTCGGCCATTTTTGGGCTGCCTCGTGTGAATGGAGTTATCGTTTTCTATAGCTTGTGCGATATCTTCCATATATCAAGAGTTTGTTTTCAAGTGGTAAAAGATTAAAGTTGTGTTCAGTTTTTGGAGGTTTTTCATTCAATATGTGGTCTGTGTCGGAGCTCTTCTCCTCTGCTGCCTACTCCATCACGCAAGTCGCAATTTGTTCAATGTTGACCCCTATTTTTAAAAAACAAAACAAAATGTGTTTTATTTTTAACCACGATCCTCGTGGCTGCTGATATTTTATTAGTTCTTTGGAATTATTTGTATTCATCAAGTATTTATGATTATTTAATTTTTTTGATCAATTATAAAGTTTGTTTCACATGTTATTATTTATTTACAACTTCTATGCCAATTTTATTATGTATTTACTTCTTATTTGGCAATAGTTTGCGTTGTGTAACAAGTGGGCTTGTTCAGTTCCAGAAAAACTGTTCCAAACTGATTATGTGTATTTGTTAAATATGTGTTTTTCTTGTATGACAGTCAAGCCAGTATCAGAACCTCAAGACAGAGATATCTCTAAATAAATGAGACATGCAGTTTGTGTGTGTTTTTCTCATATTTTTTTTAAATTCACTGTATATTTTTTACCCGAGGTAGGCAAGTGCTCATATACAGTAACTTCATTGACCTTGATTTGCAATGAAAAGAGGAAAAGTAGTGATCATTTTAGTGATCATCAAGTCCTGTAATACCTCCAATTTGCTCTCTGAGGTTTAGAATTTGGAATTTCCAAAGATTTCAATGAGTTAAATTGAGTGGACGAATAAAGGCCACAGCTCCAGTCCGTTCGGATCCGCTCCTGTTTCCCCTCCGTCCCCTCTCTGGATGCAGCGCTGTGATTGGACGCCGGATGCTTGTCAGGAAGAAAGAGCTGCTGTGTTGAGGCCGAAAACTCAGACTTAAGTGGGACGTGGACGTCACTGGAGTAACCTGCCTGGAATGGATACACCGTCCACTGGACACTAGGAAGGCATTTTAACTAGCTGATCTTCAGCGGAGCACCGGCCGAGTCTCCGTGCTGCTGTCGAGGCCGTCGCGGTTCTGTTTTTCTCCCCTCGGACTGCGTGTCGCTGCCTGCTGCCCACAGAAATCCAGACCCGCCGCTATAAATATGAGTGAGAGGACGCCAGACGCCACAAACCTGTCTGAGATTTAAGTATTTATCCAGATCGGAGGAAAACCGAACGGCTCAGCTGTTGCTGCTGGTAGCCGGGGCTAACAGCTGAGGCGGACGGACCCGAGACACAGCCCGAGAAAGCTCCAACTACACGGAACATGTGAGGCAGACCGTCGTCTCATTTTGCGCCAGAAGTGTTCTGACGGACCTATAGACAGCGGGAGTGTTTTCTATGCAGCACCGTGGGCTGTATTAGCGGGGTATCTTTGATTAAGGCGTCCTTAACAGCAGTTTGAAGCATCTGCATCAGGTGAGTGGAAGCCGCAGTTATTCATGTCTGAAAGCACGGCCACCTCACCCCACCAGCCTTATTTTCCCGTTAACTCATTTCAACCGTTTGCCCCCGCGATATCTTTGGCTCGACCTGTGGTATTTTCACTTGTTAGCCTTTATTATAACCTTAAAAAGTCCTTGAGCTTAAATTCCCATTGGGGCCTCTTCACGTGATGTGTTCATTTAGAGTCCAGGCAGCAACGCAGCAGATTTCCACTCTGCCATCCAAACCTCCAGAAACCAGGGCGAAAACGCTCCTTTAATCCCACCGACACTAAAAGTAGGGGTTAACGGCACCTGGGCTCGCTCCTCCCGCCTCTGAGTTTCCCAGCTGTCTCCGGCTCGTTATCGTTGAGAAATCTGGAAATCTTTTGTCTTTTTTATAAGACAAAAGATAGCCTACATGCTAATTCTGGTCCCCTTCTAGTCCTTGCGCGTGCTGTTCGTGAGCACGCGGTGCATCAACAGCCATAGCAACAGTTGCACACAGGAACACGGGAGCGGAAGCATGGACCACTACACATTTCATTGACCACTTTTACTACATCTTTTGAGCAGATAGTCTAATTAAATAGTAAATATGGTTAATATAACACATTAAATAGTAAACTATATCAATGTTATTCATATAAAACTATAATTTGGCCTAGTCTTACTATAAATAGTTATAGTAAGCTATGTTTTAGTTATGTTTCAGTCTATTTTTCCTTTTTTAAGCACAAATTACTGTTTTACCTTGATCAGACAAGGTCATCCCGACGTTCCCCTTTCACATAAGCCTCTGCTGATTTAAGTCAGCATTTTCTTAGGGTCAGGGTTAGGGGGTAGTGTTGGGGTCTACATAAGCCCATTGGCCGTGGAATTCCGCACTGATTGTGGAAAAAATAACAGACTGGGGAACATCGGACCCTTTTTTATAAGAAAAAGGGTTCGATGTCCCAGTCACAAACCAAGCGGGGAACATAGAACTTCTTTTATGTTCAAATTTATTTATTTGGATAAGCCCCTTGAGATGCACCATCTCGCTTTGCAGGGGGTCCAGAAAAAAGAACACGGGACCCGGGGAACATAGTACACGCTCCTGACCGAACCAGCTTTAGCTGTATGATAGTTAGTTTCAGCTAAATTTGTTCTATTGTTTTCCCTTTGAATGAACAGATTTAGCATTTTATTGTTGTCCCATGAAAAGCGACCAATGACAACACATCCACGTCTATGAGCTAAGAAGGACGGTCCTGTTCTCAGCTTTATGACATTACATTTCTCATTTATTTTCAATTAGGTTTTAAATACTGGTGAAACACATTAAAGAGGAAACATTTCTCAGAATATAAAGGACATTTTAATCAAAACCCCTACATTTGGAGATGTATGGTTTTCACTGGGCACTGGCAATGTCTGTCCGGAACCTGAACCAGTGGCATGTGATATGAGTTAGGAACTAATGCTTTTATTAATATTTGTAATCAGTACTTTTCTTCAGTAATGGTTATACATTTGATCTGTTTCCAGCTGAGTAAAGCCCTGATCACTCATCACTTATCATTTAGCATCTGCACGAGCGTTCACAGCCTGTAAAAGCTCTATCACCCACTTTATATACGTCTAGAATAGAATAGAATTACTTTAATGATCCCAGACTAGGAAATTATTTTGTAACAGCAATAGTGGTCCAGCAAATAAACACTTTGTACATAACATACATAGAATCCAATATATACATAGTGTGTATATATACAGTGCAGTGTTCTATAAACAATAAACAATAATAATATATACAATCAAAAAAACCAGTAGAGAGAGCAGAGTTCTCTGTCAGGCAGAGGTGAGAGAGTTATTATAAAAAAGTGATGGATTGTGGCAGGAAAGATTTCCTGTATCGGTTGCTACGAGAGCGAAGCTTAAGCAGCCTTCTGGAGAAGGTGCTCCGCTGTCTGACCAGTGTGAGTTGGAGAGGGTGGAGAGGATTATCCATGATGGATAACAGGACACTCTGGAGGCTGTGGTGGAGAGGAGGACACTGAAAAAACTGTTTGCAGCCAATCACAGAGCCAGCCTTCCTGATCAGTTTGTTGAGTCTGTTGGTATCGCTGGCTCCAATGCTGCTTCCCCAACAATCCACAGATAAATGATAGATGATAAAAGAGCTCCAACATCTTGCTGCACACGTTGAAGGATCTCAGCTTCCTCAGGAAGTAAAGTCTGCTCATCCTCTTCTTGTAAACAGCTTCAGTGTTAGATCTCCAGTCCAGTCTGCGGTTGATGGTAACACCCAGGTACTTGTCATCCTCCACCGCCTCCACATCCTTTCCCAGAATGCACAGAGGTTGGAAAGCCTTCATCCTCTTCTTCCTGAAATCTATCACTATCTCTCTCGTCTTGCTAATGTTCAGCCGCAGGTGATTCTGTCCAGTCCACTTCACAAAGTTGTCTACCAGTGCCCTGTACTCCTCCTCCTGTCCCTCACTTTTACACCCAACAACAGCCGAGTCGTCAGAAAACTTTTGCAGGTGACAGGACCCAGTGTTGTACTGAAAGTCAGTGGTGTATAAGGTGAACAGGAAAGGAGACAGTACAGTCCCCTGTGGCGCTCCTGTATCACTAACCACCACATCAGACAGAACTCTGCCCATACGGACAAACTGACAGCTGCTTTTATCTTATCAAAAAGTCATAATGTGACAATAATACCTTTATATCTATGGTAATAGCCAAGGCGTGTCTTTGTTGTTACAGGTGTCTCTTTAAAAATACTGTAACAGTCTGTGGTAACTGTTCATGTTAATGTTTAAATGTTTAAAGAGTCACTGTTCAGGGTGAAACATTGAGATTGGAACTGCTTCTACGTGCTAAATGAAGTTTTCACACACTCAGCAGAGAAGTCGACATAACTTTAACAATAAATTACCATAACTCTCAATCGATAAAGGTTATAATTTCATCACTGTGATGACCGGAGTCCTGAGGATGTCAGCGACAGGTTCCAGGATACAGGCACAGGCGGTAGCTTTAACATGTATTCTGTTTTCGAGACATTTGTTGACCAGAGATCAGTTCTTACGGCCTCAGTCTTACCATAACTGTAGTAGTTGGAAATTACAAACTGGTCCTGTATCAGAGGATTAGCTGTGATTGATTGAGCATTGTTTGTCCCGGCCGTGTGTTGATGAACTTCACCAACAACTTATCAGATCTGGGTTGGCCACTGGGTTGGCCAATGAGATATCATGGGTGGCCCCAGGCCACTCCCTAAAATCGTCATTGGACTCTCATCATAGGGCAGCAACTAATGGTGATTTTATCAGTGATAATTTATTCAGTCAAGCCTTTAGTCTCAAAATCTCAAAGTGTCAAGAAAGAACATGAAGTTGAAGTGAACCGAAGTCTTGCTCCATTCTGCGTGTGTTGATACCCGAAACCTCAGACTGTGTTTCTCTCTTCATTTAATCGCCAGAAAACAACTGTCTGCTACTGTGAAATCATCCGCATCATTTAACATTATTCTGCCCATTTGTTACCACTTGTTGTGTTAGCATTTTTATTATATAGGTGTAATTCATCCAGAATTACACCTATATAATAAAAATGCTCATTATAGAAGTTTAGTCCAACAGTCTGAGACAGCGCTGTGAAAGTGAATCTACAGTTTTAAATATACCGTCAGCTATTGTCAAAGAAAGATACAAACAAAACACATGTGTTATAACAATAATTTAATTATGATGCCCCTATCGGAAATCACATCACTCAGGAACCTGCTATTGTGACCTCGCAGCTCTGGACTCACTGCTGTCTGGTGCTCGCCGCCAAGGATGAGAGGCTTTATTTCCACACGTAAATAGAGCTATTAAAAAAAATAATCCAAGAATGTGCTGGCAAAACATATTTTGCAGTTCACCTCTGTTGATAGCCTACATTAAGCACCCAATATACCTGTATATAATATATATACTTTAATTTAAACGAATATCCAATACTGAAAATGAAAAAAAAAAAAAAACTAAATCCAAATACTCGGGTCTAGCCCTAGACAGAATAAGGGCGCACTCACACTGTCCTTCCGCACCGGGCCAAAACCGGTTTTTCGGCTAAAGCATAGTGCGTTTGAGCAGTGTGAGTGCACCCGCTCTGCGCATAACTGCGGACACCTGAGAGAGGTGGGCTTTTGTAGAGCCCGTTTGCACATGTACCAGCACGAGCGCGCGCATGTGTACGAGCACGATGCCTACGGCGGTTCTTACTTCATTTATGTGCGCCTGTTCGGACATAGAAATTAGAAGGACGGGCCATGGACATTTAACAACATCAACAATGGCGGCGAAAGGTTCACTTTGGTGTGATGCGGAGGTGGAGTGTTTACTGCAGATTTGGTCGGATGAAAATATTAAAAAAACAGTTGGAAAAGACGCACAAAAACTCCGAGGTCTATGGAAAGATTTGTAAACAAAGAGACGCATCGCGATGACGTCAATCAATGTGTGTGACGTGTTACGGCGTGATGACGTATGGACAGCGAGGAGCATTTGCGCGAGGCCCAGGCAGTGTGAGTACAAACGGGCCTGGGGCACGGGGGAGAGGGAGGGGGGACAAGTACCCTAAAGCCCGGGGCGCGGTGCGGAAGGACAGTGTGAGTGCGCCCTAAGTAAATTACCAAGATTTTAGGAACAAAGAAACACAGCCTTGGTGACATTGCATTTTTTCAGATATTCCTATGATTCTGAAAGGCTCTTTAACGTCACCTTCAGTCTTACATGGTTTAGCTACACCAGACAATTAATAAGTTTAAAGCAAAGTATAGAAGAAACCAGGTTCTGACCTGCTTAATTTAGTTTTGAAAGTAAAGGTCTTGAAAAACACAGCAAGTAAGTTCACCTCAGAGAATGAAGCCTTTAGATATAGACACTCACACCTATTGAGTCCATAACCTTAAGACAATCAATATCTCCATCTGTCCCTGACTCCCTGGGTACATAGTGTATCAGTATTGTGTCTGTTTGTCTTCATTAATGAGCGTGGAGGCCCACACTCAGGGGGATGTATGGTGGAACAGCAAACAAGCCTGCTCCGTCCACGACTTCATTGATTTCCCCATTCAAGACCGGCGGCATTAAACAGCCACATTTCAGGTGATGCACTCATCACAATGTAATCACTGGAGAAATTCTGGAAGTTAATGCGCCTTCACCGGAGATGAGCTCAGACTATGAAACTACCACCGTCAGGGCTGTAAACTAGCGGTCGCTACTTGCCATATTTGACTAAAATATTCCTCTGGCGACTTCATTTTGGAGGGCTCGATGCCACTGGGCGGGTAAATGTTTGTCCTAATGGTTGTGCTCGTGCAGTAAATTATGCATTATATAGCAAAACATTGTAGTAGCTATAAAATGATCAATTATGACAGAAGCAAACGTTCAAGCTAAACCAGTGATTTCTTGTGTCGCACTGAAGTAGCTCCCCTGACGTCACCGCTGTAGAAAATAGTTGCAACGTAGCGTACACGTCAGCGCTCTTTAAAAGTTTGATCAGATCACAGTCACTGTGATCTGATCAAACTTTCAAAGAGAGAACTCAGTTAGAAATGCCTGTTTCTGACTGGATGGATGGGGGCTCAGAGGTTGTGTGCTGAAGACAGTGATGTGGAATTCTGATTAGGGATGCAGACTGGATCGGATCGGTCCCATCTGTAGTTCTGATGAGTCATTAATGAGTGTTTCCTTTGGCAAAGTTTTGCACTCTTAAAGTTTTCAATTTGCAATGTTTTGAAATTCAATTATTAATATTCAAATGTATTTCTAAATAATTCTTTGGAATATTTTCTGAGCATGTATTTTTATTAGGGGTGGAACGGTTTATTGAAAAAATCCGTCCCGTTCGGTACCAATGTCACGGTTCGGTACACGTGTGTACCGTTCGGTTTATGAGGTGCCTTCATGACCGCTGTCCTCTCTCACACGCTCCCGCTACCCACGCTCCCGCTACGCACGCTCCCGCTACGCACGCTCCCGCTACGCACGCTCCCGCTACGCACGCTCCCGCTACGCTCTTCTTTGTGGGTTTCTGAATCCTCTTGGCAGCAGCTCGCTAAGCTCTGCTCTGTTGTTGTTCTCAATCGTTTGTCTGGTTAAATCGGTGGTTAAATCACCACATTAATGTCTCTTTCTACTCTAAAAAAAGAAAGGTTGACACAGAAAACCACCAGTTCACCAGAGAATGGACTGAGAAGTTTTTGTTTCTGTCACTGTGAAGCCTGTGTTTACTCTGCAGCCATATCTGAGTGTATAGAGGATAAGTTAAGACATTTTCAGAAAAATCATGCTACTCTGCATTTATGTTACATTAATTTTTGTCAGTCCAGTTTTTGATGAGTAAACTAATGTTTCATATGTGCTTGTCAGCCTGGTAAAGTAACTAGTAACAGAAGTAATCAGATAAATGTAGTGCAGTAAAAAGTAGAATATTTCTACTGATTTGTAGTGGAGTAGAAGAATAAAGTAGCATGTAAATAAAATACTCAAGTAAAGGACAAGAGCCTCAAACTTTACTTTAGTCCAATAATTAAGTGAAACCCTCTGGTTCACAGGTTTGTTCATTTAACAAGGATTGTTTTTTGACAAGCTTGTTGCACTTTGAGGTCATGACTAATATTTACATTGATAAAATAAAGACAATATACTGTATGCACTCCTATGTCGCTGCATTGTTTTACAATATCCATTAATGTGATGCTCATATTTTTCCAGCCCCTCATTTTGGATAATTTTCATCAACCGGCCTCAATTCCAAATGAATTGAATAACCCTGATTTAACCTATTTCAGTCAGTTCAGTGATTGCTGTTTGTGTGTATTTTAGTGAAAGAAAACCTATTTTCTTCATTTTTTTTATAGATTTGATGATGTAAAAGTGTTTATATTTCTTACCTAGAAGGCAAACAATTGTTTACCTTTTTGCCAAATAAATATATAAATGCGTAAATGCAGCAATGTGTCTCCTCCTGTTTCAAAGTCTCACTTCACTTTCATTGAAGACTGTTACAGCAATCCCTTTTTGCTATATAATGCTGTTATCTCAATGAAAGGACTGAAACAGATGGATATGCTACAAAAAGAGGCAATTTATTATTTGACCAGTTAAATATGTACCTCTCCGGGACCATCACCTTTTTGTGGTGGAGAGGTTTGTGTGTCCCCTTGAACCTGAAAGCTGTGTTGTCTGGAGCCTAGTGCCCCTGGTAGGGTCTCCCATTGCAAACTGGTCTCAGGCGAGGGGTTGAATGGTTCACAAAGACTCTATGCACAAACGAGAAAGAGGAAGAGAGACCCTGCCCGGAGGAAGCCCGGGGCCCTCGCCTGGAGCCAGGCCTGGACGGAGGGCTCGTCGGCGAGCGCCTGGTGGCCGGGTTTGCCACGGAGCCCGGCCGGGCACAGCCCGAAAAAGTGACGTGGCACCTCCCTCCTCTCCATCCTGTGGGCCCACCACTCGCAGGAGGAACCGCTGGAGTCGGGTGCGCTGTTGCACGGGTAGCAGTGAAGGTGAGGGGCCTTGACGGACCAGACACGGGCAGCAGAAGCTGGCTTTGGGGACGTGGAATGTCACCTCTCTGTCAGGGAAGGAGCCGGAGCTTGTGCGGGTGATGGAACGCTACCAGTTCGATCTGGTGGGACTTCATTTCCACACACAGTCTTAGCTCTGGAACCATACTCCTGGATAGGGGTTGGACCCTATTCTTCTCTGGAGTTGCCCAGGGTGTGAGGCGCCGGGCGGGTGTGGGGATATTTACAAACCCCCGGCTGAACGCCGCTGTGTTGGAGTTTACCCCGGTGCACGAGAGGGTCGCCTCCTTACGTCTGCAGGTGGTAGGGGGGAAAGCTCTGACTGTTGTTTGTGCATATGCACCGAACAGCAGTTCAGAGTATTCGGCCTTCTTTGAGACCCTGAATGGAGTCCTGCATAGGGCTCAAGTAGGGGACTCCATAGTTCTGCTGGGAGACTTCAACGCCCACATGGGCAATGATGGAGACACCTGGAGAGGCGTGATTGGGAGGAACGGCCTCCCTGATCTAAATCCGAGAGGTCGTCTGTTATTAGACTTCTGTGCTAGTCACGGATTGTCTATAACTAACACCATGTTCGAACATAAGGATGCTCATAAGTGTACGTGGTACCAGACAACCCTAGGCCAGAGGTCGATGATCGATTTTGTGATCGTATCATCTGATCTGAGGCCAAATGTTTTGGACACTTGAGTGAAGAGAGGGGCACAGCTTTCAACTGATCACCATCTGGTGATGAGTTGGGTCAGAGGAAAGGGGAAGATTCTGGACAGACCAGGTAAGCCCAGGTGAACTGGGAACATCTGGAGGAGGCCCCTGTCCCAGAGATTTTCAACTCACACCTCCGGCGGAGCTTTTCTGGCATCCCTGTGGAGGTTGGGGGCATTGAACCGGAGTGGGCAATGTTCAAAGCTTCCATTGCTTAAGCTGCAGCGGTGAGCTGTGGCCTCAAGGTCTTAGGTGCCTCAAGGGGCGGTAACCCTTGAACACCGTGGTGGACACCGGTGGTCAGGGAAGCTGTCCGACTGAAGAAGGAGGCCTTCCGGGATATGTTATCCCAGAAGACTCCGGAAGCAGTTGCAAGGTATCGACAGACCATGAGGGCTGCAGCCTCTGCTGTGTCAGAGGCAAAGCAGCGGGTGTGGGAGGAATTTGTAGAAGTCATGGAGAATGACTTTCGGGCTGCACCAAAACTGTCCAAGCTGTTTACAGTAAGGACGGGATGCTGGTGACCTCAACCGATGAGGTAATCGGGCGGGGGAAGGAACACTTTGAGGAACTCCTTAATCCAACAAACACACCCTCTTTTGTAGAGGCAGAGCTGGAGGCTGATGCGGAATCATTGTCAATATCGCTGGCAGAAGTCACTGAGGTAGTCAAAAAACTCCACAGTGGCAAAGTCCCAGGGATTGATGAGATTCGTCCAGAAATGCTGAAAGCTTTGGGTTTGGAGGGGCTGTCTTGGTTGACACGTCTCAACATTGCGTGGAAGTCTGGGACAGTGCCAAGGGAGTGGCAGACTGGGGTGGTGGTTCCCCTATTTAAAAAGAGGGACCAGAGGGTGTGTGCCAGGGGTATCACACTACTTGGTAAAGTCTACTCCAAGGTGCTGGAAAGTAGGGTTCATCCTATAGTCGAATCTCAGATTGAAGAGGAACAATGCGGATTCCGTCCTGGACGTGGAACAACAGACCAGCTTTTCACTCTTGCAAGGATCCTGGAGGGGGCCTGGCAGTATGCCCATCCAGTCTACATGTGCTTTGTGGATCTGGGGAAGGCATATGACCGGGTCCCTCCAGGCCAGGGGTGCGCTTTGTCACCAATCCTGTTTGTGATTTTCATGGACAGGATATCAATGGAGCGTGAGTTTGGCCGGAGAATCGGAGCAGCGGGGGCGGTGTTGCAGTCGCTCTACCGCACCGTTGTGACGAAAAGAGAGCTTCGTTCCTACCCCCACCTATGGTCATGAAAGCTGGGTCATGATCGAAAGAACGAGGATGCGGGTACAAGTGGCTGAAATGGGTTTTCTCAGGAGGGTGGCTGGAGTCTCCCTTAGAGATAGGGTGAGAAGTTCAGCAATCCGTAAGGAACTCGGAGTAGAGCCACTGCTCCTCTGCGTTGAAAGGAGCCAGTTGAGGTGGTTCGGGCATCTAGTAAGGATGCCCCCTGGGCGCTTTCCTAGGGAGGTGTTCCAGGCACGTCCAGCTGGGAGGAGGCCTCGGGGAAGACTCAGGACTAGGTGGAGAGATTATATCTCTACACTGGCCTGGGAACGCCTTGGGTTAATGTGGCCCTGGAAAGGGAAGTTTGGGGTCCCCTGCTAAAGCTGCTGCCCCTGCGACCCGACCCCGGATAAGCGGTTGAAGATGAGATGAGATGAGAAAAAAAATGTACTTACTGAGGGGACCAGTAAATTCTTTCATCTAGCGGTCCCTTTGGCAGATGAGCCAAAAAGTGAGTTTAAAGCCCTGACCACCATAAGAGTGAAGTAGATGATTGAACATTTTTACCTCTACAGAGAGCCAGGTGAGGTTCACAAGAAACATTCTGGACATGTTAGATGGATGCACTGTTGAACAGTTAATATGGTTTTGCCTTTAGAATTTTTATAACTTCTGTCATTTTGCAGTATGAGATGCAATGTGAAAAATGACTTTTAAATGATGGAGAAATAAGGTCTCATCCATATACTACAATACTTTTGTTGTCCTTATACTCTATGCTGATGAACTATGAACTAACTACTACACTGAAGAAAAGAAAACGAATCCTTTTATCGGAGTTGATTTGATCCTTGTGATAACATGCCCCTCACTGGACTTATTGTAGCTAGCAGATTTCCATCAGGGCACTTTCATTTAAAACAAGTGGCATGCACCGAATGCACCCTGATTATCTATGCATTTACCTGAGGGGATGGGGATCCTGTAGGTGCGGCAGCGCTGCGCTGTCCACAGAAACTGGAACAGGACCGGAGGAAATCTGCCCCGCAGACTGCCATCAACTGGCACCTGGCTGCAGGAGGAGCCCCTGCTGTTGGACATGGAGCTCCCTGCCTCCTGCTGTATGTCCTTCTGCAGTGGCTCCTGCCACAGGAAGGCTTTTGTTTCTGATGCAGTCATTATGACTTGCTGTTCAAAGACTGCGGTCTGCACCTACTCTTCACTACTCTTTTGTCACTATAAATAGCATTTAAATCGATTTGAAAGGTTGAAGATACAGAACATTTGTTTGGAAAGTTTAGCAAATATGTCCTGCTAACTGCTAATGACAGGTAAGCTGGGTATAGCATGGTCATTAAGTGACACAAAAAGCTGAAAATTCCTTTGGTGTGACAGAACTGTCCTCCGATGTGACGGTTAAAGGACAAAGATGTCACACAACAGGACTAGGTCTCTTTAAGAAGCATTTCAAATAATTTAGCACGATTTGTCCTTTGTTTTCTTTTTTGACCATGTTCAGTGTTTTGAAATGCAACTATTACATTACTTCAGTATAAAATGAATTCAAGTGTGTGTGTGTGTGAGTGAGCGCGTGTGAGCACTATATGTTAACTGTTTTACTTTTTGCCAAGGACAATATTTTTGCAATGTTAGGTTTCCACTTTTCTTTAATAAACCATACTAAGCGCTGTTTTATTTTTTTTTTTTTTACAACTGAAACAAATGTGTTTAAGACGTAGAAGTTTACAAAAAGTTAGTGCTCACTGATAAAAATAAACACATCTTGTTTTTTAAACTCATTTTTGTGTGTATCCATTGATTTATTCATATAACGAAATCCATTTAAATTGAAAAATGTTGCTTGTTGATATGTGATTAATTACAAAGCCTCTAATTAATTAGATACATTTTTCATCATTCTGAAATGCAGCCCCATTGGTAGCTCAATGACACGTATTACTTTTGGCTTTACCAATTACAACGGAAGTCTATGAGCGGGTCGAAACTCTCCTCCAATGGTGCTTGTCCTGACTAGTCCAAAAAACATTCCACTGACAGGTCCTGCTGCTACTTCCTTGAGGACATTAAAACCAACTTAGACCAAGGAGGAGGACTTGTTGCTGTCTTTGGAGACCTGCGCAAGGCTTTTGATACTGTTTGTTTGACAAACTGTTACACAAACTTGGTAATTACAATCTTGGTTTATTCTATTTCTGGGTGAAAAGCCACCGTCGCGAAATGGGGAGGGGGAGTTATAGCCCTGGCACATGTGCAGACGAGAAACCTAATAATAATATGGGTAAAGCGGTTACATGCAGGAGAACTCCAGTTACTAAAGGCATTATCTAGGTCTGTTAACCGGTGTATGAGAACTTCGATTTTACCCGGGGTAAGGTGTTTACATGGTGTAAACACTATACTATATTGTTCGTCATTTCCAGTAAATATCACAATATAAAACATGTTTCTGTTTAAAAAGGACAAACGTAGGAAGTCTCAGAGGCAGAGATCTTCAAAGTTCGTTAGGCAGAGCACAGATTTCTCCCTTTTCCCTGATGCTCTGAATAAGGAGCTAAACTGCTCTCTAGTCTCTTTTTCTAAATCAAGTTCTAAGAAGGTGTGAAAAGTCTCTAAATGTCGTGAGACAGTGCCCACCCGAGACTGCTTTGGGACGGGAAAGGGGCTCCCAGCAGCAGCCTCTGCTCGTTGAGGACACTAACTGCAGAGTGATTGGTGCATCAGAGTCGAAAACAGCACAAAAGTCTCCACTAACACCAGTAACAGTGGACAGATTTCTCTCTAGGATGTAGGAGGATTTGGGAAGTCTCCAAATTTTGGAGAGAAACTCTCCGGTGTTTGTATTCTCCACAGCGTCTCCCCGTCTCTTCTTCTCCTTGTTTATTATGTTTCTGGGGCAGTTACAGCGCCACATCCAGGCCTGACATTTGTACTACAGCGTTTTGAATCGGTTTCACGTGGACGCAGATGTTTTTTGAGTCGAGGTTGTGTGGACGGAAAACTTTTTAAGAATGACGGAGAAAAAAGGTCGTTTTCAGTCGTGTGGACGTACCCTTAGTCCCGACACTGTCAGAGGGGTTGATTCGGTTCTGGTTTCAGTGTTCTTCTAGCCTCATGAGGCCATCCTGATCTCTTAGCTCCGTATCTTACTCTCAGATCAGTCTGGTAAAGTGTGCCGGAGAAAGTTTGTAGAAGTTTTCCAAGCGACCGTTGGTTTTGAGACAAATTTAAGGGTGACGAAACGAGAAGCGACCTTTCAGTGTAAACAACATGGAGGCTTCCACGGATGAGATGAGTGCAGCTATTGAGCAAGCTGCTCACTAACTCTTTTTTCTTTGGATCCTTCTGTTGAATATGGACCGGCACCTGAAATAGTTTCTTACTGGTGCGGAAAATCATTGAAAACTTGCATTTTAATGTGAGTTTTCAAGGTTGGAAAAGTGCTGGGATTTTGAATAAAGTCCTTTAAACTGCTTAACATTTAGCATGCCAAGCCAACTTAGAATCCTTTCATTTATAGAAAGCTGTCTTGTAACACAATTTTGGCTATTTATAGCACAGTAACATCAAATGTAATTTGAAGGAGTACATAATTATTATGTATTCTGTATTTGCTTTATATGCAATCTACCACAGCTGTAAGGTGCTTGAAATGCTTGAAAAGTGCTTGAATTTGACTTTAGAGTGTCAAAAAGTGTAGAAGCCCTGTGGTACTTTCAAAGCTGCGTAGATTGTGTTGTTGGACAGTGATTAGATTGTATTGTGTTCTACTGTTGTTTTTTCCATCCTCATGTGCTGAAGGTGAACAACATAACAGAGGAAAAGGAAGATAATACCAAGAGGGTAGTTATCATTAATGTTTGAATTGATGTTTGGACTTCATATTTGTTTTCAATATTTGGTCCAAACCACAAAGCTCCAGTGTTCTCTAGGGAACAGAGAGACTAACAGGATGTGCTGTATATGCCTTGATCTTTAGTGGAGGAGGCAGGGAGAGGCTCTACAAACAACCAGGGAAGATCCATCTGTGTTTGCTTCTGTAGTTCTTTAACCCATAGTCTGATATGATCTGACAGGTGATCAGGAATTTTCCAGTTCACTCATGAATCCAAACACATTTGAGTTAAAAAAGACATTTGTTATGCTTAAATTTGAATGTGTCAAATATTCTTAAAGCAGAACAGATGAAGATTTTAGTCATAGCCTTCATGACACACCTCTTTCCTCACCTTTTTCTGTCAAGAACCCGGTAACCAATGCAGTGATGCAACATCATCTCTCTAAAAAGGGAACGAGAAAGATGAAAGGCAAAATAATCACCATGAGAATGAATGTTTCAGTAGGACATGTTTTTTTTCTCTCTTCTCAGCCTCCAGCTCAAAGATGGTCATGATGAATTGCTTCATATGGACTAAAAGTCTGTGTCCCTCCCCAGTAAACAGTGGTTCATCTTAGAGCTGTTTTATAAATGTATAGTGCTGCTTTATATGAAATTGAGCTAAAATGCCAAGCGTAGCTTAAAAATCACTGAGTGATAACCACCCACTCGAGGATTGCCTGTCACAGCTATGTGTGAGATTTACACCGATACAGCAATTAAAAGGAAACATTTTCAGAGATTTGAGGTGGAAGTAGAGGAAACATAGGGTTCAAAGTGGTCACAATTTCTTTTGAGTGCACTCTTTGAGAATAGATTGGTCTCCATAGTGACACAAGCTCCATATATCCCAAATTGAACCTTGAGAAGGTGGAGAATAAGCCTGGTAGAGATTTAAAGGGTAATACTCAATTATGACAACTTGACTCTTATTTTGTACTTTTATCCATCATTTCTATCATATATGATAACAGTAATGGTATTTTCCAAAATGTCAAATGTTTCCTTTAATACTCAGACTTTAACTTGTGAGGATTTTCTCTTCCAAGAACCAGATGCTGTGGTTTATCCTGTGTATTGATTAGTGGGGGTACTGTTGTGTGTTAGATGTCTTGTTTCGTCTGACCTACAGTCCAAAACTCAATATTTCACAGAGAAACTCAGCAAAGTCTCAAGTCAGAGAAACTGGAAGCAGCTTAACTTTTTTTCACAACACACACAGTTGATTATGAAAATTCATTTTTTTATAATCGTAGATAAGTTGCCGCATAGATTTCTTTCCATTGACGAGTGATGCTAATTTTCTCTGACCTGAGGCGACCCTCGTCAACTGATCATTAACAGTTACCAGACAGGCAGGCAACTGAGCAGTTAGCCTTTCTTGTGCATTAAATGCTTATGGCTAATGGTTATATATATATATATATATATATATATATATATATATATATAGCTTATAGAAAATGCATTTTAGAACAGCATGAAGAGAAAAGAGTAGCAGACACCTACTGCATAGTCACTTTTCGCGTCAACACGAAACCGATGAATAATTAGTTTTCCCCTTGTCAGCGGAGGACACTTAAAACACTGTGGCCAAATATGTGGCCTACGTTAGCCTATGCTACTTTTTGTCCTTCATCCTCCATAGTATCAGTCCCTCTTTTTCACCTTGTTTATCAACTCCATCACAATTAGGCTTTTTCAACAAACTTTGGACATTCAGCTTCCGTGACATTTTGTATAAGAGACCTGCCGCTGCAAAATTGTGAGCGCTGCTGCTAAAGTTCACATGATGAGACTGGCGAAGTGAAGATAAATTTGTTGCTACTGGTTATAAACAGGATTAGTTACTTTAAGTTAAAGTAGTAAATTAAATGATGGGACTACCTTCAGATTTTCCACTCATTCTTAAATACAACTCCGTCAGGGACACCCAAGACTAGCAGAAAGAGACTGAAAAAAAATGTCTGAGCTTTGGGTATGACACAAACTCTGGTCTGTAATTGCTGAGAGCGTCAATAGGTGGTACAGATAGAACATGGGATTAATGTTCTGGAAAGTAATCATATTTGATTTGTATTGCACTGATTTTGTCACTGTAGTGCCCCAGCATGTGACAGCCAAGAAGATCGCACTGGCCACAACAGACTCTGCATCGTCCAGCAGATGTTAAAGGACCTCAGCCTCCTCAGGAAGAAGAGTCCACTCTGGCCCTTTTTGTAGACAGCCTCAGCGTTTCTAGTCCAGTTCAACTTATTATTGAAGTACACTCCCAGGTACTTATACTCCTCTACAGTGTCCACAGGGACCCCCTGAATGGAGACGGGGGTTACAGGTTGTTGTTAGTTGGGTTTCTCCACAGTGTAAAGAGGGAACAGGTCCATGCTAATGTATTCAGCTACAGTCCTGTTTATCTGCTGTGTTTCTGCTGTTAAATGAACGCCTCCAAACGTTAAACGGACAGGACTTATGAGGTTAGCTGCTCAGCTCCGCCATTAGCGATATTGTTTATTATTAGACGCTAACTTGATAAAACCTTAACAGACATAACTGTTTAATACTTCAATGATGTCCAAACGGGAACTTTACTGACTTGAGCTTCCCCATAAAGACCGGGTGTCTGTCTTTAAGACGCTTCGCGCCCTTTGTTGTGCTACTTAACCCTTCATATCACCTTGTTTACATTTTTAGCCTTTACCTAGTTGTTAGCCTTATATGCTAAATACTCCCAAACAGCACTTTTTCTTTGTCCATTTTCAAGGGATCACATATCAGTCCTGATATTGACAAATTAGCTGGATTTGGTATCAGATATTAACCAGATCCATGAACCGATCCATTAAATTGCTGCGAACGGCGCATTTGCAGCGTGTCTGTTGACTGTCAGGCAACACCGTCAACAACATGGAGCGAGCACAGACTCAGCTGTATGGAGGGATTTCATCTAGTTCAGTAAACTGAAATCAAAAATAAAGATACAAATGTACAAATCACAATGTGTTCACAGCACTGGAACAACAACCTGTGCTACGATGATCTTTTTTTAATAGTTAAACAATGTTTTTATTGATTTCCAATAAGAACATACAAAAAACATTGACATATGCCACACATGTTGCAGAATGGAATTCAGGTAAACCTTGTTGCATACACATACTGTACATACACACACACAAAAAAGTAAATAACAAATACATAAAATAACAATAAATAAATTAAAATAAAATTGTCACACCCAATAAACCTACAAATAGATATAATCTGTTGCTGCTTGAGTCCATTAACTGTGTCCACATCTCTTCAAATTCTTGGACTGTACCCCTGAACATATAGGTTAGCTTTGCTAATGCAACATGCATTGCCAGCTCTCTAATCCAAGATTGTGTAGAGGATATTTCAGTTGCTCTCCAAGACAAAGCAACCATCCTCCTGGCCTGCAGGAGGCCAAAGTTGATCAGAGTCTTACACTTGGAGTTAACAGAAAAGCTAAAGTATCAGGGTATATCACTAAAATACCAAGTTTTTCTATGCAGGGTACCTGAATACCTGTTATTTTGCTTAGAGTGTGAACAACCATTTTCCAAAAAGCTACCAGTTTAGGACATTCCCATACAAAACGAATCAAAGTGCCTTTCTCAGTCGAACATTTTGCACAAGTATCTGAAGTGTCAGAGGACCATTTATTGAGTTTCTCAGGGGTTATGTATGTCCTCATTAACCACTTGTGTTGTAGCAGTTTCATGCGAGTATTAATGGTTTGTGTTTGAGCTTTTATACAAGCTGTCGCACACTCAGCTTCTTTAATATCTTCCTTAATATCTAAACTCCATGCCCTCCTTCTGTCATGACTTGATTCCTCATGTGAGACAAGTACTGTATTCAGTATATAGACTTGGTGTTTCCCATTCATGTGTTTTAACACAATGTCCTGGAGGCAGGACAGCAGCAGTTCTTGTGTATCTTGATGACCCTTTGATGAGATGAAGTGCTTCAATTTTAAGTATTTAAAAAAGGTGGGTTTTTTGGAGTTGAGTATTTCAAACAAAGGTCATTAAATGTTAGTAAAGTGCCCTGAACATATAAGTCTCCAATTTTTTGCACCCCCCTTTCGGCCCAAACCTGAAGACTCCTGGCCGGTTACATCTACCGGCCAGGAGTGAACTGCTCATTACCCCAGATAGGTGAAAATTGAGAAATGGGAGGTGTATCACCAATATGTCTATGAGCTTTGAACCATATATCGATAGTTTTAGGACAGATTTTAAGGAAGGGATTTGTTGTTGTTTTTCTTTAACGTTTTAAGATCTGCTGAATATAAATATAGGCTTAGTGGCAGCCTAGATATTGATGCTTGTTCAATATGAACCCACGCTGGAGGAAAATGTGTGACAAAATAAAACATAGCACTGCGCAGCTGAGTGGCCCAGTAGTACCACTGTAAACTGGACATCTGTAATCCACCCCAATCATATGGCAAATACAATAACCTGAGTCTTATTCAAGGTTTTTGGTTGTTCCAGATAAACCTACAAAATGCATTATTCATTTCTTTAAAAAATTATTTTCGCAGTGGCATTGGAAGTGATTGAAACAAATATAAGAATTTTGGCAAGTTGGAAATTTTGATTATGTTGATCTGGCCAATCATCGATATTGGCTTTGTTTTCCATTTTTCCAGTAATGTACTGTATTAATTAGGAGGGGTAATCTTAATTCCAAGATGGAAAAAGCCCTCCCTCGCACCAAAAAAGGATGTTGTTATAACTGGACTAGTTATTTCATTTTTTTTCAGGAGAAGTATAGAAGATTACGCAATATTAATACTGTAACCAGAAAACTGACCAAATCTATTTATTGAATGTTGAACTGTCTGGACACTGTTTGATAAGTTTGACAAAAAAAGAATCACATCGTCTGCATATAATGATATCGTATGTACATGATCTCGGATTTTTATTCCTGACAGATTGGCTTCAACTCTAATAGACATGGCTAAAGGCTCAATGACCCAAATCAACAATAGTGGGGAGAGAGGACATCCCTGACGAGTTGACCTCTCTAGAGTTAACAAGCTTGATAAGTTGTTATTGGTCATTACGCGTAGGTTGGTATACAATAATTCAATCCATTTCAGAATTTTACCCTCAAGTCCATATCTTGGTAACAAATTGAACAAATAAGGCCATTCAGTTCTATCAAATGCTTGTCTAGCATCCAGAGATAACAGCGCTTTATCCCTGGCATTATTCTTAGTGGATTATGTTGAGGACCCTTCGAGTTTTGCCCCGAAGCCATCCGGGGTTCTTAACTTGGTGTTAATCCCGGTAACAGTAGTGCGGAGTGACTGTAGTTCTTGTAGCACCGCAGCTAAATTGGTCCATGGACTAGTCGGAACGTTAGCAACATCGGCTACCGGAGTAGTTTTGTGTTTCTGAGAACCACGATCTGGAACTGCTCTCACAGTCTTTAAGCGTTGTTTGTTCAGACATCTTTTAGTAGTGATTAGAAGCTTTAATGTCTAGGACTTTGCAAACTTTTAGCAGAGTTGTGAGGGGAACCCACCCTAAGCTGCCATCTTGATCTGCGGCTCCACAGCGCCCCCAATGTTTTTCTAATAGTTACGAAAAATGACAATTAGAATGAATGCTAACTTAACATTGAAAATACCATAGACGGGCTAGCTCAATTAGCAACAGTTATAATGTTACATATTTAAATCAAATATAGCTGGTTACTTATAGACAAGCGTTCCTTAAGGTACAGATGAGAAAAAAAAATAAGTAACAGCTTTGCCTAAACATCCCAACAACTATGGCAGGTCTGAGGGGACAAACATCACTGCACCGTCAAAACTGCCAACTCTCTTAAATGAGCAGCACATTATTTAAGTTACTTTAGTCTCAGGTTCAGCTGTTACATTTCATTTTAATTTTAGAAGAGGTTTAAGCCAGTGCACAATTTTTATTTTTAACAAAGGAATAAATAAGGATTTAGTACATTTATATCAACGTGTAAATTTGTGACATTTTCCACTTGGCGAGGTGTACATTTTAATTATTATTATTATTATTATTATTATTATTATTATTATTATTATTATTATCATTAATTCAACAATGACTTAATAATAATAATTTTTAAAATATTAGATTGGTATCAGGCATCAAGTGATATGCAAAGCCCAGGTATCGGTATCAAGACTGAAAAAGATGAATCGTGCATCCCCATCCTTTCTACTAAAACCAGTATCGATGGTTCTCCAGCAGCAGCGCTAGCTGTGTTCAGTCGGCTCAGTGTTGACGTTATGAACTAGCGAATGTCCTAAGAGTTAGTATTTAATCCGATACTTATTTTTAGTATTGCTTATTTTCAGAGTATCAATTTTTTTTTTGACAACCCTATACAGATGCTAAAAGTCTTTGCCACAGCAGCCCAGGGTTTGGTTCCAACCTGCCGACATACAACTGACACACACACAGCAAGCAAGTGGGCGTTTTAATGAAGTTTCTATCGTGTGCTTGCTGAGCCAGCAATTAACATGGTACCTTACATCTTAATATTACTGACAGGGATGACAGCCAAAACTATGTTAACAAAGACCATTCAAGTGGATTACCAAAGTCAATCCCAAAGGAAGGAGCCCATTGGTGCTTTGTTTTCTGTGTAGGGACTCTTCTCATGCTGCTGCAGAGGTTTGCTGTTATTTTCAGCAGTATTGGTGGTTAAAAAAGATGTTTGAATGCCTTCACTGTGCTGCCCTGAGCTAATCGGTGTTAGCCACATCCGGCTGTTAGCGACTTTCACGGATTTCTCCGTTACTAGTTTATACACTAATAAAACTGTCTCGATGGCTTATTTGATGTATGTAAGTGCCAAAAAAAGACCATGGGATGATTTTACGCCGGAATTACACTTTAACTTTCATCCAGACTCAATGTGTCTGCTGTGTTGGGTTCTAGGTAATGTGAAATTGTATTATTGCATCAGAAAACTGCTCTCAGGTAGACTTCCTCAGCAAAATTATCGGATTTACAGGAGAAGCAGCTGGTGCCCACCACACTTAACACCTTGCTGCTGAGGATTTCTGTGAATTTTCATCACTACATGCCTTTATGTGCTTCTGAAGCTCCAATGACAATCATACTGTAGAGCTTCCTTTGCATGGCAGTGCACACATCCCTTCCTACTATAACAGAATACTAATGAGTGTACAGAAGGTAACATAATGAAAAGGAAGGCAACTCTCTTCACAATCAATATATGTTTCACTATGTGGGTAGGACAGGAGCCATTAAGTCCACAGTATACTCTGTACTCCTGTCAGGATAATGTGAATTGTTTTGACCCACGGGCACTCTTGATTATCAAGCAGGTCTGCAGGTCTCCACAGAACATTGTGCAACATTCATTGTGCACTTATACCAGACTGTGTGGCTGTAATATCCTTAGTCGTATTTAATGTTTTCTTATCATTTCCTGTTGTTTTGCTCTCAATGCCTACTTTCTTTTCAACTGCCTCTCTTGGACTTGGACTTGCTTAGTTAGAATGGAACCTCAGATAGACGCTCCTAAAAACCTTTAAAGTGGATGGAGCTTAGATCATTTTGACACACATTCCTGATTTCATATCAAGGCCTACTTAAATGCATCACCTGGTGGTGGAGAGCAACACATTCACACCCGTTAATAATGCAATAAGGACAAAATCGCATATTTTTTCTCCTCTAGATACAAGACATGACGATAAAGTAAAAATCTTATATAATACTTACTTTAAGAAGAGTTGTCTGATGTTATTAATTGCCATTTCCATTTTTTTTTTTATAATCATAGAAACTATTGTATTAGATTTTTTACTACATATTAAAGTAGTAGTCTATCTACAGTAATACTATCCGGATCCAAAATGCTATCTTGTAACATTTTACCCGGAAATATTCCATGAGGTCATAGACATATATTATAGACACATTACATTATACCAAACTCCTCTCAATCACATTTTTATTTCAACAGAAAATATATAACTGGAAAATTCCACAAGAACTGTGGGCTTGACTTTTACCCGTTCTGATACTTGGTGCACATAAGGGATGCAAACAATTAATCGATTATAGATTAACTGTCGATAAGAAATTACTCGATTTAAATAAATTAATTGCAATTAATTGCATTTTGAACCCGTAATTCCCCTCCAGTCCACGTGATGGCGTGGGAACACAAGCGAAGCAGTTCTCTTACGAGAAGCGGTACACTGACAGGATGAAGAGGGCAAAACGGAGTGCAGTATGGAGCCACTTTAAGACTTGAGCTCCCACACTTTCCTTAACATCAGGCTACAAGTTATAGTCACAGTGTCACACCTGAAGACTCCATTTGTGACGAGCTGGGAGAGACGGTCTCTGCCGTCTGTCTGCAGCTCACGAGCCGAGTAACAATAGAAATTTACTAAACCAAAATAGTTTTCATGTCGGCTCTATGGGAAGAAACCAACAGTGTTTAACTGATTCATTGACTTTATTTTTCTGCCCAGAGCAGCGAGTGAGGCAGCAGGTGACACACAGAATGATCTTATCAGTCAATGTAGACACGGTCCATATGTTTGACACACGTAAACAGACAGATCTCACACATGCAGCACCACCACAGCTCTCTGTAAAATCAGTACCCTGTTAAGAAAATGCTTAACACTAAAATAGTGTTAAAATCTCGTAGCGTCTCGTTCTCGTGAACTTAATATCATGTATCGTCTTGTCACACCCGTTATTCTGAATGTATGGTATATTTTTTAATATTGTACTGTCGTGACAGTGACGGTGCTGGTTTACCTTCTATGTTGCATCTTCAAAAGAGCACAATAAAAATGTGACACTGACTTTGAAACAGCACATTGTAATTTCTGCATCTATAATTGATTTAACTTGTGTGCCTAGAATTTCTGGTTGCGCCCCTAAAATTTTCAGTTGGGGGCCACAGTGCTCCTAGTGAAAAAAAGTTAGTCTGGAGCCCTGGTGAGTGGAGCAGACCAGTCCAGTAGGTAGCGGGAATTCACCTTAAAGCTGGTCGCCAGCCACCAATTAAAAAGCAAAAGAAGAAGAGTGTAGCAGACTACACTCAGCAGAGGGGAGATTCTGTGCAGGAGCATTGAAGCGTCAGTTGACCGGTTTATAACTTCATAATCGGGCCATTGACCGGTTCATGTTTTCGATTTATATCTGTGAATCTTTACATCCCTAATAAATACCCTCATAATCCGTATACGGGTCTGAAAAATAAGATACCGCCCAAAGCATAAATGTTAGGAACCATTGTCCACTGAAAAAGAGTCTGCAGATGAACATGTCAGAGACATTTGCACTCCGCGCATAACTGCGGTCAGGGGGCCATCCACGGCTCACCTGAGAGAGGTGGGCTTTTGTAGAGCGCGTTTGCACATGTACGAGCATGTGCACGAGCAAGATGCCTACAGCGGTTCTGACGTCATTTATGTGCGCCTGTTCGGACATAGAAAATAGAAGGACGGACCATGCGCGGACATTTAACAACAACAATGGGGAGAGGGAGGGAGGACAAGTACCCTAAAGCCCGGGGCGCGGTGTGGAAGGACAGTGTGAGTGCGCCCTTATATATCCAACCTGTGTACACAGAACAATTCAATCAGACTCTCCCAGCATGTTTCCCCAGGGCCTTTTTCTACCAATAAACCACTGCTCCCGTAATCATCACTCATCACTTTTAGTGTCATATAATGTTCAAATTTATATGAACTTATTGTTGAGCCACTAAGGGAGGCTCACCATTGACATCTCCAGCAATGACTCTAAATTAGAGTCATTACTGTTTGTACAGGGCAGGATTAAAAAAGATTGATGCAATTTGTTGCTCCTCTCCCTCTTAGATTATACGTGTTTGTGAGTTTTAGGAAGGGTTGGGACTTTTATAGTGAATGTAAAGTTTGACCAAGGAATGGTCCAAATGGGATCCAAATATGATCAAGCAGCACGCTGCGTTTCTTGCGATTTCATTGCGTCTATCACATGCAGTGTGCTCACAGCATATAAACTAACAACCTTTAGATTACAATGCAACCCAGTTCACTGTGGCCAGGCTCCAGAACTCATGCTCCATACTGGATACATTTTAGAAAAAGGTGTTGCCATTAGTCACTTGCACAGAAATACATGGGGAATGTGGTCCAGGTTGAAAAATACCATAATTCCCCTTTATTACTGAACTAGTTGACTCATAATATTTTCTCTCAAAAAAATAAATCTGGTTTTCAATGCATACTTGATACCAAGAAATGGGCATCATTCAGTTTTGTACCCATGTAAATTGATGAAATGTCTGCTTAAACAAAAACCAGAAGAAGAACATACAAAGAAGAAGTTTTGCACAGTAAACTGATACTAGAAAGGTACCGCGGTGCCCTGCCTTTAAAAACTTTTTCACGTTTTATTAGTATCGGTATTTTATGTCTAAGTGCAGTTTCTCTGCTTCTTCACTGCCTGCAGCCAGAGTGGGCGTGGTTTCATAGTGACATGTCACTCACAGACTGAGACAGACATGGCTGAACGTGGAGTGAGTGCTCCTACCGACCGTCCTACGCTTGTTTATAAGCAAACGCACAGATGTAACCGACAGTGTCAAGCCCACGGACACCACAAAGCCTGTCTGTAAACAATGCTTTAAATTGATACAGACCAAGGGAGCAAACACGACCAGCTCTGTGAAACATCGAGCTGACAGACATGCGGATTGAGCTGCAGGTTAACAAATATATCCCCCGGATGTAACTTCAAGTTGAGCAAGTGTTTATTTTTTACCTCACAGATCGACACTTCTTTGTAAGTATGGATACATGTTCCTCAGAAACCCATAAAATAAAGTGTGGTGTTCCCCAAGGGTCAATTTTAGGTCCAACTCTTTTTAATCTTTACATGCTTCCCCTTGGGGACGTCATCAGGAGGCACGGCATCAGCTTTCATAGTTATGCTGACGATACGCAACTGTATATCGCCGTGTCTCCCGATGACACAGGACCTATTGATGTCCTTTTTAACTGCATTTAAGATATCAAGACATGGATGGCAGGAAATTTCCTACAGCTCAACCAGGACAAAACAGAGATTTTACTCATTGGTCCTGAGGGCCAGAAAGAGAAACTTTTACCAAAGTTACAGAAATTGAAACTATCACAATCTGTAAAAAATCTGGGTGTGATTTTTGACTCTGAGCTCAGTTTTATTCCACACATCAAAAATATAACAAAAATAGGTTTTTACCATCTTAAGAACATAGCCAGAGTCCGCCCGTTTCTCTCTCAGGCCAGCACGGAGGTGCTGATGCGTGCTTTTATCTCTTGTCGTATAGACGACTGTAATGCCCTGCTCTCTGGCCTTCCCAAAAAGAGCATTTCGAATCTACAATTATTACAAAACTCAGCTGCACAAGTGCTGACAAGGACCAGAGGGCGGGAGCACATAACACCAGTTTTAAAGTCGCTGCATTGGCTCCCTGTGCGTTTCAGGATTGATTTTAAAGTTCTTCTACTAGTTTTTAAGTGTCTTAACGGTCTTGGGCCCTCTTACCTATCTGATTTGCTTTTACCTTATCGTCCGACGCGGACCCTGAGGTCCTCCGGCACCGGCCTTTTAACCATACCACAGGTTAGTTCAAAAAAGCACGGGGAGGCGGCTTTCAGTTATTATGGGCCCCGACTGTGGAACAGCCTGCCGGAGAGCCTCAGGGTCGCGGAGATTGCTGAGGTTTTAAAAAAGAGACTTAAGACCCATCTTTTTAACCAGGCTTTTAGTTAATTGATTTCTTTTAGGCAGTGCTAATCAGAGCACTTTTTATCCTTTTTTACTGTTTTAATCTCTGTGTTTTAGCCTTCATGCTTTTATTTATTTTTATGGCCTCATGTCTTATGCTCTTATGCTTTTATTTTCTATTTCATGTTTTAGCCTCTATGCTTTTATGCTTTTAAGTTTTAGTCCCTCGTTTTTAGCCTCCATATTTTAACCCTTTACTGTTTTAGGCAACAGTTTTTAATCTCCAGTGTTTCCTCAGGGGGCTTGCCAGTTTGGGAGTTGTCTCTGATCTGGCCGCGGGGGGTGTTGTCCCGTGGACAGTTCCGGCCCGGGCGGCTAGAGGGCTCTGCACCTTGGTGCGGAGGCTCCTGTCTGCTCGGGTTGGGGTGGTCTCTGTGGCGGTGCTCCCTGTGACCTTGGACTGGGATCTCTCCCGGTGTGGTTGGCCCCCCAAAAGGTAGCTTCCTCTAGACTCCTCTGTACCTCAGGTCTCACTGCCTGGCCATGTCTCTGTAGTGACAGCTAGTCTTGGTGTAGGTGTGAGTCTGTGTGTCTGTGTGTCTGCATGGCTGTGTGTGTTTATGTCAATGTGTGAATGAACGTATATACATTTGTGTATGTCTCTGTGCATGACTGTGGGAGGGTTGGGTTCTTTTAACTTTCTTCTCATGATTTTATTTGATGTTTCTCTTCTTCTGTACATTTCTGTGAGGCACTTTGCGATACTTTTCTGTATGAAAAGCGCCATATAAATAAAGGTTGATTTGATTTGATTTGATTTAGTGACAAGTGAACTTTTTTCACCATCAGAGTTGGAGGAGGCAGAGGTAAAACTAACTGTTTAACTGTCCGATATGATTCACACATCTATGTATGCAAACAGTTCACACTGGAGACATTAACTTTACCAGAACATAAGCTGGAGACATTAACTTTACCAGAACATGAGCTGGAGACATTAACTTTACCAGAACATGAGCTGGAGACTATGGCCCTCATTTATCAATCTTGCGTGAAAACGGGCGCAGATCTGAGCTCAGAATTGGTAGTAGGACAGGACACACGTGTGATTTATGAAACATTTGTATCTGACCAATCTCAGCGTACAAATGAGCGGGCCTTGATAAATGCGGCGGCTGAATTCGATAGTCATTAATATGTTACGCCCTTAAATATTCCTGGTTCGGAGGCCTCGCCCACTGAGGTCAAACATGGAGAGACGAAACACTGGTAAGAAAAGAAACTTTTCCGACACAGAGATCGGCATCCTGATATTCAAGATGGAGCAAAATAAAGATGTGCTTTTTGGCAGTCTTAAGAGTGGAATAAAAGGGGCCCATAAAAACACGGTATGGAAAAGAATAACGGAGGCAGTCAACCCGAAGCAGCGATTCACTGTGATCCGTGTGCGTGTGTGCGCACTGTTGAACCTGCGCTCCTGCTCTGTAGCGGGGTTTGCCAGCGGGGTTATTAGGTATTCCGTTAGAGAATAACCTTTGTCACCTAGAAGAACCATACCAAAATGTTAATCATCTGATACCTTGTTTGATTTAATGTGATTTATCGAGGGTAGCCACTTACCGAGGAGATGACTTTGGCTCTGCAGTGCGCTTCCCTGCAGCCGCGCGCCAACACATTCATTCATTCATTCATCTTCAACCGCTTGTCCCTGTCGGCGTCGCGGGGTGCTGGAGCCGAGCGGTTTTGAAATATAAAAGAATCGTGTGTCCCCCCCTGGCCACCACGTTTAAAGAGATAGCTTGGCATCAAAAATCACCTGTACATTTATCGAGTGGCAGTTTTTGCGATTGATGAATGCGTAATCATTCATGGATGGTGCCTTCAGACGCACATGACTACAATCAATTGCTCCAACCACAATTTTTTTAATTTTTTTATTGGTTTTAAGAATCCGTTTTGATCTGTTCTTAATATGTGACTGCCTATGCTTAATGACAGCTGAGGTATGTTAATTATTTTCAGCCAGATTTTGCTGTGCTGCACCGCAAATCCACAGGCTCAAATGTGCGTACACGATCTCAGACCTGACATGAGATTTGATCGTAGCTCCTGCTCACGTCCAAATTGATAACTGCCGAAGTTTGTGTGGAAATGGTCGTACGCACGTTTTTCTGCCGTACGTTTCGTTTGATAAATGAGGGCCATTAACTTTACCAGAACATGAGCTGGAAAAATTAACTTTACCAGAACATGAGCTGGAGACATTGGCCCTCATTTATCAATCTTGCGTGAAAACGGGCGCAGATCTGAGCGCAGAATTGGTTGTAAGACAGGACACACGTGTGATTTATGAAACATTCGTATCAGACCAATCTTAGCGTACGAATGAGCGGGCCTTGATAAATGCAGCGGCTGAATTCGATCGTCATTAACATGTTACGCCCTTAAATATTCCTGGTTCGGAGGCCTGGCCCACTGAGGTCAAACATGCAGAGGAGAAACGCTGGTACGAAAAGAAACTTTTCCGACTCTGAGATCGGCATCCTGACATCCGAGATGGAGCAAAATAAAGATGTGCTTTTTGGCAGTCTTTAGAGTGCAATAAAAGGGGCCCATAAAAACGCTGTATGGAAAAAGAATAACGGAGGCAGTCAACCGGAAAGCAGCGCTCCACTGTGACCCGTGTGCGTGTGTGCGCACTGTTGAACCTGCGCTCTTGCTCTGTAGCGGGGTTTGCCAGCGGGGTTATTAGGTATTCTGTTAGAGGATAACCTTTGTCACCTAGAAGAACCTTACCAAAATGTTAGTCATCTGATACCTTGTTTGATTTAATGCAATTTATCGAGGATAGCCACTAACCAAGGAGATGACTTTTGCTCTGCAGTGCGCTTCCCTGCAGCCGCGCGTCAACACATTAATTCATTCATTCATCTTCAACCACTTGTCCCTGTCGGGGTCGCGGGGTGCTGGAGCTGAGCTGTTTTGAAATATAAGAGTCGTGTGTGTCCCTGGCCACTGCATTTAAAAGCGATAGCTTGGCATCACAAATCATCTGTACATTTATTGAGTGGTAGTTTTTGCGATTGATGAATGTGTAATCATTCTTGGATGGTGCCTTCAGACGCACATGAGTACAATCAATTGCTCCAACCACAATTTTTATTTTTTTTTATTAGTTTTAAGAAGACGTTTTGATCCGTTCTTAATATGTGACTGCTCATGCTTAATGACAGCTGAGGTTTGTTAATTATTTTCAGCCAGATTTTGCTGTGCTGCACCGCGAATACACAGGCTCAAATTTGCGTACACAATCATAGACCTGACGTGAGATTTGATCGTAGCTCCCGGTCACGTCCAAATTGATAAATGCCGAAGTTTGCCAGGAAATGGTCGTACGTACGTTTTTCTGCCGTAGGTTCGTTTGATAAATGAGGGCCATTAACTATACCAGAACATGAGCTGGAGACATGAACTTTACCAGAACATGAGCTGGAAACATTAACTTTACCAGAACATGAACTGGAGACATTAACTTTACCAGAACATGAGATGGAAACATTAACTTTACCAGAAAATGAGCTGGAGACATTAACTTTACCAGAACATGAGCTGGTGTTAACAAGTATGAACAACAACACAACGCCAAGAACCTTACATTGGCCAAAGAGTTGTCCAGATTAAAACGAACATGTTCTTGTTTTCATATCGTATATCATATAGTCTTTTTAATTGTTTTAAACAGAACAACTATGAAATGATTATGCAGCTAACAAGTTGACTTGATATAAAGCTCAGCATCTTTTTGTTAAGTTTGCCGCCGTGGTATCGTTTCAGTATTGGTATCGAGATACAGTATTTTAGACAGGTATTATACCAAGTCTATCGTATCGTGACAACACTCCAAACAAGCACATGGTCTACTCTGTCACAGCTCCAGAAGAGAGGGGGCTGTCACTGGTCTTGGAGAGTAATGTCCAGGTTCACCTATGACCTGCTGTACTTTATGTAGCTGTGATTGCACCTTATTTGTCTTTGTATTTCTGCCATGTTCAGGCTGTTTTGTAAAGCTATGAGAACTAATTGTACCGTGTCAGATTTTGGCAAGGAAGCTGTTAACAAACAGTTCCTTCGCTGTGCTGTTGCTCCTCAGCCGGAGCCCCTGTAACTTCCTTCTATTCTACATAATGCCTTTTCTCCCAGCATCCATGCATGACTGGATCTGCTTACTCCATGACACCTCGCTTGTATTTGGTAATGAATGTCAGTGTAGCACAGAGGCGGGCCTTATTATTAAGCAAACCAGGCAATTGCCTGGAGCCCCGGGCCCTATACAAGGCCCTTTTGGGCCCCCAAAATGCCCACTTTATATTTTTTGTTCCCATATTTATTGTTTTTATAAAAATCTCTTCACAATAAAATTGTTGAGATGTCTAATTGATTAATTACTCATGTTTTGAAGGTCTTTTCTGCTAACTATGCACCCCCCTTCAAAATCGGAAAGTGGGTCACAGAAAAAGAAGAAGAGGGACCAAAGGCAGGAGTTTTTTTCAAAGCTGCCAAGCTTTTTTACAGGAACTACGGGGCAGCAGGATCGTCTGCGGAACAAGAGCAGCCGTCTACACCGGTTGAGCTCGCCGGGTAACGATACAGCTGAAGCTCTCACAGATGACGGCTCAGAGATGAAGACAAACTGAGAGAGAGGAGAAAAACAAGCTCAGAGATGAAGAAAAGGATAAACTGTATAAAAAATGGACGTAGCCTCTCCGCCGAGGCCCGTTCTCTCAACTTGATCCAATCATATTCACCTCTGGGATCTTGTCAGACTTTGACTCCACCTAAAATCCTCTTAGAGAATAATAATAATAATCCTCAAAAAAGTACATGTATGTGACGTTTGGGGGAGGGTGATACGTCTGTCTGGGTGACGTTTACAGAATTAGCCACATTAGCACCACCGCTCGGGAGTTAGGCTAACAGAACATGTTACTAGATAAACGGAAGTGGGAGTCCCGTGTCTCTAGTGGAAAACACACCGGCTCTGGGAGTGAAGTGCAGCCAGCGTTTATGATTAAATCTGATATTCAAAACAGTCCCAAGCCCATAGACTGTAAAACACCGACCCTCACGGCCCGAATCTTCCAGCTGCACCAGATTAGCATCTAGTGTATGTGTCATTGATAGCAGGCTGTACTGCAAGTCATGGTGCAAGTGCGGCTATTTAATTAGCATAACAGAGCTAACGTTAACACGGTGTGTTCCTAAACCATCTGTTGGTACAGTCAATCGAAAAGCAAACCATTTTGTCACTTATAGTAACACCATCACACGAATGACTACAGTCCAGGTTGAGAAGACAGTTAGCATACTAATCCTTAGGCTAACTGTCACTCAACAGACCACGCCCCTTATTATTCATAAACTTCATAACCTCCAATGAAATAAAAACTAGCCTGTTACAAAAATATTCACCCCCTCAGTGTTGTCATGGAGATATGACCTGAACATACAGACTAGAATGTTTTTTTTTATCCCAGGCCTTAAACCGGTTTAATGGTGCTGTGAAAACAGCCTGTTTAACATAGGGGTCAATGAGAAACTG
Organism: Echiichthys vipera; assembly: GCF_963691815.1. Taxonomy (NCBI): domain Eukaryota; kingdom Metazoa; phylum Chordata; class Actinopteri; order Perciformes; family Trachinidae; genus Echiichthys; species Echiichthys vipera. The sequence goes on from NC_139845.1 coordinate 25,912,260, forward strand.
CTCTGTTTTGAAACTTTGAAAGTCTCTGGAAAAACCAAGCTTAGAGACAGGACAGAGGAACACAAAAGCATTCAGAAACAAGTGAGGAAGAGAACAGCCCAGTGAGACGAGACAGGCAAAGAAACAGCGTGAAGAGGTAAATGATGACATATTAGGTTAACAGTCACCATAACCAGTCTTATTGTGTTGTGTGCTGTCCTCTTGGTATGTTGGAAAGAAATGAGGCTCCTGGATTCACATGTTTTCTTTGTATAAATGATTGATGTTATGAGCAGCAAATGCACAAATAAACATATTAGAAAATGCTTTCTGAATTCAAAGAAAATAACACCTTGTGGCAAATTTTCTGGTATTCTCGTTTTCTACTGCATTAATTCGCAGAGAGCGTGGCTTGTTCCTTTTGATTTATTTTATCACAAACAAAGTTAGAAAAATTGCATCAAATATATGCTACAACATACTTATCTCGAAATTCGAAATTGATGACAAATGTACTTTTTGTAAGACAGAACAAGAATCTTTAATTCATCTTTTCGATAGTTGTTCATTCTGTATTACATTCTGGAAAGACTTTGAGAATGACATACTTTCTGCCACAACACATAAAACCATAGGGAGAAACTGTCATCACCTACTTTGAATATAAAATTAGGAACTTATGTACTATTGTTATTTTTAGTATTAATATATTCTTTGAGTCTCTTACATTTGTAACAAATAAGAAAGGCATCTCAATAGCTAATATCTGATACTTTTTCATTACATGTTTATTTTGTTTTTGTTTTGTTTTCTACTTATTTATTTTAGTCATCATATTGTATGATGTCATCATTATCTACATGAACTGTGATGATTTTTTTTAATTGATTTTAAATAAATTTAGTTGTTAAAGAAAAAAAAGCTTGCTATTCTCACTTTGCAGAGAACCACCCCCTGCTGTGACTTGCTGGAAACCTCTTTTCAGTGTTTTAAAAATATGTTCATACACATTCAGTTAAATATTACATTACTATAAATAATGGTCATTTTTTTTGTGTCATGTATATCGCGCACGGCCCTGTATGAAATAATTAACAGTTGCATGAAAGAAGGATAGTCATTTTTATTAATTCCTTGTATGGAGTCTCTAATTATGCGATGTAAGGTACATTAGACCTGTAGAAGCAGGGGCCCCAAAATAACTAATAGCTAATATCACACAAGGGTCAAAGGCTAAGGAGTCCACTTATCAAAGCATTGGTTGTCGTACTTGAGAGACTTGTTTAATCTCCTTTAGCCTCATTAAACCAAGCCTCATGCTTTACTCTTCAAATTGCCATGGCCACAATTCAAACCTTGGAGATTCAGTAAGCACTGGATAGAGTGCTGGAAATACTTTTACATTTTTAAAATCCACTTCGATTCAATTTTATTTACAGTAACAAATTCATAACAAAAGTTTTCACAGAGGTAGGTATAGACCACACTCTATGACATATTTATGATTTACAGAGACCCAACAGTTCCGCAGCGGCCGCGAGTTCGATTCCGACCTGCGACCATTTGCTGCATGTCTCCCCCTCTATCTCACCCCATTTCCTGTCTGTCCTATACAATAAAGGCTTGAAAACTGCCAAAAAAGTTCAAAAGGGAAATGTGGCTGTAACAGACAGAGGATTTGGACTAATGTCATATAATGAAACTTCTATACTCTGCATTGCATCAGAAACAAATGAGTCGGACAAAGGAGTTTAGGTCATCAAAGTCAGATTAGTATGTGAGCCTGATTTAAGCAACATCAACTCTTGAGTCCGGCAGGTAAAACAAAGGTCCAAGTGCTTAAAAAGTTTATATGAATGATTTAATGAGCTAGATGAATTGGCTCCATGGAGACACCATTTGATTGGTCATGTCTAACCCATATGAAGGTCGAGTTTGAAAATGGGTAAAAAAAAAGGTAAAAGCCTTGCTGGGATCAAACCCATCAAATTTCAGCTAAACATCCCCGCAGCCCAGACCCTTTAAGGATGCTAGAGTAGGAAGCCAACCACAAGAAAATGAACTACCTAAACCATAAAGGATTTAAGACATAATGTCGGTATTCCTTACACACGGTAGAGCTGAATCCACAAGCATAGACCCCCATTTATGTGAAACTTAATTCAGTAAAATCAGTTTGGTCAGTTTTTGATGGCTCAGTGGAAAAATTGGGTCGTCCTTCATTTGAGAGTTCAGCGGTTCGATCCCCAGCTCCCCGGTCCACATGTCGAAGTGTCCTTGGGCAAGACACTGAACCCCGAATTGCTCCCTGTGCTGCGCAGTCCATTTACCAATTACAATAAGGGAACGCCCGACCTCACATAATATTCTTTTTAAGGACAACTGAAACAATGGCTCAAGTCCAATCAAAAGTGCGACCACTAACTGGACTAGAACTAATTGAACATTACTTTTTATCCCATTGTTATATGCTTACTGGGTTTGGTGTCCTTCTGACTATGTAATGTATTGTGCTGTGTGTTCTGCCTCTTCTATTTGTATTTTATCTATTTATTTGCTGTCTCTTCTGTTTATATTTTTTAAATATTTATTTATTTATTTATTTAGTCTCTGACTTGTTGTTCTGCTACCAACGTTAGCTGCTCTGTTTCGACGATGTAGACTTTAAAGACGTGCATAAGTTGTCTGTGTGTGGTGCAGACCTTTATATGACGACACCGTCCCACTGAGGAGGAACTATGAAGAACTCAGCTCAAATGTTTTGCTAATTCTCAACAATGTCAAAGCTTGAGCTAACCGTTTTCCTGTCCGATCACCTGCAGCACTAGTTGACGCCTGTTTTTTTCGGAATAGATCCCTGATTTTTGACCATTTTGATGCACTCTCCTCCAGCATCTGCTTCTTCTTCATTCTAGCCTTTTCAGCCCCTCCTTTCTCCTTTCTCTTCTTGCCCTCCATCAGGTGTAACTGAGCAAATCAAACAAGCACATCCGATTCCTTTTCCACTGTAAGAAAATCCAATACTTCAGCCTTGCCCCTTTCTCTCTGTGTGACAGCCGGTCATTCATCCCCATTCGTTCATTGGATAAACGCAGAGCGATACGCAGTTCCCATTTCCCTTGAGGCTTTGCTCCGATCATTCTACATTAATTTATGAACAAAAAAACAAACTCAGTCGTTGGCCATTTTATATTTGTGGTCATGAAAGTTATGTAACGTCTGAATAAAAAGAATTAGATCAAGATAGGAGGCTAAACAAAAATCAGTAGGCTGGATTAATGAGAGTGAGTTTGAAAATGTAGCATACATGAGTAAGATGTAGAGACACAACAAGTGTTATATTTAGTGTTTGGACTCTCTGTATCTACAGTTTATGGAGATTCCTGAGATTTTCACAGGAACGTGCTTGATTCTGAAGAGTTTTAACTCAATGGGCCGGTCATGAACATCACACGGCTGTGCAGGGCAGTCTGCTGGTCGGTTCGCTTGAGCTTATTGGCCACTGACTGACCAGGAAATCTCCCGGTTGTCCCGATGGCCGCTCCGCCCCTGTCTGCACCTTCTCTAACATAGTTTTCCCTTCTCTCCGCTCTCCTCCAGTACCATGAATCAGCCTGGACAACAGCTGCTCCCCACCTAGAGGTCACTCTCTTTCTTTTCGCTTCAGTCCAGAGGATGCTGGGAATGTGTCGTGGGCGCAGGAAATTCCTGGCAGCCTCTCTCGCCCTGCTCTTCATCCCAGCACTCACCTGGCTTTACCTGTCAGTAGGGAGCTTTCAAGGTGAGCACAGATCTCTTACACACTTTGAAAACGCACTAACAGGCCATGGATATTTTCCGCTCAAAGATTCAGTGTGTTTATCGTCATGGGCAGGGTTAAGAAACAAGTTTCTCTATACGATGAAATGCATGTTTTGGCCATGAAATCATGCCAGAGCAATTTAGACAAGTCCAATGGACCCATCGACCAAGACACCCCAAACACGGGGTTAGACACTAGGATTACTTTACTAGATCAGATAATGAGAAGTTAGGCTATTTTCAGGACTTCCTGCCCAACTTGGACGCCATCTTGAAAATTACACCTTTCCAGTGGTCTAACTTTGGTAAACTTTAAGTATGTTATTAAGGACACCTAATACTACAAAAAGAGCTGAGAAATCTTTTGTTAGAATTGTTTTAGGGTTAGGTGTTTTTTTTCCTATATGCAGCCGCCTAAATAATTGTACAGGTGCAAACTGTGCAGTTATAGAATGGAATGTATTCTATGATGATGATGATGATGATGATGATGATGATGATTACACTCCTATCAGGGAGTCTGATGGCTGTGGGAAAGAGAGTTATTTAGTCTGGTGGTCCTGCATTTGACACTTGTGTACCTCCAGCCTGAAGGTAAAAGTGTGACGAGTCCTTGCTGGGGGTGGGTGTGGTCTTTGAGGATTGAGGCGGCTCTGCTGTGGACCCTGCGGTGGTGGATGCTCTGCAGAGAGAGCAGTGGCGTCCCAGTGACCTTCTCATCAGTCTTCACTTAGTGCCTCTTTCTCCACCAAAGACCAGGGGGTGAAAAGTCTGAAGCAAAGACTGGAGTCAGACAGTCATTCTTATGGACTGATCAGAAAGGAAACATTGATTAGACATGCCCCTCGTTCAGAGGAGGTGACCCTGTCACTCTTCGTCTTCTTCTCTGTGTTATAAGGCGTTGATATTTTCAAACTGAAAAGGTATACCACCCCCCCACCCCACCCCAGCTGTGTCTGCAACCTGCCAGAGAGTGAGATTGAATATACCACCCCCCCCCACCCCACCCCAGCTGTGTCTGCAACCTGCCAGAGAGTGAGATTGAAGACGCCAAGAGAAATCATGGCGTTGGCATGTTCCTCAGAGAGTTTAGGGAAGATAACCAACCACAGCAGTAATCTAACAGAAAGACCTGTAATTATAGCTCTCCACTCTCCACTTCATAACACAGGAAATTAAATTATTCTCTAACACATTGGATCAGGTGGATCTAAAAGGACCAAACTTGACATCAGAGCATTTGACTTTTTACTTATTCTCTCCATGTTCATGTCTTAAACTATAACATGAAGTGGATTCCAATAAGAATCTTTCATATTCTTCCTCTACCACTAATATGATCCACATGAGAACTAACACTGTGATCAATATCTTCAATAAAAATAATACACTTTAAGCAGTTGGAATTACCAAATGTATATGGGATAAACATAAATATTGCTGTTCTTTCCCAGAAAGTGGGAAGTAAATATCCTAGCAAACATCCTGGGGACAAAGTCACCCTTCCCTCCTCTTTGACTTCTGGAGGTGCTGTATTAATGAATTACTGAGGCCTGGCCAAAGTTGATTACTTCGGACAGAGAGTGTAGTCCAGGAGTTCTTTGAGACATTTTAATGAATTTGACTCTCAGGATTGAAAGTTGCTGCAGTAGGGCCTTTGTTAATTATGATTAAATTGACAATTTTGACGCGGGGTCACAGTCACTGGAGACTGTATATGTGAATACGCTCCCATAGTACAATAGCTACTAAAGTCTGCAAAGTAATTATCGGATTTGGCAGTACATTGCTGGTGGTGGGGAGTAGTGTCTGGGAGTGTTATAGGTTGTGAAATGACCTGGTTGCAGGGAGCGTCAGCTGTAGGTGAGGGCTGAATGTGTGTGACAGGAACAATGTGCCTCCACTGCCTCTGTCTTTCCCTTTCACAATTCCTTCTCTCTCCCTCTCTAACCTGTTTTCTTGGCTCTGTCTCCATCTTCACTTGTGTTAATCCGTCTGACAGTGTGAGAGAGATGGCGAGTCTCTGGGGTCTTCAGTGCTGTGAATAAATGAGCTGCCCCATAGAGCAAACCTGCAGAGAGAATAAGCTCTTTTCAACAGAGGAATACACTACAGGTCTTCAAAGTATGGCCAACCTGTCCACATTCTTTGGACGAGGGCTGAGAATGGAACCTGAATACATATCCGACACATTGAAATAGCCAGTGTAGACAATGTATTTATATAGCCTACCTGTTTATAACCAACCATTGCTCCAAATATTGGACATTCCTGCTTGCATTACTGTTAAATTGATTTGCTTGATTTAAGGCTCAGTAGGCAGGAAACCTAGAAAAAAGGTGATTGTTGAGTCTATACGGGTCTTATCTCCTCAGCTCTGACCCAAGCATGGGCATCTGGTGCACACGCTTCATACATGGATATGTTCACCTGTATCAGTATGCTTAGGCCTCACTCATTTCAATCGTCCCGATTATGAGTGCGATTGTTAAAATGATAGAAGGGAATTTACTCTCACTCTTGTCAAACTTGTAGGTATGAGAAGATGTTTGAGGTGGAATAGTTTTATTCAGGACTCTGATGTAGCAACATAAAACTGAGTGCATGTATTAGCAGCAGCCTTTGGCTACAGTTTGCAGGAGGCTTACGTATTAGCAATTATAGGTAGCCACTATGACCAGCCTGTTTCCATGGTAACTCAGCCCATACAACCTAACCCCATCACAGCAACTGGAGTTGTTAGAGGGAAAATCATTTAGAAGTTTACCTGTCCAAGAGAAGAACAGCGAGCTCCGAGTACAAGTTCAAACCAATGTTACCCTGAACTTCTCTCCATCTTTGAAACTCAATGCCGATATTGATGCGCGTTTTATTGCGTTTGTTATCAGACTCTCTTTTAGACTCCCTTTTTGATGAATCAGTCTTTCTCTTCTTAGATTGTTTTGTACTGAACGCTGGTGTTTCCAACCGTAATATTACAATTTTTCCCGTCCGGTCATTGCTGCAGAGTGGGTTTCCACCGAAGAGTAGTAGAGCAGCCAATCACAGGGCTCACTCTCTCTGCTGCTCTGTGATTGGTCAAAGTCTTCTGTCACGGGATAGATTTTGTATGCTGAAAACGGAGCCTAGGAGAGACGCTGAGGTCTGATCTCCTCTCACATCATTTCATTTACATTATCCCCAAACTTATTAAAGCTCTAGCCTATTCTTTTTGATGCTTTTAATGTTAAATTATTTCTGCACTTTAAGGGATTGGACAATTCAATTCAATTCATTATGGATGACATTCCAATATTGTTTCAACCAGAAAGTGAAAACCTTAGTGAGGGGTTCAAGCTGAACAGTGGGGCAACCAAGAGGTCTAACTGACTGTACCAGAGATACAGGATATTTGTCCTGTAGTCAGTGTTGTTTTCTTTTAACAATGACCATCTTTCCCTTACAAGAACTATGTCTTCTTAGTTGCCTAAACCAAATCAAACTCAGCCAAAGGTGGAACTTCAACAGGGGCTCAAAATCTACCCAAAGGGTTGAGCATGAAACTTTATTCTTGACCTCAGAACCCCCCGCGCGGAAGTGGAACGAACCGATAGGTGAGTGAGCAGCTGTTAGAACACACATGCCAGAAATTTGTTTTTCATCTTCTCCCTCAAATATCCTAAATATATAAGCTTGGCTTTGAAAACTAATTATCTTCAGCTCAGGGCTAAAACCAGTGTTAAGCCTTGCCTCACTTTCTCAAATGAGAAAACAGTTATCCATGCTTCCATCTCATCATGTCTGGATCATTGTTTGGCTTATCACACTTTTTTCCCTGGTGTAAATTCTCCCAGCACACCGCCAAATACTGCTGTTGCCAACTTTTAAATGGCTTCACTTGGGTTACAATAAACAAATGCTTTGACACTGGACATTTTGGCTTTCCACTCATTTTTTTATATATATAAACTACCATACCTCTAATGACCATTTCAGGAAAGACAATCTAACAAGGAATGCATTAGTGAATGGATAAAGCTATGAATGAATAGTTTCTTTTTGTACACAGTTCATCCCTAAAAACACCTCAAGGTACCAACTTAAACCTCCAAGTAAAACCAGCCCGTTCATAGAATCCTTTTTGGTTGTAAAAACCTCCCTTTTGTTCCAGTTGACCTTGGATGATGACAGTTTATTAAAAAACTCTACATTTCCCCCTAAAACTGTACATTTCCCTCTGACAGCTTTACAGCTGCAGGACACCCAGGAAAACCCACCCCTGATAGTTCCTTTCTCAGTTTTTGCAGCAGGGGCTCAATGGCTAGAGAGGACAGCATGCCTGACAGTAAGCATCTTTGCCCTACTCCTCTTTAAACAGCAAAAGGCGCAGCCAGACCACCATTTATTTTCAATATAATCGCAACGTCACGATACAAAACCTGGATCCTAGTGATAAAACCTGGGCTGAACCCAAACGCAGCAAGCATCTTCCATAGTTAATCGGGGTTCAACCCGGTCAAAAGCCTTTTTCCTCATCTATGGAAATAAGACCAGACTATGCCCAATGAGCTAGAGATGTCCAAAACATGCCGAATTAAAGTGATGTTATCACTTATTAACCTGCCAGGCACACAGTAAGTCTAGTCAACGTGAACGACTTCGGCCATCACTTGAGTCTGAGAACCAGACCCTTGGAAAGTACATGTAGAGCAAGGAGACTGGCCTGCAAGTAGATCGGCCTGCAGTTCAACACTTAACAAAAAACCGCTGGAAAAAAAGTGGTTTGATATTGAATGTAAAGAAATAAGAAAATAATTAAGACAACTATCAAACCAAAAACAGACACCAACATGACACAACAGACCATAAGCCGAAAGAAATTCCGCCACACCAATGAAACACTTGAGGGAATTGGAAACGCGGTAGACCAGGGTCACTTCTGGAACATGTTGAACAGTTTGGAAACTACAAAACCATAACAATTAGCAATATAAGGAGACATTTGGAAAAACTATTTTAATGAGCTCTATAAAAGTATCCCACCTGAAGATCTGAACCTCAACCAAATGGAAATTAAGACAAAGTTAGACAATCTTGAATCAGCCATCAAGAATAACCAAAATCCATTAGATTATCCAATTACGCAAAAAGAGTTAACAGACGAACTGAAAACTCTTAAATCAAAAAAAGCTTTTGGCACAGATTACATAAAAAATGAAATGCTGAAAAAAAGCCCTCCTGAGTTACAGACTGCATTTATTAAACTGTCAACATGGTGCTGACTGCCAGCTGCTTTCCTGATATCTGGAACCAGGGGCTGATCACACCGATCTATAAAAATGGAAACAAATTAGACCCTAATAACTACAGAGGGATTTGTGTCAGCAGCAACCTTGGAAAACTATTCTGTAGTATACTGAATTCCAGGATACTAGCCGTTATTCAAAAAAAAAAGTAGGTAAAATATTTGCTTGTTTAATCAATTTTAAGAAAGCCTTTGATTCCATTTGGCACCCAGGACTTTTCTTTAAAATCCTTCAAAGTGGACTAGGTGGTAAGGTGTATGATCTTATTAAATATATGTACAAACACAACCAGTGTGCTGTGAACAACCAAAGAACAGAATATCTTAGTCAAGGACGCGGAGTAAAGCAAGGATGCTGTTTAAGTCCCACACTATTCAACCTGTATATAAATGAACTTGCAGACCTGTCCCATGTTTAGTCCTGACTCTGGGGACACAGAGCAGACCTGTCCCATGTTTGGTCCTGACTCTGGGGACACAGAGCAGACCTGAACAGGTTTGCGGTCGGTGGAAAAAATGGAAAAAGGACTGAGCTTGCGTTTGTGTTGTTCAGTGAGACACAAGCGCTACTCTTGCTCTGCTCACTGCTTGAGCTGAGACGACAATACGCAACTGCCACCGTACTGTATTACTCACTGCTGTCACTGTGCTGTGGTGCTCGGCTGTGCTGGCTGAAACCAAAAGAGGGGCAGTCTGAGTGCACCCAGCACAGAGCCCAGCCCCCCAGAGCCTGAGGTAACGTTAGGCCAGTAACGTTAACTACAAAATTCCCACCGCAAGTCTTGGCAACGGGCAGAAAGCTTTTAGTGGCTAACAATGCCACTTTAAGCTAGGAAACTGTGGGAATTTTAATTTTAAATAACTACTGATGCCTCCCACACATTAAGACATGTTAACACAACCTCAGATATTATTATGTTAAGATATTACTTCACTCTCATCTTATTATCTAGACTCTAGTAGTCACTGGTAAGCAGATTAGCATTGTCTGCTAGCTAGCTAGCTAACGTAAGCAGTTGTACACTATTATATTGTTAAAACAGGGTAATGACACACTAAACTCACCACACAGAGATTGTTGGCTATCATACTCGACTTTTCTGGTTATGGTGGTAAAAGCAAATTATCCACCAGTTATCCATATTATCAGTAAGTAACAACTTAAAATGTAAAAAAGATTTTTGGAAAAATTTTGGAGGATTCGGGACGCTTCAAAATGTTTTTCAGGACAGTGGTGAACACCGGACTATACCACTCTGTATTCAATGTACAATGTAAAGTTGAGCTACGACCACTTCCTTTTTCAAGTTTCAAAATTCACTACCATGCCACATTGAGGGCATTACATGAATCCTCAAAAGCTTTGCAATTTAGCATCACAAAAGGTCTGCAACCTACTAGATTTGAAGTCACTTGGGTTGAAGCAGTAAATCCAAAATGGCCGACTTCCTGTTGGATTTAGGGTATGGCTCCAAGAGGCTTTTTTTTAATAAGTCTCCATACTTTACATCTGCCTACCAAATTTCATATGTCTATGTGTGTCACCACGCGTGGTCACTGTTAACCAAGTATCAGCGCTAGTTGGTGAATTACCTTTCCCAGTGTTTTTGATCCAGGTGTCTGATGAAAGTGAATGTGGTCCCTCCTGTCTCCGTTAAAGACGCTTTGCCATATTAGCAAATTGCAGAATGCTTCTTTTTAGTTGTGTGGCAAACAAACTCTTTATGGTCTGTAAAACCAAGCCTGTCCAATGCCGTCCCTCCCCGTTCTGTGATAGTACTGATAAGGCCCTTATTACCTATTAACTAACGCTTATTACAGGGACCACATACATGATGTCTGTGTCATGTTAATCAATGTGTAGGAAAATGATGTAGAAACTAAATGTTTGAAAAAATATACATAAATAATCACTATATCAACATCTGGAGTCGTTTTTGTAAAGATATTTTACATGGATCACAATGCTTATTTTAGTTGTTTTTTTTACACTAAAGGGGCTGACAATGTATATTCATAGGCATATCACGGATCACAGTCTTATAAGTTTGATCCTGAAAGGTTCCACGAGACAGGGAAAATAACTGAAAAATATCTGAGATCAGTCAGAAACAGGAGTTGTGTGAGAAGTGAACAACACTGTAAAGTTAGGCACGGGTATTAATACTTACCACTAACAGAAACGAATGTGCATATGTTATCAATCATATCTGGAATTATATTACTCCACACTAAGTTTATGTGCTGTAACAAACCACAGGAGAGCACAGACTGAGAAAAATCATTTATTACTCTATTTACTTTCTTCATTTTCCACATGTTCAAGACCAAGTTTAATGAGTCCAGCAGCTTTTAAAACCCAGAAACTGATGTTTTATATGTAAGGTAGAGTTAGTATCTCTTTGAACTTGCAAATCCTGCAGCTAAATAGATAAATAGTACAATGTAAAAAATGGTATCCTATAAAAAAAAAATGTAATTTGGAGACTATTAAAACTGAAATCAGTACCTACTGTATATCTACTCCTGATGTTAATATCATTAACTGCAGATACTGTGTCCCTGTCAAGCCCTTACCTTCACAAGTGTCCATCATCAGGAGACAGTTTCCTGATAGAGGAGGAATTTAGATTATGAAATCTCACATTTGGGTGACAATCTAGAAAATGAATCACAAAGTGGCTTACTGTAAAACAGTTTATGCGATTAAGATCGGTTACTGCATTAATGGTTAGGTCTGAATAGAGAAGTTACAAAACTATTTACCAACATCCCTTAATATACAAACTATTAATGTATTTTGATATTCAGGAACTGCAATTAAAACCATAAGAAACATTCTGCAACACAAATGAAAACTAAGAGTTAACTCCACCAGCAAAACTCAAAACACAATAATTGATCTTTTTAAGATATAAATGTGAATGGACCAAATGGTCAAAAGGAAAAAACATGTTTCCATTTAAAGCTAGAAAGTACTCACTAAAACGATCCTACACTAGCTATTTTATTTTGAACATGTTTTAATTGAGTTCTAGTTCAAAATCACAAAAGTGAATAGTGATAAAGGTAAAAACAAACATCTTGCAATGTTTAGAAAACATGTATTCATTCCTTTGATTCATATGAATTGTAGACCTTGATCTGTCTTTGTCTTGACTAATAATAATCTTAACCAGTAAACTTTGTGTTAAACTGTGAATGTTGTGTGAGAGACAGGCTGTCCAACCGTCTCCGGTGAGGTTTTGCAGGATGTGGAAGGAAAGGGCAGGCAGCACGGCTCTCTGCTACAGCAGTCTTTGATGAGATGATGATGATGTGATGTCGTCCTCTCTCTGTGACTCTGTTAGGGCCGATGTGAATGCTGAGGAAGCAAACACTCGCTTTTAGATCACATTCAGTGATTCAGCGCCTGGAGTAAAAGCAGTTTATGCAGTTCACAATGTGATCATTTATGGAGAAACCCAGAAGTAAAGCCAATAATAGTATAAAATAAAATCTAGTATGTAGAAAACTTGCCAAAAAACACCTTTTCTTGTGTTGTGTAGATTAGGGGATCACTACCACTCTGAATAAAACTGTTGCATAACCACTGACAATAAATAAAAAATAATATATTCTAACCCATGAGCCCTGCAATGAATTCTATATTCATCAGAATCAGAATCAGGTTTATTGCCAGACAATTTTCATTGCTAGGAATTTGACTTGATTTGACAGTGCCTACATAAATATAAACATGAACACAAGCAAGACTAAACATATGGAAATTAAGTTTATAATGTGTTTGTTCAAACTGTTTTAGAGATGATTCAACTTTTATGTTTTTATGCAGTTGAATCATATTTAAGGTGTTTAAAGGTCCAGTTTTAGCTGAGATAAGTTCATAACATTATATGTTATTGAGATTATTATATTCTATTATCACATAGGGACTAGTAGAGTTCTCTGACTGCATTATACTCAGTGGTGTTATTTTACACAGCATCATGTCATTGGAGTGGATATATCTGTTTGTTATAGAACATGTACAGTCAACCCTCTCCGGGAACCATCACCTTATCGTGGTGGAGAGGTTTGTGTGTCACTGTGAACCTGAGGGCTGTGTTCTCTGGAGCCTAGTGCTCCTGGTAGGGTCTCCCATGGCAGACTGGTCCCCTTAGGGGCCGGACTAAGAATGGTTCACAAAGACTCTATGCCCAAACGAGGAAGAGAGACCCTGCCCGGAGGAAGCCCGGGGCCAGGCCCAGACGGAGGGCTTGCCGGTGAGTGCCTGGTCGCCGTGTTTTTGCCACAAAGCCTGGCTGGGCACGGCCCGAAAAAGTGACCTGGCACCTCCCTCCTCTCCATCCTGTGGGCCCACCACTCGCAGGAGGAACTGCTGGAGTCAGTTGCGCTGCTGCACGGGTAGCAGTGAAGATGAGGGTCCTCGACGGACCAGACACGGGCAGCAGAGGCTGGCTCTGGGGACGTGGAATGTCACCTCTCTGTCAGGGAAGGCGCCAAGCTTGTGCGGGAGGTGGAGCGCTACCAGTTAGATCTGGTGGGGCTTACCCACACACACGGTCTCGGTTCTGGAACCGTACTCCTTGATAGGGGTTGGACCCTATTCTTCTCTGGAGTTGCCCAGGGTGTAAGGTGCTGGGGCGAGTGTGGGGATACGCACAAACCTGAGCACCGCGGTGTTGGAGTTCACCCCGGTGGACGAGAGGGTCGCCTCCTTATGCCTGCGGGTTCCAGTAGGGGACTCCATAGTTCTGCTGGGAGACTTCAACGCCGATGTGGGTAATGATGGAGACACCTGGAGAGGCGTGATTGGGAGGAACGGCCTCCCTGATCTAAATCCGAGCGGTCGTATGTTATTAGACTTCTGTGCTAGTCACAGATTGTCTATAACCAACACCATGTCGAACATAAGAATGCTCATAAGTGTACGTGGTACCAGAGCACCCTAGGCCAAAGGTCGATGATCGATTTTGTGATTATATCATCTGATGTGAGGCCGTATGTTTTGGACACTTGAGTGAAGAGAGGGGCAGAGCTGTCAACTGATCACCATCTGGTGATGAGTTGGGTCAGAGGATGGGGGAAGATTCTGGCCAGACCAGGTAAGCCCAAACGAGTGGTGCGGGTGAACTGGGAAGGTCTGGAGGAGGCCCCTGTCTGAGAGATTTTTAACTTACACCTCCAGCGGAGCTTTTCTGGCATCCCTGTGGAGGTTGGGGGCATTGAACCGTAGTGGGCAATGTTCAAAGCTTCCATTGCTGAAGCTGCAGCGGTGAGCTGTGGCCTCAAGGTCTTAGGTGCCTCAAGGGGTGGTAACCCTTGAACACCGTGGTGGACACCGGCGGGAGTGGCAGACCGGGGTGGTGGTTCCCCTATTTAAAAAGGGGGACCAGGGTGTGTGCCAATTACAGGGGTATCACACTACTCAGCCTCCCTGGTAAAGTCTACTCCAAGGTGCTGGAAAGGAGGGTTCGTCCTAAAGTCGAACCTCAGATTGAAGAGGAACAATGCGGATTCCGCCCTGGACGTGGAACAACGGACCAGCTCTTCACTCTCGCAAGGATCCTGGAGGGGGGAGTATGTCCGTCCAGTCTACATGTGCTTTGCCATCCCAGGGAGATACTGCGGGAGGTGCTACGGTAGTATGGGTTGAGGGGGTCACTTCTGTGGGCCATCCAATCTCTGTACACCCAAAGCTAGAGCTGTGTCTCGGCAGTAAGTCGGATTTGTTCCTGGTGGGGGTTGGCCTCCGCCAGGAGTGGACAGGATATCAAGGCGTAGTCGTGGTGGGGAGGGGTTGCAGTTCGGTGGGCTAAGGATCTCGTCTCTGCTTTTTGCAGATGACGGGGTCCTGATGGCATCGTCGGTCAGTGACCTTCACTCACTGGATCGGTTCGCAGCCGAGTGTGAAACGGCTGGGATGAGGATCAGCACCTCTAAATCTGAGGCCATGGCTCTCAGCAGGAAACTGGTGGATTGCTTTCTTCAGGTAGGGAATGAGTCCTTACCCCAAGTGAAGGAGTTCAAGTAACTCGGGATCATGTTCACGTGTGAGGGGACGATAGACCGGGAGTTTGGCCGAAGAATTGGAGCAGCGGGGGCGGTGTTGCAGTTGCTCTACCGCACCGTTGTGACGAAAAGAGCTGAGTCGGAAGGAAAAGCTCTCGACCTACTCGTCAATCTTTGTTCCTACCCTCACCTATAGTCATGAAAGCTGGGTCATGACCGAAAGAACGAGGTCGCGGGTACAAGCGGCCGAAATGGGTTTTCTCAGCACGGTGGCTGGAGTCTCCCTTAGAGACAGGGTGAGAAGTTCAGCCATCCGTGAGGAACTCGGATTAGAGCCACTGCTCCTTTGCGTTGAAAGGAGCCAGTTGAGGTCGTTCAGGCATCTAGTAAGTATGCCCCCTGGGCACCTTCCTAGGGAGGTGTTCCAGGCACGTCCAGCTGGGAGGAGGTCACAGGGAAGACCCAGGACTAGGTGGAGAGATTATATGGCCTGGGAACGCCTCGGGATCCCCCATTTTTGAGCTGGTTAATGTGGCCTGGGAAAGGGAAGTTTAGGGTCCCCTGCTAAAGCTGCTGCCCCCGCGATCTGACCCCCGGATAAGCGGTTGAAGATCAGATGAGATGAGATGTACAGTCAACAGTTCATGCTAGATAGCAGAGTAAATGCACATGTTTTGTTCTGAATCTACAACACTAAAACACTGTAGCTCTGTAACTTTAGGTGCAGCTGTCCCTACATTAACATTACTGACTCTCCATTAAACTTAGAAACTGACGTCAACACACCAACATTGCTGTTGACATTATTCACCTGATATCTCCGTTTTGACTGAGTCTGTGAGCACTGGACCTACAGACAGTAACAGTCCGTTACAACCATATATTATAAATACATTAGCTGTGAAAATATAATCACGAGCTAACGCTCTGTAACTACACTTCAGGATAATAACGTTAGCAATGATGCTAACTGCTAATGAAGGCTAACAGTAACATTAGCTTATGAGTCGATGTGTTCCACGGCTGCTGTACAGCAAGAGTACTAACCACTCCTCGGTTCATGTTTTAGTCCAGCTGAGTCTCCATGATAATGACCATCCCTTCCCTGCCAAACTGTTGCTATGGCGCTGTACTAGGTGGCAGCCTGTAACAGCAGCTCCCGTGGGTTTTTAGGTTTTTTAAAAGTTTTTGTTGTGTTTGTGTTCTGGTTTTTGCTCAACTTTTGGCGACTTTTCTCCGGAGACTGGAAGAGGATGAACACCTTTCTCTTTTTTTTTCTTTTTTTGAACTTTTACGGAACCTTTTGTGATGTTTTTGTGATGTTTTTGCTAACCCTAGCAACGGAGGGTCAGGAGCGCATCACTGAGCGCATTGTTTACACACGCGACCAGCTGATTGTGCTGTGTGAACCTGTACTGCTGCCCGGAGCCAGACCTGAGGTCCTGAAGGAGCTGCGGAGGAGACGCCGTGGCTGCAGAGCTGGAGTGAAACGGAGGATGAAGAGGGTGAAGAGGAGACACAGACCGGCTATACTGGCGATCGTCATGGTAAACGTGAGGTCTGTGGGGACCAAGACGGACAAGCTCGCCGCGCTGATAAAGGCTCAGAGGGAATATCGTGAGTGCAGTGTGTTGTGTTTCACGGAGACATGGCTTCACCCACACATCCCGGACCACGGCGTGGCGATACCCGGCTTCAGCACTGTTCGGGCGGACAGGGAAGTGACAAGCAGCGGAAAGAAAAAAGGAGGAGGGATTGCATTATACGTGAGTGAGAGGTGGTGTAATCCCGGACACGTTCGCGTGAAGAAACGTCTATGTACCCCGGACATTGAACTGTTGACTGTGGGGATGAGGCCTTATTATTTGCCCCGGGAATTCACGTCTGCCATCATTATCGGTGTGTACGTTCCTCCTTCAGCTGATGAAGCGCTGGCCTGTGACGCCATCCACTCTGCTTTTGCCCAGATACAGACGCAGCATCCTAATGCATTTATTGTCATCACTGGGGATTTTAATCACGTCTCACTGGATAAAACCCTCCCAACATTTCACCAGTGTGTTGACTGCCCCACCAGAGACTGTAACACACTGGATCTTTTGTATGCAAATGCTAAGGATGCATACAGCCCCACAGCCCTCCCCCTCTTGGAAGATCTGACCACAACCTGGTTCTGCTGACCCCTAAGTATGTACGTGAGGAGGTGGACTCAGGAGGCTGCTGACGCACTACAGGACTGCTTTGAGTCGACAGACTGGGATGCACTTGTTGAGCCACATGGAGAGGATCTGGACAGCATGACCGACTGCATCACAGAATACATTAGGTTCTGTGAATACACCACTATGCCAACCCGGACTGTGAGCCGCTTCCCTAATAATAAGCTGTGGATCACCAATGACCTGAAAGCCCTTCTTAACAAGAAGAAGAGGGTGTTCAGGTCTGGAGACAGGGAAGAACTGAAGAGAGTGCAGCATGAACTCAGGGATCTTCTCAGGACTTGTAAAGACGTCTACAGGAGGAAGTTGTGAGGAATTTGTGGACTGGTATGAAGCAGATCACTGGGTGTAAGGTGAGCGGCAGACAGTCATCAGGCAGCCTGGAGAGGGCAAACGAGCTGAACAGATTCTTCAATAGGTTCAGCTCACAGTCTGCTGTCATCTCCATGACACCTCCAGAACCCCACACACCCTCATTGCCCGAAATGCTTCCTCCCCTCCACCCTAAATCCCCTGCTGTGAGCTCTCCTGTGCAGCACCTTTCCTCTTCCTCCTCCACCTCCTCCTACACCTCCTCGTCCTCCACTGAAGACACCAGCAGCCTCCCTCGCATGACTGTGACTGCAGGCCAGTTTAGGAGACAGCTGGAGAGACCCCACCAGCATAAGGCTGAAGGCCCTGACGGTATCAGCCCCAGGATCCTGAAGACATGTGCCAGCCAGCTGTCTCCTGTCCTACAACACCTCTACAACCTGAGCCTTGGTCAGGAGAGAATACCAGTGCTTTGGAAGACTTCCTGCCTGATTCCCGTTCCAAAGAAGTCGGCACCATCAGACCTCAATGACTATCGACCAGTGGCCCTCACATCTTACGTCATGAAGGTGCTGGAGAGACTGGTTTTGGTCAACCTGAGGCTGCAGGTGAGAGCCCTGCTAGACCCTCTGCAATTTGCTTACCAGCCCCACTTGGGAGTTGATGATGCTGTCATCTACCTGCTGCAACGAGCCCATTCACACCTGGATGGTTGAGGAGGTACCGTGAGAATCACATTCTTTGATTTCTCTAGTGCTTTTAACACCATTCAGCCACTGCTACTGGGGGAGAAGCTGCAGGTGATGGGAGTGGATGACACATGATCAGCTGTCAGTTTGTCCATATGGGCAGTGTTCTGTCTGATGTGGTGGTTAGCAATACAGGAGCTCCACAGGGGAATGGACTGTCTCCTTTTCTGTTCACCTTATGCACCAGTGACTTTCAGTACAACACTGAGTCGTGTCACCTGCAAAAGTTTTCTGACGACTCTGCTGTTGTTAGGTGTATAAGTGAGGGACAGGAGGAGGAGTACAGGGCACTGGTACACAACTTTGTGAAGTGGACTGGACAGAATCACCTGCGGCTGAACATCAGCAAGACCAGAGAGATGGTGATGGATTTCAGGAAGAAGAGGATGACGGCTTTCCAACCTCATTCTGGGAAAGGATGTGGAGGTGGTGGAGGATTACAAGTACCTGGGTGTTACCATCAACCACAGACTGGACTGGAGATCTAACACTGAAGCTGTTCACAAGAAGGGGATGAGCAGACTTTACTTCCTGAGGAAGCTGAGATCCTTCAACGTGTGCAGCAAGATGTTGGAGATCTTTTATCAGTCTGTGGTGGCCAGTGTACTTTTCCTTGCTGTGGTTTGTTGGGGAAGCAGCATTGGAGCCAGCGACACCAACAGACTCAACAAACTGATCAGGAAGGCTGGCTCTGTGATTGGCTGCAAACAGGACACTCTGGAGGCTGTGGTGGAGAGGAAGACACTGAAAAAACTGTATCCATCATGGATAATCCTCTCCACCCTCTCCAATTAACACTGGTCAGACAGCGGAGCACCTTCTCCAAACGGCTGCTTCAGCTTCGCTCTCGTAGCAACCGATACAGGAAATCTTTCCTGCCACAATCCATCACTGTATATAATAACTCTCTCACCCCTGTCTGAGAGAGAACTCTGCTCTCTCTAATGTTTTTTTTTGTTTTGTATATATTATTATTGTTATAGTATATTTTGCATTTTTTGTTGTATATATTATTATTGTTTATTGTTTATAACACACTGTGCACTGTATATATACACTATGTACTGTATATATTGGATTCTATTTATGTTATGTACAAAGTGTTTATTTGCTGACCCACTGCTACTGCTGTTACAAAATAATTTCCTAGTCTGGGATCATTAAAGTAATTTTATTCTATTCTATTCCACCGGGGGCGTCAGCTGGGCCGGGGGCAGATGAAGCAGCTGTACCGACGGAGGTGCACCAGCTGTCTGCCTCACATGCACCGGTATGTCAGCTCCAATATCTTACTCTGAAATGCATTCTATAACCGGGAAATTAAGAGAACGCCCTAACGTTACACAGCCGTGTTTCCGGTACTGATGCAGCAGTGAAGTAACGTCTCCTTGTCTCTCCACCCACAAACACACTCAGGCACAAAGCTAGCTCCGGTCCTTTTCTTGTAAACTACGGACTTCAGGTCTTGACAGGCTGAAGTTTGTGCTTCCTTTACAAATAACATTAATCACCATCGTACAGTGGACAGCTTAAACGACTTCCTTCTCCTACGTAATATGACGCGTTTGACGTATGATGTTGAAAAAAAAGAGGTTTTTAGAAGCATTGCTCAAAACGGCCACTTTCACCTTTCTGCCTATATGTTTCCTGAAACATTAAAAATTAACATCTTAATTTAAATTTAGTATAAAAAAAATTAACCTTGAAGTTCCACTTTAAGCCCGATTGTCCCCCCTCCCTCCCGGTCTGCACTTACATTACTTCAAAAGATCTGAGCCACAACCTCATTGCTTCTTGCTTAAACGTCATGACCCCTCTGAGTTTTCGTGTTTTCTCATCTGACAAAATTTTGCAGTGAAGATTCCTCCTCTGCATAAGACCACCGGGAAACCTTCGGCAGCATCTTTTTAATAGTCTGTTGCAGGGAACAGGCGCATATTAAGGGCACACTCACACTGTTCATCTGTACCGTTCCCCCTCCTTTAGGTTGATTGTCCCCCCTCACTTGTCCCCCGTGGCCCAGGCCTGTTTGTACTCCCATTACTTGAAATGATCTGGGCCGCGGCTGCATTGCCAGACTGTTTTTGAACATTTCATCTGTCCAAATCTGCAGTAAACGGACCACCACTGCATCAGACCACCTCAAACACTTCGGCTGCATCTTTTTAAATGTCCGTAAATAAATAGACATTGGGACCACGGTCAATGCTAGTGCACGTTCTTGTGCACATGCTCATACTGCACACTGTCTTGCTGGCTGCTGCTCTGTACTTGTATCTCAAGAAAACTTTTCTCATTTGACAAGAAATATTGTTTAAATATCACAACATCGTTGGACGAGATCTTGTCACAGATCTGTAAAATATACATCCCTAGCATATGAAGCGTCAGTACAGTAAAGTCAGACTTGACTGACTGTATCATGATTATACATGTGTCATGATGTGTTACAGCATAAATCAATAATTTACTCTGGGTTTCAAACCTGTTGGCTGTAGTCATTCAGACTGCCATCCATCAAACCATCCGACAAGATTCAAGGTCACTGACCCGCTCTGTTGCTGAGTCCCTGCATGATATCATCCAGATCATACCATTACTGTCAACGCCAGAATTAGACAGCTCACACAAGCCATCTGTCCTGACATACACGCACGCACGCACACACATACACGCACACATCCTGTTGGGTACACAGATGCCCTGCTGTGCATCAGTAAGGCTGATGTACGGCTCATCAAACCTCACATAACGTGTCTTGTCGATAAACACATTCAATAAAATTGATTAAAGGGTCATTGAGTTATTGATGTACTATTTTCGTTTGTTTGAAACTCACTTCCTGCTTCAATTTAGCCCGATTTGTGACCTCAGCACTCTGGACATTACTCCATGATTTGGTGACATGGAATTCCCTACCGAAACCTTAAGAAGAAATCTAAACATTATGTACCTGTTTGTTCTCCAGCAGCAGCAGATTGTATCTTTGTCTGTGATCTTGCAGATGTCTCCTAATTGCCCAAAAGGATAAAATGTTTGCCCGGGGCAATCCAAAATGTTCACAAACCTACCCTAACTTAATGTTGGTTTTGAGCCTCAAGAACCATTTTATCATTCTGAGCGGACAGTAGACAAATCTGTGATCATAAAAATCCCTCACAACAGAATAATGTAATGCCTGGTCTACATTTGGTGCTTCTTCATCAAACATTGTCTGAAACTCATCCGACACATCTTTCTTCATCCTTTGGTTTTTGTAACTTCAGAAACCCAAAGATTGAGTTGATGCAGGGATTGGTCAGGTGTGTTAAGGTGTGGAAGTAAGCTGGGTTTGAAAGTCTCCCTCAAGCGCTTGTTTTTAATTTCTTCCACAACTGTTTCCGTTTCCTGCGTGCAACAGAGTTTACATCACTATGAATGGTTTTAAGATTCATCAAATCAAGACTACAAAGCCTTGCAAAACACAGAACTCTTGGGAGCGGCTGTGGCTCAGAGATAAAGCGGGTTGTCCTCCGTTGGAGAGATCGGCGGTTCCAAATTGCTCCCTGTGCTGCGCATGGGTGTGTGAATGTGGTGTGAATGGTTAGATTAGATTAGATAGTCTGTAGGTGTCCACTGCCATCTGTGTGAATGTCTGTGTGAATGGGGGAATGTGACAAGTGTAACCACCTTGAGTAGTCAGAAGACTAGAAAGGCTCTATAGAAGTTAGAGTTAGAAGTCCATTTGCCATTTACTCTTGATAAAAGAGCAGGAAAGCAGTAGGCTAAGAGCGTGCTCACACTGTCCTCCCGGACCACGACCCGGACTTTAGGGTACTTGTCCCCCCTCCCTCTCCCCCCGCGCCCCAGCCCCGTTTGTACTCACACACACTGCCAGGGCCTCGGCCAATGCTTCTTGCTGTCCATACGCCATCACGCCGTAACACGTCACACGCATTGATCGCGTGTGTGTGGCTTTGTTTACAAATCTTTCCATAGACCTCAGAGTTTTTGTGCGTCTTGTCGACTGTTTTTGAATATTTTCATCCGACCAAATCTGCAGTAAACACTCCACCTCCGCACCACACCAACGTGAACCTTTCACCACCATTGTTGTTGTTGTTAAATGTCCGCGCATGGTCCGTCCTTCTATTTACATGTCCGAACAGGCGGACATAACGCTACTGCCATAGGGCTCGTGCTCGCACACGTGCGCATGCTCGTGCTCGTACATGTGCAAACGGCTCCGCTAAAGCCCACCTCTTTCAAGCGGGCCGTGGACGGTCCGCTGGCCGCAGTTGAGCGCGGAGCGGGTGCACTCACATGGCTTAAAGGTACTAGGCTTTAGCTGAAAAAACGGTTTTGGCCGCGGCCAAAAGGACAGTGTGATCACGCTCTAAGGGCACACTTACACTGTCCATCCGTACCATATCCCATGCTTTAGGGTACTTGCCCCACCCTCTCCCTCTCCACCCGCGGCCCAGGCCCGTTTGTACTCACACTACCTGGGCCTTTTTGTGCGTCTTGTCCGAGTGTTTTTGAATATTTTCATCTGACCAAATCTGCAGTAAACACTCCACCTCCGCATCACACCAATGTGAACCTTTCGCTGCCATTGTTTTAAATGTCCGTGCATGGTACGTCCTTCTTTTTTTCTATGTCCGAACAGGCGCACATAAAATTACGTCAGAACCGCGCCCTAAGAAGCCAGGCCCTGCCCTTTGTCTGGAAGGATGTTTTATTTTTCTAACATCAATCCCTTTTTGCACCATTTTAGGGTTTGGCTTAGGACACATTAGAGTTAATAATAGGGATGTACCACTTTATCGGCAGAACATTGGTATCGACCGATATTTGCCTCATTGACCGCCATTGGCCTATCGGCAAATAAGATGGCAGGGGCCGATGTTTATGTGTTGTTTTTTGCGGCCGGACTCAGTTAACAGCCTGCTAGCATATACTGATACTGCAGCTGCTGAGAAGGAGCCACCAAGGACACGGCGCTGGCATGACGTAAAAGGTCAAAGGGTTAGGGATGCAGCTATCAAATCTTTTGTAAACGACTATTCTACTTGAATAACCATGAACCATGAATAAGTTTACTATTTAAACAATTCAAAGTGGTGCATAAAATTCTATGACACACGTGTTTACTCAAACAGGTTTCAAAGATAATTTGATTAATTTAGAAATGAATCAGAGATACTGTAGATATTATCATGAAGAGCGAGAAGCTCTCTATCTTATTTTAAACATCATTATCTGCCCAGAATTTCACAGTAGGGGCACTCCTGGTTAATAGGAAATAGTATTTATTGTTGCAATTCAGTCCATCTGCCTTATCCAAGTGATTAGACACAATGACGGCTGTCTGTTGTACTTGTGCCGCGGCTTTTCTAGCTGCCAGGTGAACAGATGCCATCCCATGATGGATGTGTTGCCACCTCCCAGCAGGTTTCTGCTTGAGAGCAGCACGGAGCTGATGGAGCTTCGACAATTAAATCCGACATACATGAATGCACTGGGAGCATGGCATCCAAATAGTCATGAATCACACAGCAAGTACAAAGTGTCCCTGTTAACTGGATGAGGGGTCAGCTTAACATCTGTAAGAGTAGCCTGGCTAACGCAACCTGGTCAGGGAAACCCATTAATTTTCTATTATTTGAGGCGTGGTTAACGATTGCCCAGAGCAGTTTATTGGGCGCTTTGAAGGTCTATCAAATGCGACTATACATTGTTCATAGCCAATTGTTTCAATTATACCAGATGACGTATATAGAGCTACAGAAATTTTATGAGGAAGAAGAAGCTTCGGTGTGTCGCATGGCAGTGTCATCGTCTTGCTGCCCCACCCCGTTCTGTGTTCCCTCACTGAGGCGAAAATATCGGATCCATGGAACCCAGGCTGCCGAGCAGGGCCAAATGAAATTGCACACAGGGCATAAGAGCTATAAGAGCCCAAAAACATAGATACCAGAAAATTGTAAATTAAAACATTTTTTCATACAGATTATGAAGTTCCAAGTCACAACTATGACTCTTGGTGAAGCTCAAAATATCAGTCAGAGTTGGGAGAGAATTTATGGCTTTGGGAGAAAAAATGAACAAAAAACACCGCCCTTCTGTGTTTCTTTGCATTTGTGTGGTTCATCAATGCATGTCCTTTTGTCCCCAGTACTACACCTGCCAAGTATGAAGTAGATCAGATAAATGGTTCTCGATGTGCAAAGGACAAACAGGCAGAGATTCCTTTATAGTTAGATTTAACATTTACAACACGTTAGCTAAGCATGCATTAATAACCTGGTCAGTATTAAAACAAATAACATGCTGTGGTTTTCTCTTGGATGTAAATTAGAGTGCATTGTACTCAGCTATTTTATCGTTATTTTTCTTCCACTAATGGTGAACTGTTGTTTGCATCTAGACAATGAGCTTCATGACTAATACCTAAAAGCCAAATGAATTGGCTCGACTGCATAAAAGACCAGGTGCATCTGCTGCCCTGAAAATGCCATATGTAATTTCTGAGCAGCACAAACAAACGGCCAGTTCAGTGGGATTAGGCCCAGCAAATCCACTTTGCTAATTAATTACAGCTTGGACAAATTTGAGTCCAGATGGTGCTTTGGTTCTGCAGGAGAGGGTTTAGTGGCCCTCCATGGTTGAAGGATACATACTGTATTGACTGTATATTATGGCCACAGGGGACAATACACAAAAAGCTGTCAATTCAATAACATGGCTTGGTTTGTTCTCCAACAAAGTTCAATAAGAAGGTTTGCAACATGACACTTTTTTCCAGGCAGCATTTAGCCACTGTTACACACAAATTAACTGAGGAAAAATGACAACGTTGACATGTGCTGACATCTATTGCCATTTTCTCTGTAACAGCTTGTGTCAAAGGCTGACCAAGAACCTTTCCATTTGGGGAAAGCAACTGGTTGTTGACTGAAATGACAGATGGTATCATGCTGGAAAACCCCCCCACCCCGGGAGCAGAGGTCTCTAAGATTTACAGAACTCAAAAGATTCATCTCTCTGCCTCTCCACAGGATTCAGGGCTGCTTGTTCCTATTTGAAGCAGTCAGAGAAGAGCAGAGGAAATTGCTACTGACTTGGATTAGATATAGGCAGAGTGTGCAGGCTGCCCTGACAGTATTGATTGAGAGATAGCTGTGTACTCCTCGTCTTGAGCTATCAACACTTTGATCCTAAATATAAAGCCCTATATTCTCAAGTAATATATGGTGGATTCCCTGTTAAGAGTAGCCTGGCATCACCAGACTAATCGCAAATTAGTTAGTCTCAGTTCATTTTTGATATGGACACAGTTGGCTAGACATACAACCAATCAACCAATTTTATGTGAGAAACAGACAATACAGTAAGAGAATATCCAGCCATATTTGATTTGATATTTAATATCAAGTTGCTGGAAATAGGAG
Organism: Echiichthys vipera; assembly: GCF_963691815.1. Taxonomy (NCBI): domain Eukaryota; kingdom Metazoa; phylum Chordata; class Actinopteri; order Perciformes; family Trachinidae; genus Echiichthys; species Echiichthys vipera. The sequence goes on from NC_139845.1 coordinate 25,938,052, forward strand.
AGGGGCCTGACGAAGTTGCCCTTTAATGGAGAAACACATGACAGCTGGGGAGGAATTCTGGTATGGAAAGAACAGTAATGTATTCCAATGAAAAATGTAGTAGCTACAGTTTTAACTGTGAACTAAACTCGTATCCATTTTAGAGATGTGACGATTACACATTTACTTAAACATGAACTTCTTTATTAGCAAATTTGATACATATTAAAATGCCATTTCTAAGCAGACATACAGAATATAACAGAATTAAGATCCCTACACAGAGCATACATTGGCACCCACACACACACACACACACACACACACACACCTCATTACTAACAGTAGATGCAGTCATTGTTACGGACATGGCAGTGGCAGGTAGTTAATGTTAAAACATTCCCATAAAAATGTTTGTAAACATTTGCTTAAGTATTTTGTCGATCAGACCGACTGAAATGTAAAGAGGCGTGCTAACTGATTAGCTGAGGCTGCGTTACTACAGGTACAGGCTAACGTTAAAGCTACAGCTCCTATGCTACATGAGAGGCATTAATACAACAGATGTGTCAACGAGCATCCGATCATGTTACGTGTATTTCAACATCTGCAGTAGGATACTCCAAATGATGGCAAGCACCATCTTCTTCGCAGCAGTGTGCTGGGGTTCGGGAATAAAGATGAAGGGCTCTAACAAAATCAACAAACTCAAAAAAAGGCTAGATCAGTCCTGGGGACCAAGCTGGTTCCACAGAAAGAGGTGATGAGAGACAGAATGCTGGGGAAGATAAAATCCATCATGGATAATGTCTCCCAACCCCTCCACATCACCCTGGACAGCCTGAGGAGCTGCCACAGCCAAAGACTCCGGCAGCCTCGATGCACACAGTGCATACAGCGCGTCCTTTCCTTCTGAGGCCATCAGGCTTTATAACACACAGGTAGCCTCCAGATATGTGCATTCCAGACCAAATTTTTAATGAATGAATGTTGTGTGTGTGCCTAGAGTATTTATTCTGTCTTTTTTTTAAATATAGTTTGTTTTTGTTTTTATTGTTATATGCTGCTGGGACAAACAAATGTCCCTCCTCAGGGGATCAATAAAGTCCCTGAATTGAATTGATTTGAATTATGACAGGTAAAAAAAGAAAACTTTAAAACTCATTAAAACTTTTTGTTGTTGTTCATTTATTTGAATCAAAAAGTCATCTTAAATTAGCAACTGTACTGTAGCTGTCCTTGTGAACGTTTCTTTGTTTAGTTTTTCATCACAATGTTAAACATAACGTTACCTATCTGATCCGTCTTTATTGTTTTTTTTGAGTAAATGTGTTTTGAACGTTGTTTTTACGGTAAACACTAAAATGGAAGTATTTCCTCCCTTGGTCTGAAGACCACAGTAGCATCGTGGCTTCAGTGAATGATGCTAACTCCACGGCCATCCGCCTCACACGTAAAATACTTCCATACACGATGACGTTGATTCCATATTTAGAGTTGGGTTTGTTATGTTGTGTGGGTTCCACTTCTTCGTGACAGTCACAGCACCGTAACATGCTTCCAGTGCCTCAAAAAAAAAGGCATCATCTGTGTTTTTTAATTTTGTATATCGAAAAGTATCCCAAGTCTCTGTTTTCGTGACATTCCTAGTCCTTTTTACATTATATTGAAAAATGTACCTTTGTGATATTATACATATCACAAAACACCGCTTGAACTGTGATAAATGGTATATTTCCATATGTCATGTAGTAGGGTGCTGCATGTCAACCTTCACTGGAGATCAAAATTATAGAATGAATTATAAATACTTGATTTATTCTGAAATACCATTATTTTTAAGCATGTTTTTTAAATAACCAAGGCACAAAAACCTTTAATTTGTAAAAAAAAAAAAAAAAGGTTCACATAAACATTAGCATTCACCCTGCCATGTAGCTTTACGAGAAATCAACCCCCAAATCTTGACAATTCTCGAAAACTGACACATCGTTCAAAAGTATCCAAATTGTCAAAGTTCTGCAGTAATTGTGCTTGTGTGTGGCCAGCGGGCTCCATAATGCTCCCAAACACATGCTGTGGTTGGGGAAAAGTTATTTTGATGTTAATGAAATTCGGTGGGGTCATCTCAAGAACATATTGACATTTTTCAAATTTTTTTGGCCAGACAGAAAGTCGCCCATCTTGGATTTTGTGCATTCATTTTTAATTTAAGAACTCATGTTTGAGGCCAATTATGTCCTTCATTTGATGTTATAATTTGACTCTGGTGTGGCACATGATCCGTAGCAGCCCCTAATTACTTTGATCACTAACACATTTTTTGCGCCCTTATACTCGAAAGCTTACAGCTAGGGCTTACGAGCCCTTAGCTCTGTTGTTATTTTTAAGCTGATTTTGTTCTGCTTAATTCTGCTGCTATAGGCCTAGTCTGCCAGGGGATAATCCCGTTGCTGATACTCTGAGCTTTTATCCTCTCTGTCTGTATCATTCATGTCTCATCAATGCATGTAACAAATTCAACTCTGTTTGCCACCATAATTATTATCATTGTCATGTTCTGTCACCCTGGCTGTGCCTGTTTCTTGCCATTCTGCTGTATTAACTGCCATAACTTGTAAGTCATATCCACATTGCTGTAGCTATCAGGATAGTCACTGTTCATTTTGTGGTTGCTTTCATCTGTGGAAGTGTGTCTGTGTTTGTCTCTCTCTGTCCATCTGTCTGTCTTTTCTCTCTTTCTCTCTTCTCTTCTTCCTCCCCAACCGGTGCAGAAGACCAGGGTCAAGAAACTCAGATCAAATGGTCAAACTAGGCAGAACTGCTCAAATAAGACTCAATTTTCTGCCAACTGACATTGTACTTCCTGCTTCAAAACAAACAAGCACTGCCACAACTTGCAAGTGTCGATCAATGCTATATTGTTCAATTGCTGTGATTGGTTGTAGGTCATGTTTCATGGCTCTGACTTTTTGTAGTAGGCCTAGCCTGTTGGGTCCAGAAACATTTTGCACTGCACCGTTATTGCCCCTTGGAAATTAAAAATGAGCTGATGCCAGGCTAGTCTCTCACAGGTTATTCCTCATTTTGCATCATCTTGTGAACTATGGCCAGGAATGCATGTTAAACAAGTGCAGACAACTTTCAAACTGAGCCTGCTGCGAAGTAAGTTATTTATAAGCTATATTTTATCAAGGAATCTCAAAGCGATCCAGATCTGTTTTGCATGAGAAAGCAGAAGGGTCTACTGCAAGGTATGTTGAGCCTAAAGCCAGAGGTTTCAATCTCATGAGGGTAGCTCTCTTTTAATTTGGCTGGAATCCTACATGGTAATTTATATCCTGCAGACGTAATTTTCCCTTATATCACAGAGAATTGTCGAGTAGTTACAGTCTGTTTTCATCTTCAGTCTGACATTGCCTGCACTCTTACTGATTTACATACGGAGTGGCTTTCGCATTTCCTGAACCAATCATAGAAGACTTCTGGTCTGAGGCTGCTAACTTCCAGTTTAGCGCTATAAGACTTGGTGTTTCAAAAGTCATACGATGCTGCAGAGGATGCAATATATCCACCGCTTTACAGGCGCAACAGGGGCAACCACAGTGGCTGCAGTCGTGGCGGAGTAGGCTTAGGCAAAGTCTATGATGCAAGCATTTTTAACTAACTTGGTTGTGATTGGCCAGCGATTTCAATCTATGTAACCCATGACAGCTTGACAACGGACGCATAATCACACTTCCCGGCTTATGGTCAGTCCCCCAGCACAGCTCACTGGCTCATCTGGGTTTTTAACCTAGAAACCAGTTTCATATCATGCCATACATAGTGGAAAATCTGAGTAAGAATAATGGGTTTGCCTATTTGCCCGCACTGGTTCTAAAAGAATCCTTCTGTAAAGTGTCAGGTGGCATACATTGATAGTTCACTATATAATTAATTGCATATATAGTGCAGTATAATTCGTTCATAGGGTTCCCTGGTTCATAGGTGCTGTAGGTTTCATCCATGTTCCATCACTGTAGCTTTCAGTGAACATGAGCCACATTTTCTTAATAGAAAGTGTTTTTAAAAAAGCGTTCCTTTCTTGTCTTATCGGCAGCAACAGTGTTGCTTTTTGCTGTTGTAGCACTTTCTTTAGCACACTATGGAATATATATGTACAAGTGCTTAATCAAGGTACTTTTCAAAGAGGAAGTAGGGGAACAAAATTACTATGACACCGGTTACGATTATTTAGAACATAGGTGTCAAACTCAAGGCCCGCAGGCCACATCCGGCCCGGCTTGCAATTATATCCGGCCCGCAAGATCATTTTATATTATTGTTACTAATGGCCCGGCGATATGAAGTGCTGGTAACACAATAAACTACAGATCCCATAATGCAGCGCTTCAGCTTCCTTGCTGAGCGCTTCCTGCGTCAATCAGGTCAAGTGCCTGTTGCTGCAAGTTATTGCGAAGCTAGCCCCTCAGGATGCCGAAGAGAAAAGTTGATTCTGAAAACAGACCCTTTCAAAACCGATGGGAGGCTGAGTATATGTTTACTGACATTGCCAGTAAACCCGTTACTGTTAATGTGGCTGTATTTGTTAATGTGGCTGTATTTCAAGAATTTAATCTAAGAAGGCACTATGAGACAAAACATCAGGATAACATGAAAGACCTGAATACAGAGTAGAAGATACAGAAAGTAGAAGAGTTAAAAAAGAAGCTGACATTTCAGCAGACGTTTTTTTACCCGTGCAAAATTACAAAGTGAAGCTGCTGTGAAAGCAAGTTTTATCGTGGCGGAGGAGATCGCCAAAGCAGCCCGGCCATTCACCGAGGGAGAATTTCTGAAGAGCTGCATGATGAAGGTGTGCGACGTCGTATGTCCAGACAAAAAGCAGATGCTGGCAAATGTAAGCCTGAGTAGAAATACGGTTGCTGATCGAGTTTGTGAGATGGCCACTGATTTAAGAACACAGTTAAGTGAAAGAAGCAAAGACTTTGCTAGAGAGTATTGCATACTCTCTTGCTGTGGATGAAAGTACTGACGTGACTGACACTGCACAGCTAGCCAACTTCATCAGTGGGGTGGACTCCAATTTGCGCGTTACAGAGGACATATTGGACATTAAATCGATGCACGGGACAACGACTGGAAAGGACATTTTTGAAAACGTATGTCAAAGTGTAACCGACATGAAACTGCCCTGGGACAAACTTATTGGACTTGCAACTGATGGAGCACCGGCTATGTGCGGTGAAAAAAGTGGACTAGTGGGAAGGATGGGAGTAAAGATGCAGGAGGAGAACTGTACTGGTGAGTTAACAGCATATCACTGCATCATACACCAGGAAGCACAATGTTGCAAAGTCCTGAAGATGGACCATGTAATGAGCACTGTAACGCAAACCGTAAACTTTATCTGAAGTAAAGGTTTAAATCATCGGCAATTTCAGTCCTTTATGCAAGAGATAGATTCAGAGTTTGCCGACATTCCTTATCATACAGAGGTGCGTTGGCTAAGTTGGGAAAAAGTTCTCAACAGAGTTTTTGAGCTCAGCAACGAAATCTGTCAGTTCATGGACAGTAAAAAAAAAGACTCCACCGTTTTGCGGGATGAAAAGTGGAAATGTGAGTTGGCGTTTCTGGCTGACATAACAGCTCGTCTCAATGCCTTAAACCTCCAGCTCCAGGGACGTGACCGCATGATCACTGACATGCATGACGCAGTGAAGGCATTTCAAGTGAAGCTGCTTTTATGGGAGACACAAATGCACCAGTGCAACTTGCCCCACTTTCCCTGTTGCCAAGTAATGCTGAACCAAGTCGGCACAACGGTGTTCCCAAATATGCACTTTGCTGATAAACTGAGGGCACTGCGCACGGAGTTCGCACGGCGCTTTGGTGACTTTAAAGAACAAAAAAAGAATTTCGAGTTGCTTCGCAAGCCATTTGCCATCGACGTGGAAACTGCACCTATGCAGATTCAGATGGAGCTGATTGAGCTGCAGTGTAATGAGACACTAAAGGCAAAGTACGACACTGCAGGGCCCACAGAGTTTATTCACTCCATTCCTGCAGCAATGCCCCAGCTCTGTCTACTTGCGGCTCGAACCTTGTGCATGTTTGGTAGCACATATCTGTGTGAGAAGCTGTTCTCAGTGATGAAGACAGACAAAACAGCACACAGGAGTCGTCTCACTGATGAGCACCTGCAGTCCATCCTGACAGTCTCCACAGCACAGGACCTCACGCCAAACATAAATGAACTTGTTGCCAAAAAAAGATGCCAAGCATCCAGCTCTGATAAAATGACATAAGAGCAAAGAAAACTGAATGTTTTGATTCGTTATTTGTTATTGCTAAAAAAGCACAAGTTTTATTTATATTTCCAGGTTTTGTTTTGCAGCATGTCATATTTCTAACTTGTATAATTTTGACAGGAGATATTTTTATGGAGTGTAATCATTTGAGATATTTAAAATTTAAGTACTTTATATAAAATGACATAAAAGCAAAGAAATTCAAATGTTTTGATATATTTTAATGTTTACTTAAAGCACAAGCACTGTCACAATTTTTTTTTATTTTTTCAGGCGTTTTTTGCAGCATGTTCATATGTCTAACTTGTATAATTCTGACTGGATATTTTTTTATGGAGAGCAAGATATTTTAAGTTATTTAAAGTTTAAGTTTATTTATTCCAGAATAACATTCCTGTCTGTTTTTATTCATATTTATGTTCAAAAAACATTTAGTTTTAGTGTGTTAAATAAATGTTTATGCTGTTCGGCCCGCGACCTAAAGTGTGTTTTGAATTTTGGCCCCCTGTGCAATTGAGTTCGACACCCCTGATTTACAACATTGCCGGCATTTATTTAACATCATCAATACAAATAACGGTCGTAGTTCCTATGTAATCCACCATTTACAATTAAGTCAGGTAAGTTTAGTCTGTTAGTCAGTTCAACCCTATGTTTTTCCCATATTTGTCCTTTAAGTTGAGAAAATAAATGTCTTTCCTTTAACCATCAACCAACTCAGGTTGAGGAGAAGGCAAAAAGAAACAAAACGTTCAGAGCTCTGAGAAAATAACAAACCAAATCAAACAAAACGGTGTTCATCTACCCGGGTAGTGTGTTTTTTCCTTTAAAGAAGTGTGGGGAGATCTCAGTGCTTATCTGTATGATGTGATGAAGAGTTGTATGGAGTACATCGACCCTTTTTGGCAAATGGAAGCTCCACACTCGCCACGTGTCTTCTGCTCTTTCGCTGGTCCTCTGCTCTCTTGACCCTGGGAGGTCGGTCTGCCGAACAATCCTTCCCTCTCACTTATCACGGGGTGCAAAAAAAACCAACCTGCATGAGCAGGGCAACATTCAGTTATTCCCCCTTTAACCAAAAGTATTACAAGATCTGGAACACTCAAAATGCCTGAATAATGAGTTTACAATACTTCTAATATGGTTAAATACGCTCAATATCATTATCTTTTACACGTGTTAAACTGGCACAGGCATGTTACACATCAACATGACCAGCATTTTCATTTTTAAGAAAATCGTATTACCCTTAATTCAATTTATACTCAGATTGGCTTTTTTTTCTGTCAAATTCCTATCAAGATATAGCCACATTGTGAAATTCAAAACACAAAAAATAGCGAGGCTACGTGACATGAATTAGCTTAGCTGCATTAACAAGCACGGACCGGTGATACTAAACAAAACACTCACCGGAGATATGAATGGGACCACATTTATCCTTTGCAGAACTTCACCCAGGTATGTACCCTTGTAGTTTTTTACTCTCACAGGATTTTTTAAACTAACGCTCCTTGTATCTGTATTTATACTTTCTATTTTCTGCTTCATTGGTTTCCCCTCTTTAGCTTTCTGGCGTTCGGCTATCGCTCTCTTCTCCTTTCCGTCTCTCTATCAACATAGCGCTGTTGTTTATTTGTCTCTGCTGCGCCATTACTGGACGAAAAATGGCTACTGCGGATTTGAAAACTGGGATTAGGTCACCCTGATAAGTGGAAATTTTGTAAGCGCTACACTGTAATAATCTTTTTTTATATTCTTCATAACTTACCGTGATAACGACCTGTGCCAAGTAGGTGGCAGAAGATCCATTCGTTTTGTAATCGCTGCCAGGATCTTTGCAAGGGAATATTTTAGATATTGGGTGATAAATATTTATGTCAGGGGATCCAGTTTTGTGCTATGGGGTGACCTAAGCTGCCTCCCATACGGCTGCAAGAAGAGATAAAAGGACCACTAAGACTCTGGAAACTCTGATTGTAAACCTGCAAGTTTATTGAAAAGTTCATAATGACTAAGGAAAGTTCGTTTTTTGGCAGACTATAGACCAGGAGTTATCCAACATCAATCATTCAGGATTTTGTTTTTGCATTAATGTGATAAATGTTTAATTCTTCGATGAATTTACACACATCATATTGCTATATCATATTGAATAGACCTATAGTGTGACAAAAGATTTTGTCCATACACACTGTTGCATATTTGTGCATACACATTTTAACAATGCCAAACTGCTCATGTTAAATGAGTTTTTCCTGTCCCTGTCCCACAGTCAAGCCCCTCCCACTGTCTCCGTTGGAAGCCCTATCATCAACACCGGCAGGCGGTGCAGGTGATCGACAGGCCTTAGAGCTGCGGGTCCGTGCAGTGGAGGAAGAGAACCGGGCACTGCGCCGGGAGCTGAGCCGGCCACCCAAGAGCCCGTCTGCACGCCTTCCAAATCGTGGTCACCGTGGCAACCAAAGCCGAACCCATTCAGAGGAGGGCACTGGCGACAATGAGGGCCAGAAAGCTGCTGCAGTGGGAAACAGCTCAGACTGTGTGCAGCAGCCAGTGGTGGATAAGTGTGAGGTATGTTTAATGCACAGTTGTCATAGCAGTTTTTAGAAGAAAAACAGTTCCATGGGTAACATACCACTCTGAGTCGTTTTGTTCAGTAATGTAATATGATCTTGAAAATGTTTTGCATTAGCCTCTTATTAGACTCATTCTTAGCACTGATGGTGTTTACTGTCAAAAGGCTGGATAATGTGAGAGCTTTTATTTGAAGCTGTGATCACCACAGTGATAGTACCTCACAGCACTGCAGCACATCACCTTTTAGCTCAGTGGGTTTGTGTCTGGATGACTGGAATAGCCTTTATTTCTAGGCAGTCCATTGTATTGGTACAGCTCAGTGCTACCAAAAAGGCTCATGGGTTTCTTCGAAACACAGCTCTACGTACCTCGTGCTATAGGTGCAAATGTGGCTGCCGTTGGCAGCTTCCAATGGGGGGCCGTATCTGGCCGTGTTAGATGCGGCTAGAATGCTCCGCTGCACCTCTGTTGCACAGGAACCACCGTCTAGAGGTGGTTGAACAGCAGCCTGACGCTCATGGCCACTGCTGAGTGCCAGCCCAGGCATTTTCCTCTGTGAAACTACAAGGAGATAGGCGCTTGACTTTGGGGTCAAACTCTGCACGGAAAAAAAACATTTGATTGGTTTGCTGCCACAGGGCAGGCCATCTCGGCATTGGTAAGTGTAAAGTATTTCAACGGGCGACTCTTGAATGTTACATATAGTGGAGATCAAAATTAGAGAACAAATCATAAATACTTGATTTATTCTGTAATACTGTATTGTTTTTCTTGTCCATAATTTGATAGAATATCCTCTGTGTCCTTGCCTCTGCTGTACTAGCATGTTTTTTTTAAATAATCAAGGCACTTCAACAAAAACCTTTATTTTGTGAAAAAAAGTGTTCAAAATTAGAGAACAGTAACCACTGTGTCAGAAGAGAAGATTTCAACAATGTTTTCTTCTATAGGATTAAAAAATGAACATGAAGTGTAGAGGCCACAGCTTTGAATGACTTCCGCACATCTGCGCCCGCAGGACATCACTAGTTTCTCACACTGCTCTGGTTTGATCTTGGTCCATTCTTCTTCAGTCTCTTCCACAGTTCACTAACTGTAGTGGGTTTCTTACACATTACTTTGTTGCCAAGGATTTTCCGGATATTCTCGGGTTTAGATCTGTACTCTGACACTTCGTCCTCTGACTTCTTTAGACTCTTACGGTTCAGTATTTTCCCAGAAGATAATGTTTTCCATCAGACACAAATTCAACGTACTCTCACAAGCATAGAAAGATCGGTCTTATTTACACAGATGTCAGCTAGCATTATCTATTAGCAGAAGAAGTCCTCTGGCAATGTGCTATACTAGCTCTGGTTACTGTAGGACCCACAAAGTCAAACACAACCCTAGAGTTTTAATACTAGAATGGGGGTTAATTACAACTTCACAATAAACTGAGGCTGTTGCTAACACTGAAGCCAACGTCACCAGTAGTGTTAACAAATCAGGCTCTGACAAGTCAGTTTGTTTATACTACCAGTGACGTTCACACTGATGCTAACGCTAATTTTCCTTGCACAAATAACATAATGTTACAGAACTATAGTAAGTGATAACTGATAGCATCTGGATGCTGCCTTATCACATGTAATGCTGCGTTCTAGGATCAGTCAAACTAAAAGCACCTGTTCAGCAGAAACGCCGCCACCATCTCATCTCTTTTTAGCTCCGGATGAAGCTGCATTCATTCAATTCAATTAAAATTTATCTATAGTGCCAAATAATAACAAAAGTTATCTCAGGACACTTTACAGACTAGGTATAGACCACACTCTAGGACTTATTTATGATTTACATAGACCCAACAATTCCCCCGTAGAGTACGGTGGCAACGAAAACCTTCCCTAAAACAGGCAGGAACGTCAGACAGACCCAGCTCTATGGAGGACGTACATCTGTCTGCACCGGTTTGGGAGGGGGAAAAGGAGAGAGAAAGAGAGAAAAGACGGACAGATGGACAGAGAGCGACAAAGACAGACACAAAGACAGAGACAGACACACTTCCAGTAACTATAATAATATCTATAGTAATGTGAATATGACTTAGATAGATATAGAGTAGCAGGAAGCGTCATGCATGACCACGGCAGCAGGCACCACCACGATCAGCAGAGACCTGCGATACGACAAAGCACAAATAACTCCGGGGAAGAAGTTGAATTAGTAACATGCATTGATGAAACATGAATGATACAGACATAGAGGAGAGAAGCTCAGAGTATCAGGAAAGGTATTATCCCCCGGCAGACTAGGCCTTGTTGAGATCAACCTGCAGTTACCTCCCCGGGTCCGTTGATCGGAGGATAGAAGGAGAGATCTTGAGACGATGGCTTGAGATCACACCAATATCTTTATTGGAGCACTTTGCAAAGCGGAGACAAGTTCTGATACAACTCAAACCAGGTCGTACATCAGACGAGTCTGTTATAGTCTAAGGGTAGCGGCTTCAAATACCCTGGTGGGCTGATGGTAACGCCTTAAAGGTAAAAAAGGCGGCAATGGGCGTTAATCTGCCTGGCAACACATTATAACACTAAAAGCTGAGTCAAGGAAATTAGTGCATGTCCCTATATGGCTATCTAGAGAGACAGATGTGTCTGTGTTTGCAACACACGAAATTGTTAGTTAATGAGTATGTGTGTGTGTGCCTAAAATAAGGAAATGAGCATTCCTCTGTTCTTTAGAATCATAACGAGGTGATGTGTGAGAGAGCACGAGATCTCTATCTTGCACACTCTACAGATCTGAACTCTCTTTTCTGTGAGGCTCTGTGATCTCGTAAACCCTAGCTGTAAGCTTTATCAAAAAGGAGAGTTTTAAGTTTACTCTTAAATATGGGGTCAGTGTCTGCCTCCCGATAACACTCGGGAGTTGGTAGCTGAAGGCTCTGCCTCCCATTCTACTTTTGGAAACTCTTGGAATGACAAGTAGCCCTGCATTCTCAGCATAGCGATCTAGTCGGGTAATAAGGTACTATGAGCTCTTTAAGATACGACGGAGCCAATAAGAGCGTTTTTAGGTAAGGAGAAGGATTTTAAATTCTATTCTAGATTTTACAGGTAGCCAGCAAAGAGGCTAATACAGGAGAGATATGTTCTCTTTGATTTGTTTTGTGAGTTAGTACACAAGCTGCAGCATTTTGGATCAGCTGGAGCCTCTTAACAGACTTATTGGAGCAGCCTGATAATAAGGAGTTGCAGTAGTCCAGCCTAGAAGTAACAAATGCATGGACTAGTTTTTCTGCATCTTTCTGAGACACGATGTTCCTAATTTTCGCAATATTACGCAGGTGAAAATATGCAGTCCTTGTTGTTAGTTTTATGTGAGAATTGAAGGACATATCCTGATCAAAAATAACACGCAGATTCCTTACTGTAGTGCTGGAGGACAAGACAATATCTTTGAGTTTCGGAGGCCTTTGGGGCCAAGTACAATAACTTCAGTTTTATCTGAGTATAACATCAGAAAATTGCATGTCATCCAGCTTTTTATTTCCTTAATGCACATTTGAAGTTTAGCTATGTAGGAGATACATAGAATAGATTAGTCGCCGAATTAAATGTGAATTAATTCGACTCGTTACAATTTAGGATTTATTTTGCCTCGAAGTAGGGCACCACACCCAAATAAGACAGGATGTTTATTAAACTTTGGTGAAGGTTTAATACCCGTTAGCAACTTAAAGTAATTGATTGTTTAAACTTTATCAGTCTCGTCTCGAAAGCGTTAATTCGTACCACAGCCTTATCAGTGACCATCAGTTTCTGCACACAAGGGAAGACTCTCACAACGACGTAAAGTTATAAACATTTATTTGGTTAACTAGCAAGGATAATACAGAATAGTGCAATACTGAATAGATGAGTGACAAAGGGTTAAATGTGGATATCAAAAGTTCAAGAGTGATTCAGACCTAAAGGGCTGGTTTATAATATTACTGGCGGACTTAAACTGGCTCTAATTAGCCAGAACTCGGGTCAGAACTTAATTATCACCAACGTCTTAACCAGGAGTTGTAGTAAAAGGCCAGCCTTACTTTGCTGTTGATACTACAGTCGCCCGGGCATCACACAGTACTGATGCAGGTTCCGTAGGTCCGAGTCCCGGTGTTTGCCGGACCAATGGTTGGTCTGTGGACTGGGTCGACTGCGCAGTTGGATCAGCCTGTCACGTGGGGTGACGGGTAAATCACAGAAGATTGGACCCAAATGCAGACACGGAACTCAGGAGACAGTATTAACAAATGTAATAAACTTATTTTACAAAAAGGTGCACTAAAACAAAGGAAAAACAAGAAGAGAACTGATACAAACTAGACACGAGGAATGAGCACAAAAGGAAAGGTACGCAGGGAGACATCTGGATATGTAGAGTATGATCCGGCCTTGAATGAGGCTTAGGACCGGCTTAATATACAGAGTGGCAGGTGATCAGTGCCAACAAGAATCACCTGCCAGGAAAACAAGCTCAAACCAGGGAAACAGAAAGGGGAGCACATACAGAAAAACACCAACAGAGGGAGACCGAAACAACGACTAAAAAGGAGAGGAGGACTGTCCTGATCCAATCACGACACAGCCGGGCTTCTCTGCTTCACATCCCGGCTTGGATTCCGGCCCTTCAGGTTCCTCTGCTCTGGCTCTTGTTGGTTGTTGGAAGAAGTTCTGACCGGTTCTGTTGCGCTGGTGTTGCGCAGAATTCAATGCACTCTTCCGGCCGGACAGACGTAACAAAGAACAGCATGAGGGGCTTTATTATACTTATAAAAAGATAAAAACGTATCATAGAAAACCTATAAAGTTTGGCGATAAAAATAGATTAATAAACGAAAATACTTTAATAAGAAAACAAAATATAAGGTAACGTTTCTTGTGAACTCTTGAGCAACAAAGTTGAACGAAGGAAAAAACAGCGTAAGAAGGCGCTGAATAGAGAGGTGAGAAGACGCACCAGGGAGTTGAGAAGTAAGAAAGAGAAGTAAGAGTAAGAGGGAGAGCCACCTCTGTGGTGACCCTTTATTCCCCGTGGCGCAGGAAGGGGGGTCTTGGGCTGACCTAACCCTCTGGTTTGGAGCGAATTAACTGCTTTATATTCCAGCATTCTAACAGGGAAGATTAAACTATCTATTGGTGATTTTCCGTTATTAATCTTTCTGATATCCAATTAAACCAAAATCTTTAGACAGGCAGTTTAACAGATAACCTTACTGAGTGAAGGGAAGTATTATTAAAACACAGAATATTCAGGAATTAAACAGACTTTGCACTTCTGAAACCACATAAACATAATGACAAACAAGATACAAATAAAGCATACACAGTAACATATTTAAAAGAATGTCTTTGAACAGCCAGATGCGATTAAACAGTGAACTTAAACTGTTATTCCAACTTTTTAACAGGAGTTTAAGGTGAAGTTCTGTTTCTTGTCCTTACCACGCCCTACCACTGGATGCCACTCTGTCTCCTGGGGGAAAGACCGACCCTTAGTTTAACTTGCGGCCATATGTGACGTTGATTTAAGTGAAAGGGTTCTCCATCCTGGGAGGAGATGTCCTTGAGTGCTGGGTTATTACCCTAGTAGGGGTTGAGGTTGTAAAACTTCCTTATCTCACATAGAAAGGGGTATAAAAAATTCTTATCTCACACTCCCCTCCTGTGAAGCTTAGCAGCTGGTCAAGAAGGGAATCAGGAATGCGTGTTCACAAAGGAGCAATTCATATCAAGGGCAGTTCATATCCTATGTTCCTACAGCTAACTGATCAATTTCTTTTGGTTTGATCGACAAATGCAATTGTGTATCTTCAACATAACAATGAAAATTTATGGAGTGCTTCCTTATAGTATTTCCTAAGGAAAGCATATATAAGGTGAATAGAATTGGTCCAAGGACAGAACCCTGTGGAACTCTGTGACAAATTTTAGTGTGCATTAAGGATTTGTCGTTAACATGTACAAACTGAGATCTATCTGATAAATAAGACTGAAACCAGCTTAATGCGGTTCCTTTAATGCCAATTAGATGCTCCAGTCTCTGTAGCAGGATGCGGTGGTCAATAGTGTCGAAGGCAGCACTAAGATCTAGTAAAACAAGTACAGAGACAAGTCCTTTGTCTGAAGTTATTAGAAGGTCGTTAGTAATTTTTATCAGTGCTGTCTCAGTGCTATGATTCATTCTAAATTCTGACTGGAAGTCCTCAAATAACTCATTATTATGTAAAAAGTCACACAGCTGATTTAAAAACTAATTTCTCGAGGATCTTAGAGAGAAAAGGAAGGTTAGATAAAGGTCTATAGTTGGCTAGTACCTCAGGATCAAGACTGGGCTTTTTAAGAAGAGGTTTAATTACAACTACTTTAAAAGACTGTGGTTCATAACCTGCTGATAAAGACATAATAATCATATCTAATACAGGAGTGCTAACTAAAGGTAACACTTCTTTAAGTAACCTAGTTGGAATAGAGTCTAGGAGACAAGTAGAAGGCTATGATGCTGAAATAGTAGAAGTTAATTTGTTAAGGTCAACTGTAGAAGAGCAGTCCAAGTATACATCAGGTCGTACAGTTGTTTCTAAGGTTCCTGGGTTTGAAGAAAAATCTGTGCCAAGCGAGTTGATTTGGTCTCTAATAGTTATCATTTTGTTATTAAAGAAGGTCATGAAGTTGTTACTACTGAGGGTTATAGGAATACATGGCTCAATAGAGCTGTGGCTCTCTGTCAGCCTGGCTACAGTGCTGAAAAGAAATCTAGGATTGTTTTTATTCTCCTCTATTAAAGATGAGAAAAAGGCTGCTCTGGAATACCTACATATTTTTAGACTTTCATGCCAAACTAAGCGAGATTCTCCAATTTAGTAGAGGGCCATTTACTTTCCAATTTTCGTGATACTTGTTTTAATTCATGGATTTGTGAGTTATACCACGTAGCTAACTTCCTCTGTTTCATTTTTTTTCTTTTTAAAGGAGCTAGAGAGTCGAGTTTTGTTGGAAGTGAGCCTGCAACACTGTCAACAAGGTGATCAATTTCAGAGAAACTTACGTTAATGCAGGAATCTTGAATATTAGGATAAGGCAATTAAATGAAATGCAGATGGAATCGATTCCTTAAATTTAGTTACAGAACTATCAGATAAACATCTAGTGTAGAAACTTTTGCCCAGAGGTGAGTAGTCCTGTAATATGAATTCAAAAGTTATTAAATAATGGTCTAATAAAATAGTATTCTGTGGAAAGACTATTAAGTCTTTAATTTCCACACCATAAACCAAAACAAGGTTGAGGTTGTGATTAAAACAGTGAGTAGGTTTAGGTACACTCTAAATAAAACCAATCGAATCTAAGAGAGATAAATGCAATACTAAGGCTATTATTATCAACGTCCATGTGAATATTAAAATCTCCTACAATGATTACTTTATCAGATTTAAGGACAAAATTTGACAGAAACTCTGAGAATTCAGACAGAAATTCAGAGTACGGACCAGGAGCTCGGTACACTATAACAAGTATAATTGGCTGCACAGTTTTCTAGGTTGAATGTGAAAGACTAAGAACAAGACTTTCAAATGAATTATAATAATCGGGTTGATTAATAGGCCTTAGTCATAGATAGCTGCAACGTCTTCTCCTCGGCCACTGCCTCGAGGAATATGAGTATTAATTTAGGATTCATTTAGGCTAACATACTCTTTATGACACAGCCAGGTTTCAGTCAGACAGAGTAAATCAATGTGGTTATCAAATATCAGATCATTTACTAATACAGCTTTAGATCACAGAGATCTGATGTTTAAAAGTCCAGATTTTATTTTCTGATTTGGTTGCATTATCGCAGATTTGGTGTTAATTTTAATCAAGTTTTTCTGTATAGCACCCCCCAAAGAAGGATGAGTTCCATCTTTCCTAATGAGACCAGGTTTTCCCCAGAAAGACTGCCAATTATCTACGAAGACCATCAGCCAGCAACGAAATGATGACATGCAGCTTTACATATCATGGCTAATCAAGTCAAGTCGAACGTAGTTTTTGCATTTGCACACACTGACTCCACATTAACTTAAGTGACCTCCGATTGACGTAATCGGGTGTCATTACCGCCGACATGAATAATAATCCTACCTATTTACGTTTATCCTTAGCCAGCAGTTTCAAATAGGACTCAATGCTCTGGCCCCTGGGACACATTTTACTATGGTCCCTGGTGAAAGAGTGAAAGAACGAATGACCAACACACACACATGCACCGGAAATTACACAATACGCTCACTGTAACACGTCAGCACGTCCAGTCAACAGTGGCAACTGACCACACCCAACAATCTCAAACCCAAATCTGATGGAGTACAACATTAACCCAAAGTGCCTGTGCATGTTCTCATTTGTCCATGTCATCGTTATCCTCAAAGCAATTTCAGTCAAAAGCAACTGGAATTGGTTATTTGTCTAGGAAGACATTTCACCTCTCATCCAAGATGCTTCATCAGTTCATGTACGCATCTGAACAGGCTAGGACTGGTCCAACTAAGGGCGCACTCACACTCTCTTTCAGCACCGGGCCAAAACAGGTTTTTCGGGTCAAGTCTAGTGCGTTTGACCAGTGTGAGTGCAACCGCTCTGCGCATAACTGCGGCCAGCTGGCCGTCAACAACCGTCTGAGAGAGGTGGGCTTTTGTAGAGCGCATTTGCACATGTACGAGCATGAGCGTGCGCACGTGTACGAGCACGAGGCCTACGCCGGTTCTGACGTCATTTATGTGCGCCTGTTCAGACATAGAAAATAGAAGGACGGACCATGCGCGGACATTTAACAACAACAACAATGGCGGCGAAAGGTTCACGTTGGTGTGATGCAGAGGTGGAGTGTTTACTGCAGATTTGGGTGGATGAAAATATTCAAAAACAGTCGGAAAAGACGCACAAAAACTCTGAGGTCTATGGAAAGATTTGTAAACAAAGCGACGCATCGCGATGACTTCGATCAATGCGTGTGACGTGTTGGACAGTGTGACATGATGGACAGGCAAGAAGCATTTGCGCGAGGCCCAGGCAGTGTGAGTACAAATGGGCTGACCAGCCGGGGGAGAGGGAGGGGGGAACAAGTACCCTAAAGCCCGGGGCGCGGTGCGGAAGGACAGTGTGAGTGCGCCCTAACTGGTGTGGAGATCCAGGTATTGAACCTCTCACAAGGGCGATGATGTTACTGAAACCCTTTGTGCTCCAAGTGCCAACGACTGTCGTTAGAGTGGCCGTCGTTGGTGGTTTCGGCTTTGTTAGTGCTCTATTGAGCCTTGACGACAGTCGTTGGAGTCACATGGGGCCATTTGTGAACAGTTGTTCTTTGAAGTTAGATTGTTGAATCTCCTGGGAAGGGATGAAAGGGCAGCATTGTAAATTGGAGATAAGTGGTGTCTCTCTCTGTTTAGCGATGGTTTTCTCTACTTTTGCATAGATGGCTTCTTTTCCTCCGCTTTTAAACCATCTGTCCTCTCGGCCACGGATTTGGACATTGTTGCTATCAAAGGAGTGGGCTTTCTCCTTGAGATGTAAGCTACACACACACACACACACACACACACACACACACACACACACACACACACACACACACACACACACACACACACACACACACACACAGGTCATGCCCACCTATGGTTTCTTTCTCCCACATCAGCTGTCACTCACTCCCAGCTCTTGGCTGAGGCCAGGCACTGTTAAAAGTCAGCCGACTGCAGGAGAACGGCTTCTTCAGGTTGGAGTCGGAGAGAATAGAATGTAGTCTCTTGCAATTTCCAATAAAAAACCTCTTTTTGTGTTCTTAGATTAAAGGTAATTCTTTCCATTACAAAGATGCTGTTCATAGTATCAATCCATTCATCTGCACTTGGTGCCTCTCTCTTCAGCCATTTCTTACTTATTGATTTCTTAAAAGCCACCAGTAATATTCTCAGAAAAAAAAAATCTTTTTATCTTTGTTCCTCCACTCCAGTTCTTTCTTTATTTTTATTTAAAACAGTCTTTAGAATTTCATGTACGCGTAACCAAAATGGGCAACAGGGCAACACCAGAATACAGGGCAACACCAGAATAGAGTACCTGACAGTGATTTGTCTCTATGCTTCCACAACATCACCAACATTCTGTCGGATTGGAATATGATCCCTTTTGATATGGAGTGCAGAAATAACAGATGACATTTTTCCATGTATATTCTCTCCAAAGTGGAGAATTTTTTGTTTTCCATTGTTGTTTAAAAATGTCCTTCCATTTCACATGTGAGATTATGATGTTGCCTTCAGTTTCCTATCTTGATTTTACATTACCGGTAGATATATTTTCTTTGTTAAGAGATTGATGACACTTTTGAAATTATCTTCTCTTCCCAATGTACTCTGTTATTTGTAGATATCCGAAGAGGTCCTGGTTCTGTTGACCAAATTTATCCTTGAGATCTTGGAAACTTCTAACCGTACCTTTACTTATTAGTGAATAGTATGCCTGTGAATGTTCTCATTCGTCCAGGTCATCGTTATCCTCAAAGCAATTTCAGTCAAAAACAACTGGACTGGTTGTTTGTCTAGGAAGACGTTTCACCTCTCATCCAAGAGGCTTCATCAGTTCATGTACGCATCTGACCAGGCTGGGACTGGTCCAACTAACTGGTGTGGAGATCCAGGTATTTAACCTCTCACAAGGCCGATGATGTCACTGAAACCCTTTGTGCTCCAAAAGCTCACGCCCGTTGTTAGAGTGACAGTCATTGGTGGGCAGTTGGTTTCGACTTCGTTAGTGCTCTATTGAGTCTGAACGACAGTCGTTGGGGTCACATGGGGCCATGTGTGAACAGTTGTCCTTTGAGGTTAGATTGTTGAATCTCCTGGGTAGGGATGAAAGGGCAGCATTGTAAATTGGAGATAAGTGGTGTCTCAGGCCTCCTCCTCTGTTTAGCGATGGTTTTTCCACTTTTACATAGATGGCTTCTTTTACTCCTCTTTCAAACGTTCTGTCCTCTCAGTCCAAGATTTGGACATTGCTGTCATCAAAGGAGTGGGCTTTCTCCTTGAGGTGTAAGTGGACAGCAGAGTCCAGGCCTGAGGAGTTAGCTCTCCTGTGTTGGGCCATGCGTTTATGCAGTGGTTGTTTTGTTTCTCCAATGTAAAGATCTTTGCATTCCTCGTTGCATTGGACAGCATAAACCAGGTTGCTTTTGTGGTGGTGTGGTGTTCTGTCCTTCGGATGTACTAGTCTCTGTCTGAGTGTGTTACCGGGTTCTCAATACAAATGATTATCAGGCAAAGATCTCTGCATTACTCAGTGACTCTAACACTTATGAAACTCTGAAACGAGACCCTACCAGCGGTTACAAAAAGAAGGTGATAGAATGTCTACAGCAACTGCAAAAAGAAGGAGTCATTAGCAAACCACAGTATTACAGGCTTTACCCCCAGGACTCAACCCCCTGCTTATATGGACTCCCAAAAATCCATAAAGAAGGGGCCCCGCTCAGGCCCATTGTCAGCAGCATAAACTCTGTCACTTATAACATTGCCAAGCATGTTGCCAATATTCTGGCACCACTGGTGGGAAACACCCCACGCCACATCCAAAACTCCATAGACTTTGTGAACAAAGTCCGAGACCTAAAAATGGATCCAGATGAAACCATGGTGTCCTACGATGTGACCTCCTTGTTCACCTGTATTCCAACCATGGAGGCTTTGGCCACTGTAAGAGAGCGGCTCACACAGGACAATTCCTTACAAAACCGAACAAATCTCAAACCGGACCACTTTTGCCAACTTCTGGATTTGTGCCTGAATACCACATATTTCCAGTTCAATGGCATTTTTTACAGACAGAAACACGGCTGTGCCATGGGTTCACCAGTATCCCCTATTGTGGCAAATCTGTACATGGAGGAGGTAGAGGACAAGGCGTTGAACTCCTTCAAAGGAGTAACCCCAAGCCATTGGTTCAGATATGTGGACGACACATGGGTTAAGATCAAATCCGAAGAGATTCAGTAACTTCATTGACCTTGATTTGCAGTGCAAAGACGAAAAATATTGATAATTTCTTACAAAAAAAATGTCCTGTAATACATCCCATTAGCTTTCTGAGGTTTAAATTGAGAATCTCCAAAGATTTCAATGAGTGCCCTTTAAAGGAATTCAGAGGGAAATTCAGCTTCTCAGAAGAATTGACGCTTATCAATTAAGCGATTACTCGATAATCTGCATCCCTACAATTTACTAATAAATTTGTTCGTACTGACGAATTTTATAAAAGGTTAATAAAATATTATATAACCAAAGCAGTATACTACTTACATGCGGCTGTGGTTGGACATGTTGGTGTTGCCATTCAAAGGACATTGTCTCGTTATGCTAGACAGAAACGAGAAAGAAGGGTGAACTACACTAACGACACTGTCACAAAAGGCGATATCTCAAGATACATGGAGATATAATGTTAACCCAAACAATGTGACACAACAACACTTAAATACACTTTATTATTAATAAATAATAAAGATATACTGCCCGAAAATGTGTGTTAATCCAGCTGTAGTTGAACAACTCCACTGTGGTCTGTTGATGTTTCTGAATGCTTCCCGAATGTACGCTGTAATACTTCTACTAGTGGTTGGAGATGGAACAACAAATCTGAATTGAGCTTTTCTAGGTCTCTGATTGGTTTGAATTGTAGCACATTTGTAACGCTGTGCCAAGTTGAGCGAGCGTAAAGGCAAAGTTGACTGGGCACAGAAGGGAGAGATTGAGAGCGCGCATGTAGATGAATGAATACCTTTGCTGTATAGTGTTTCACTATGTGTTTCTGACTGCAGATGCTTATACTAACATTACATTAACATTCAACAAGCTTTTGAATTCGCTCATTTCTGTTGTGATCACTTCCAAATGCTGCTGCAAATTCTCCTCAGAACAAAAAATATAAGTGTCATCCGCAAATAAAAACAATTCAATATTTTTGATACTCTGCATACTGTATATCATTTAAATATAGAATGAACAGTTCACCACTATATTCTGACCCCTAGGGATTATTGGCATTGAACATGCCTTGTTTGAAAGTCAATCAAATTAATATAAAGAGATGCAAATGAATATAAAGAGACAAACCACAAAGGCACACAGGTGTGATCGAAGCTGCTCAAAACAAAAGAGCACCATTTGTAAAGCTGAAACAAAAACACACTCAACAGCCAGTACTCTGACTTTGGGTAGTGAAAGTACTGTACGAATGAGTCCAAACCATAGACTAAAAAATGGACGTAGCCTCTCCGTCGAGGTCCGTTCTCTGAACTTGATCAAATCGTCCTCGCCTGATGTGTTTTGTCCCTGTCGGGGTCGCGGGGGGCTGGAGCCGAGCTGTTTTGAAATATAAAAGAATCGCAGCAATCTTAGCGTGTCAGACATTAACTTTACCAGAACATGAGCTGGAGACATTAACTTTAGCAGAACATGAGTTGGAGACATAAACTTTACCAGAACATGAGCTGGAATCATTAACTTTACCAGAACATGAGCTGGAGACATTAACTTTACCACAACATAAGCTGGAGACATTTACTTTACCAGAACATGAGCTGGACACATTGGGCCTCATTTATCAAACGAATGTACGGCAGAAAAACGTGCGTACGACCATTTCCTGGCAAACGTCGGCATTTATCAATTTGGACGTGAGCGTGAGCTACGATCAAATCTCACGTCTGGTCTGTACGCAAATTTCAGCCTGTGGATTTGCGGTGCAGCACAGCAAAATCTGTCTGAAAATAATTAATAAACCTCAGCTGTCATTAAGCATAAGCAGTCACATATTAAGAACAGATCAAAACGGATTCTTAAAACGGATAAAAAAAATATAAAAATTGTGGTTGGAGCGTTTTATTGTACTCATGTGCGTCTGAAGGCACCATCTGTGAATGATTACGCATTCATCAATCGCAAAAACTACCACTCGATAAATGTACAGGTGATGTACAATGCTCAGCTTTCGCTTTTAAACGTGGTGGCGAGGGAGCCGGGGGGCACACACACGCAATTCTTTTAAATATCAAAACAGCTCGGCTCCAGCCCCCCGCGACCCCGACAATTAAATAATGAATGGATGTGTTGGTGCGCGGCTGCAGCAAGACGCACTGCAGAGCCAAAGTCATCTCCTCGGTTCGTGGCTACCCTCGATAAATTGCATTAAATCAAACAAGGTATTAGATGATTAACATCTTGGTATGGTTCTTCTAGATGACAAAGGTATCCTCTTATGGAATACCTAATGACCCACCGGTAGCACCGGTGTTGTGCCGTAATCAGCACCCCTGCCGTGAGCACCCCTCGCATTATAGGTGATATTCTGGATCAGAAGCTGGTGATTACAAGTATGATGATCAAAAAATCAACGCAAAGAACCTGATATTGGCTGTACCGAGCCTTTACGTCTGACATTAAAATTGCACATGAATACCCCTTCGTGGTAATTTCCACTGGGAAGCTCGTAGAATATTTTGATAATGAGTTGCTGAGATGAGACAACCTTTGACCTTTTCAACATGGCGGAGCGCAACGCAAGAGTCTACTTTATTACAACACTGTTTTTGAGCTGGTAGGGAAGATTATGTGCATCGGATAAGGGTAGATCAAGCTTATGTAGCTAAAACAGAAATATTAGCTATCTCTTCTGTCCTTTAAAAATCTTCTTTTCATGATCTATAATAAACACAGTATACTGCATTATTTGTCTTTTGATAAATCCTCTTTTTGCTGGAGCTGATGAATTAGGCAGTTTACATTTTTTTTCCCCCAAGTAACATATCAGGATTTGTGGGTCAGCCATGTTTCATTTAACTACTACAATAAACGCACATGAACACAGTGCACCGGTAATTTCCAGGTTACAAGTGGAAAGGACCATCTTTTCCATAGCACGTGAAGGCAGCAATACAATTGTCCAGATAATAACAAACATGTTCTTGTTTTCACATGTTCTTTGACTAGTCTTTTTTTTATTTTTTAAAAAGCTGCATAATCATTTCATTGTTGTCATAACAGGTTAAGTAGCTTTAAAGCCATAGCTTTAACAAATATATATTTATTTGTGTTTTAATAAATAAAAAGAAAGAAATAATTTTGAGTTCCATATTTTGTCCTCTAATATTTTTTTACATTGCTTTTGATGATATTTTAGTTTTACGCCGGGGTATTGTTTCAGTATCGAGATATTTTAGACAGGTATCGTGCCAAAGCCATAATTTTGGTATTGTGATAAAACTAGTCCAACATGTGACCATGCTGTTTTGTAACGTTAGAGAGGGCTATATTTTAGAAGGGCTCATAAGAAGAAGGCAGAAAACTGAAACAATGTCTCTTTCCTGAGCGAAGTCCTTGTGTGTCTTTCACACCAATCACTTCCTTCACTTCAGCCTCCAGCCCTTTAGATTCAGTCCTGCATGGTCACTTATCTGTTGCCGTCTGCTTTTTGTCATCTCTGGAAGCTACACGTTGCCATGGAAACCCTTTCCGTATAGATTCCTCCATGTTCATGTCCAACCGGACCCTCGGAGTCTTCACTCCCGTGTCGCCTCCCGGGCGCTATCGTAGGATCAGGTCCCCACTGCTCCAGTGGATGCGGATTCTTGCATGAGGGGTCTGAAAACGTGTTCCCTTAACTTTTAAAGCCTTCTTGATTTCTTTATACGCTTGACGCTTAATCATCACTTTGTTTGAGTAATCGTGGTCAAACAAATCTGCTTTTCACCCACACACACCTTCTTTTTCCATGCTGGCTTTAGCACCATCTCTTTATTCTTGAATCGTAGAAAGTTCACAATAACAGACCTGGGTGGTGAGTTCGGGTCGGGTTTTGCGACTAGTGCTCTGTGTGCTCTCTTAATCTCTTAGTTGACTCCGTCTGGCAGGGTGAGTTCGGTGGAGAGCAGGTTTCTGACAAAGTCCACCATTAAAGTCCCTTCTGTATTTTCTGGTATCCCGTAGAGCCGTATATTGTTTCTCCTGGATCTATTCTCTAAATCGGTCAGTTTTTCTTGCATCTTACTGTGTTAATTAAGAAGCAATAGGAGGGTGTCTTTTGCTACCGGGCTGCTTGCTTCCAGATCTGATATGCACGTTTCTGCTTCGCTGATAGCCTCACCTTGGGCTTGTAGAGTGGTGGTGGTTTCGGCTAGCTTCTGGCTAATATCCTGTTTGAATGTAGTTAACTCTTCTCCTACGTCTCTTCTGCGGTTGTCTTTAAAGGTATCTTGAATTCCCGCAGGTCTTTGGTAACAGACGTTAATTCTTGAAGTATGTCACCAGCTTGAGTTTACCCAGTTATCTCCGTCTTGTCTAATACTGCTCAAAAAAACACCAAACCTCTGCAGTAGCATGATAAGAGTCTCTACACATAAAACAAAGCACCAGCAGTGTAGTTAGTGAACCCAGAGTATATTGAGTGTTTTGAAAGACTTACCTACTGGCCCCTGTACCAGCTCCTCTCATAGTAAAGTCCATTCAAGTGGATTACCAAAGTCAATCCAAAAGGAAGGAGCCCATTAGTGCTTTGTTTTCTGTGTATGGGCTCTTCTTATTCTACTGCAGAGGTTTGCTGTTATTTTGAGCAGTATTAGTGGTTAAAAAGATGTTTTAATGCCTTCACTGTACTGCCTCGAGCTAATCAGTGTTAGCCACATCCTCTCCCGGATTTCTATATTAATAGTTGTTACACAAAAAAACTGTCTCGATGGCTTATAGCTCAACTTCACGGCGTTCGTTGCCTGCACTGAAAAATGTGTGCAGTTGACTTTACTGTGGTTGATCAGACTCCTTGACATGATGCTTTAATGGAAGGTCATACTGTAACTATTCCACTGTATGATCTGCTATGAACACTGTTCTCTGAGCTCAAAGTCACACTGTACTTATTTCTGATCAGCAAGTTCAAATCTGTAAATATGTTTTCTTCCCTGTGACTTGCAGAATGAATTTCTCTGTCTATGTCTTTAGAATCTGTTTTGTTTGTTTCAGTCTATTCCTTATAACCCTCCACTCTAATCCTGTCCTCTTCTCATACTCTCCACAGACCATCCATGTGGCCATCGTATGTGCAGGTTACAATGCCAGTCGCGACGTGGTGACCCTGGTTAAATCTGTCCTTTTCCACAGGTACTGCAATGCTCTTTTTTACTTCTTAGCCTTCCCACACCAACCAGGTTAGACTTATTTGTCTCTTATGATTACCATGACATCTGACCACATGGGTTTGTTCAAATCCTTCCACTGAAAATAACTGATTTTAAGCTGTTGTTAAACATCACACAACAATGCAGATTATATATTTGAAATATGTCAAGTTTGGATTTTAGAAATACAGGCGTCTCCTTAGTGGATGTTCTGAACCATTTCCTGATTTTTTGGAAGAGTGGAATATTAGATCTCCTGTTAGATGTTAGTTATGTTAAAAGACAAGTCTGTATTCCAAGCTGACGTACAAGCACTTAACTGGTAAATAGTGGGAAGCTTTATTTGATGTTCCTGTGTGCCATTAGTCTTGGTGAACATGAATCATAAACTGTTTACTTTGCATTGGAGTCCAATATTAGAGATAATAGGGAGATAAAATCACTTGCTAGGCATTGCTGCCGGATGCACCTCCTCCAGTGCCCACGAGTCAGCTGCAGGGTAATCAGCCAGGACCCACCAATCACAAACGTTTCGCTCCTTTAATCCTGGGAAGTCTTCTGGTGGCAGAGCAGTGACAGGGACGTCTCCCTGCCACCCCTGCAGCTGATAGGTGTTCCCCCCTGCAGCTGTTGTTGGGGTTAGTTGTTCATTCCCCAGCACTTGTCTTTACTCCTTAACCAGAGCCAAAAGCTTCCTTTCTCAGCCTCCTCTGCCAGCTCCTTGGTTGCCTTCTTCAGGCTCCCTCCTGTCACTCCTGCGTCCCTCAGAAGGCGTGCGGTTGACTGCCCCACATAGCCTCGGCACTGGATAGATGGTGGTCTTCCAGCCAGCCATCCTGCACTCAGCAGCCAACTCTGAGTACTTTGCCTCCACTGGTACCGTGAGATCAATGTGGAGCCTGGATTTTGTCTAACAGGACCCCTCCACTATATCCGGGCGGAGCGATGTAGCAGTGATCTCGACTGGGAAGCGAAACTGCCTGTCAAGGTCAACTCTCATGTTCCACTCCTGGTTAGGGGAGAACGCCCTAGGTGTCTCTTCTTCCCCCACCTTCCGTGACGAAGCCGATAAAGCTGTGGTTCTCTGCAGGTGGTGCCCCTCTGCTGCCGTGTCGATGGCCCTCTAACACCTCTGCTAGCTTCCTCAGGACCTGGTCATGGTGCCACCTGTAGCGTCCCTGGGAGAGCGCGATCTTACAGACTGACAGGATGTGCTGGAGGTTTGCATTAGGGGTCTTGCAGAGTGTGCATTATTCCTCGTTCCCAAACCACTGGTGAAGGTTCCGAGGACAGGGAAGCGTGTCATATGTTGCACAAAAGCTGAGCCTCTCCTGCGGGATCTTCCAGAGGTCTTTTTCATTAATTATTACCATATTCTCCCTAATATAAGACAGAATCTTTTTTCTGGAAATCCGCCTGAAAAGGGGTGTCCTCATATTTTTCGGGGTCTAGATTTTAAACCCAAGTAAGTGCTTCTATAGACATTGAGTCACAGTGTGAGCGTTAAATGTCAATATAAAGCCAGAGCTTAAGCTTTTTTGGGAGGGTTGGGTGGGTCTTTTTGTTTTTTTGTTGTTAAATCCTTCAACTACTACTATAATTGAAGGGCAGTTTTTGCGTTTGCATATTATCTGGAGAAAAATCTGAACATATGACACATTCAATGTGAATAAACTTTGAATTAGCCATCCCGCTCTCTTCAGCAGTGGGGGCACAGCTTTCAGGCCAGGGCTCTGAGTCTTGTGGCAGCGGGTGACAGATACTTCATAACCCGGTGTTTGTATCAAAACAAGGGTTTCTGACTGCAGATGCTAATACTAACATTACATTAACATTCAACAAGCTTTTGAATTCGCTTATTTCGGTTGTGATCACTTCCAAATGCTGCTGCAAATTCTCCTCAGAACAAAAAATATAAGCGTCATCCGCAAATAAAAATACAATTCAATATTTTTGATACTCTGCATACTGTATATAATTTAAATACAGAATGAACAGTTCATCACTAAATTCTGACCCCTAAGGGTTATTGGCATTGAACATGTCTTGTTAGAAAGTGCAAATAGAATATAAAGAGACAAACCACAAAGGCACACACAGGTGTGATCGAAGCTGCTCAAAAAATGAGCTGAAACTAATTTGTAAAGCTGAAAAAAAAACACACTCAACAGCCAGTACTCTGACTTTGGGTAGTGAAAGTACTGTACGAACGAGTCCAAACCATAGACTGTTTAAAAAATGGACGTAGCCTCTCAGTCGAAGTCCGTTCTCTGAACATGATCCAATTTTCCACGCATACGGGAGTCGCCATCTTGTCAGACTTTGACTCCGCCTCTATTCCTCCAAAAAAGGGAATGTATGTGACGTTGGGGGAAGGGAGATACGTCCATCTGATGCGTCGCTATGTTTACAAATCTTTCCATAGACCTTGGAGTTTTTGTGCATCTTGTCCGACTGTTTTTATTAATATTTTCATCCGACCAAATCTGCAGCAAACACTCCACCTCCGCATCACACCAACGTGAACCTTCGCCGCCATTGTTGTTGTTGTTAAATGTCCGCGCATGGTCCGTCTTTTTTTTTTTTATATGGCCTCGTGCTCGTGCTCGTGCTCGTACACGTGCGCACGCTCGTGCTCGTACATGTGCAAACACGCTTTACAAAAGCCCACCTCTCTCACACGGGCCGTAGACGGCCAGCTGGCCGCAACTAGGTATGGAGCGGTTGCACTCACACTGGTCAAACAAACTAAAAACCTGTTTGGGCACGTAGAGCAGCATCGAGAGAATTTAACATTAACGAATCAATGGTGCGGAAGTGGACGAAGCAACAACTATCTGACTGTTTTGTTGACATTCCCTTTAGCGCAGCTTCATCTAATGGATGCATAACGTAACCCCAGCCTCGACTGTAGCATCTATTCTAGTCGCCTTATAATGCGGTGCGCCTTATATATGAAAAAAGTTTCAAAATAAGCCATTCATTGAAGGTGCGCCTTATAATGTGGTGCGCCTTATAGTGCGGAAAATACGGTACTTGAAATATTTGCTTCCTTACAACATAATCCCAAGCATCCAGTGAAAGGCTTGCTGCTGTTTGTCCGGAGGATGTGAAGATCCTTTCTATTTGCACTTCCGTTACTGACAGATTGTATGGAACCATGGTTCTGATACATTTTGACAGCTCTCAGCCCCCAGCACTTATTGAGCAAGAGCAACTGACACATTCATTCCTAAAGTCATTCAGCACAAGCCACCCGAGGGGGCTCATATCCTCAGCTGAGTGTCACTATTTCCTGACCTGATACTTGGTAGTTCTGAATACCTATTTTCCAAACTGTTCTGTGTGTTTGAGCTGTTAGACATAGCATGTGCATGCTTCTCTGCTTTGGGATTGTCTGATCACTGCGCTGTGTCTGCTTTGCTTCAGGGCTGATTGCATACACTCATTACCCAACTATATACAGTAGTTGACGTTGACTAAACAATATCTGCTCAAGATCCAGCTACTTGGTTGTTCAAGAACTCACATCACCTTGTCTTCATTAGGGTAAAATGTGTCAGCTCGGAAAGTTTCAGGGCACGCCCTCTCAAATGGCCGTGTGTGTGTGTGTGTGTGTGTGTGTGTGTGTGTGTGTGTGTGTGTGTGTGTGTGTGTGTGTGTGTGTGTGTGTGTGTGTGTGTGTGTGTGTGTGTGTGTGTGTGTGTGTGTGTGTGTGTGTGTGTGTGTGTGTGTGTGTGTGTGTGTGTGTGTGTGTGTGTGTGTGTGTGTGTGTGTGTGTGTGTGTGTGTGTGTGTGTGTGTGTGTGTGTGTGTGGGAACATGCAGCAAAGGACCACAGGTCAGAATCCAACCTGGCCCCTGCAGCACAAGCCCGTGCAAAGATGTGCGTGCACAGATCATTTTCTGCGCTGTGTTCCCCATACATCACTGGATAAAAGTGTCTACTCTACTTCACCATGTTGTTGTGGCGTCTGTACTACCACACCACACACACTGAGAGCTATATCCAATCAGTAACCGGGCTTCTCTCAGGGGAGAAAAATGGTCCTGCTTTCCGACAGCGCCAACAAACAGCCGCTCGAGCGACTCACATGCAAATTAGGAGCGTTTCAGCGAAATAGACCCGCCTCATTCTGGGTATTCAAGCCTAATGGAAACGCACCTATGAGCAGATGAAACTGTAAATGTAAGATTAGGGTTTGCTCCTAAAGCTCCTGTAAAAATACCATTCATGAATATTTTATAAATACCTCATGATATATTCATCGAGAATATGTTTCTTCTTGAAAGATTGGACTATGTGTGTGGCCATCATACTGAATGTCTTAAAGGGTCACTCAAGTCAAGGTGAGGGCTCGTTTAAGTGTCATTTTCACTACTTGGTCAATAAGATACCAGAGTTTCAGAACTGATACAAATCAGAACCTTTTTTAAAATAATGATGTTTAGAAGAATGTCGTTCTACAAGACCCTTTATCTTTTTAACAGAAGAAGCTGATGCTCTCCAGTGTTAAATCCTGTCTGAGCACAGACAGAAGCTACCGTATATAGGAATTTTGTCCGAATAAATTTGAATTTAAATTTGGGAAAATTCTAATTTAAATCAGGAGCTGTGTGTTCAGTCAATAAGTAAACAAAACTTTAAAACTGACCAGGCATTTAATGCCGTACTTTGAAATGCTATGGACAGTTTTTGATTTGTACGATAAGAATACCGAGGTTTTGTACCCTGCCCTAGTCAAGGGCCCTAGTTAAATGACTGGTCATGAAAAGTTCTACTCAGCCATTTATTTTGTCATCTGAGGCTGTGAAGGAGCTTTGTTAAGTTTGAGAATGTCTTTAACAGAAAGCCTGTGTTACACACTGGAAAGATGTGAGTATCTGATGAAATATGCTATACATTTCTAAAGAGGGAAACATATGCTCTGCTGTTTCTTTTTGTTGTTTTTTTGTTTTTTTGTTTTGTTTTGGGGTTTTTTGGGGGGGGGGTGTCAGAGTTTCTGTCACATTTTGTCCTTGAATCTCATTATAAGAGATTTAAATATTCACGTGGCGTTGATAATGATAGCCTATGGATGGTTCTCGGAATATGCAAAGAACGGACAGAAAGACACACGCACACATACACACAAATGTTTTGCTTTTATAGTCTGATAGACAGATTGGCCTGTTAATGTAGTTGAACTTAAGAACCCCCTATGTGAGCAAGTAGGGGTTATTAAATTTGAATCAGGATGTTGCTGTTTCATGTTTGGGTATGTGTGTATCCACAGGCGGAACCCACTACATTTCCATTTCATCACAGACTCCATTGCTCAGCAGATCCTGTCCTCTCTGTTCCATACCTGGATGGTCCCTGCCGTAAGGGTCAACTTCTATGATGCAGATGAGCTGAAGGTGAAGAACATGACTCCTCTACTCTGACCTGCATTCAGCCTCACTTGTTATCCTGTAGTGCTTAATGATGTGACTACCACCATCTTTAATTATTTGGAGAAGTTATTAGCTCTGTTAACCATCTTTGAAGTTATATAAACTACCCATTTTTATAATTCAGTCAATTTCATAGCAAATGATCCCAGCACTGCTTTTTTTTGTGGTGTTTCAGTCGGAGGTGTCATGGATCCCCAACAAACATTACTCTGGAATCTACGGCCTGATGAAGCTGGTGCTCACTAAGACGCTTCCGTCTGACTTGCAGAAAGTCATCGTCCTGGACACAGACATCACCTTTGCAACTGACATCGCTGAACTTTGGGCTGTCTTCCACAAGTTCAAAGGTAATACACAAACTCGATGAAATTTTGTGTACATCAATATTTTACCAAGGGTTTGACCATTGTGGCAATTACTCGTAGATTTATCTTGAAACTGACAACAGTTATTTTGTGATTGTAAAACAATTTTACACATATATATGAATTGTTGAACATGGCTGTTGATTTATGTCATCATACTGATACTTCTACTGATGATTTGGCTTTCAAAAATGTTTATTACAGTACAGTTTGTTTAGTACATTATAACTAGTACCTTTAAAGTACTGGATCAATAAGCAGTATCGGTAAAAGTAGTAGTATTGTTTAAATCGATACCCATCCCTACTCGTTAAGACTATTTAATTTCTGCTTGTTTTCATCAGGGCTTCTCATCGTTCAAAAAACACACACAAAAAAAAACCTATCCATATAAATCGTGCCATCCGGATAGAGTGAATTTGATTTTGGCTGGAGGAGAAGTATAAACATATACCATTCTGGCACCCTATAGGTTGTACGCGATCCACATCCATCTGCACATGACACAAATCACGTTCACTCCAGCAAGGAAATAGCAGACGTACATTATGTATCCTAGTGGGAAGATACCCGTGGCACCCAAGTACCACAAGCTAATGGCTTTGAAAACTCAACAGCTTCAACATTAGCATTTTAATATAACATTTCTAGTCATTATGGCCTTTAGAATAATGTTTTTAGGGAGGTGGGGTAGTGCCCCTGTGGCGTGGCCTAAGCATTTGTCCTTAATAGCATTTTTTTCCTTACATTACAGTAGTTTTGTAAACAGTACTTTATTACTTTTACTGAAGTAAAGAGCTTCAGTTGGTACTTCTACTTATACAGAAGTAACTCATAGACAATTAGATGAAATAATAATAGATAATATTAAGAGCAATCTACAGACAAAAACCGATGAAGTGTAGTAATAAGGTCCTAAATAGGTACGTTTCCATTAGGGTAAAGTGTGTGTGTGTGTGTGTGTGTGTGTGTGTGTGTGTGTGTGTGTGTGTGTGTGTGTGTGTGTGTGTGTGTGTGTGTGTGTGTGTGTGTGTGTGTGTGTGTGTGTGTGTGTGTGTGTGTGTGTGTGTGTGTGTGTGTGTGTGTGTGTGTGTGTGTGTGTGTGTGTGTGTGTGTGTGTGTGTGAAATGGGAGAGAAGGGTCATGCAGCAGAGGGACTGGCCGCTGCAGCACTCATTAAACAAGCCCGTGCAAAGATAGGCGTGCACAGATCATTTTCTCTGCTGTGTTCTCCTACACCACTGGATAAAAGTGTCTGCTCTACTTCACCGTGTTGTTGTGGCGTCTGTACTACCACACGTCACATCCCACTGAGAGCTACATCCAATCGGCAACCGGGCTTCTCTCAGTGCCATCTTTAGTAATCTTTTCTCTCCCACACATTCTCATATGGAGAAAATCACCACACCTCTGCATACCTCCCTGATGCATCAAGTGGACAGGATTGAAATGGACAAGATTGTCGCAGTGCCTGTTTTGGAAAGGCACTGTTCCTGTACTTCCCTTTTAGCTGTAAAATGTGAAAGTTTGTGACCAAGTCCAGCACAAACCAAGCCCCGCCCACCAGCCGACCACCTGGGCAAACTTTCTTATTTTGCAGCTGAATGGTAAATTAAGACATTTCTGAAAACACCTTATGTGAGACCTTTTGCAATATAATAATATAATCTTGATTCATATTTGATCAGCGCTGCCTAGTTGCACAGTTTGAGTTCATGAGCAGGCATCGAAACTGCATCAGAGACTGCTCTGCTCTGATTGGTTGTCGGTCAGGTGCAGTGGAAGCTAGCAGATGACATTAGGATCACAGATCGTCTGTCTCATTGTGCTGTCAGGATATAGTGACGGTTTCAGCAAATATGACAAAAAAACATATTTTTTATAGTAAGTTACCAGCTTCAGCTTTAAACAAAATGACATCTCACCCCTCTCTATGACAGCTGGCTTTTTGCTCCACCTTCCAGTGTTGCTTCCAACATGGTCAAACAACACCTCTAACAAACTAGTTCTGTTCAAGCATTACCAACCCTTACAATTATTGTTGGACACCTGATGCTGACATTGGAAAATTGGTTTCAGACACTGTCAGGCAAGCGCTTTCAAGCATAGACAGACCTTATAGTATGGGAGTTGGCTGGCAGGAATTCGGGAGGCTGTAGGACAGGTTGTTGCTATGGCGCAGTACTAGGTGGCAGCCTGTAACAGCAGCTCCCGTGGGTTTTTAAGTTTTTAAAAAGTGTGTTTGTGTTTTGGTTTTTGCTCAACTTTTTGCGACTCTTCTCCGGAGACTGGGAGAGGACGAACACCTTTCTTTTATTTGCTTTTTTTGAACTTTCACGGCACTTTTTGTGTTTTTGTTTTTGTGATGGTTTTGCTAACCCTAGCAACGGAGGGTCTTGAGCGCATCACTGAGCGCATTGTTTACACACGCGACCAGCTAATTGCGCTGTGTGAACCTGTACTGCTGCCTGGAGCCAGACCTGAGGTCCTGAAGGAGCTGCGGAGGAGACACCGTGGCTGCAGAGCTGGAGTGAAACGGAGGGTGAAGAGGAGGAGACACAGACCGGCTGTACCGGCGGTCGTCATGGGAAACGTGAGGCTCTGTGGAACAAGACGGACGAGCTCGCCGCGCTGATAAAGGCTCAGAGGGAATATCGTGTGTGCAGTGTGTTGTGTTTCACGGAGACATGGCTTCATTCACACATCCTGGACCACAGCACTGTTCGGGCGGACAGGGACGTGACAAGCAGCGGAAAGAAAAAAGGAGGAGGGATTGCACTGTACGTGAGTGAGAGGTGGTGTAATCCCGGACACGTTCACGTGAAGAAACGTCTCTGTACCCCGGACATTGAACTGTTGACTGTGGGGATGAGGCCTTATTATTTGCCCCGGGAATTCACGTCTGCCATCATTATCGGTGTGTACGTTCCTCCTTCAGCTGATGCAGCGCTTGGCTGTGATGTCATCCACTCCGCTGTTGCCCAGATACAGACGCTGCATCCTAACACATTTATTGTCATCACTGGGGATTTTAATCACGTCTCACTGGATAAAACCCTTCAAACATTTCACGAGTATGTTGACTGCCCCACCAGAGACTGTAACACACTTGATCCGTTGTATGCAAATGCTAAGGATTCATACAGCCCCACAGCCCTCCCCCTCTCGGAAGATCTGACCACAACCTGGTTCTGCTGACCCCTAAGTATATTCCCCTTGTTCAGCGGCAGCCTGTCCACACTAGGAGCGTGAGGAGGTGGACTCAGGAGGCCGCTGACGCACTACAGGACTGCTTTGAGTCGACAGTCTGGGATGCACTTGTTGAGCCACATGGAGAGGATCTGGACAGCATGACCGACTGCATCACAGAATACATTAGGTTCTGTGAATACACCACCATGCCAACCCGGACTGTGAGCTGCTTCTCTAATAATAAGCCGTGGATCACCAATGACCTGAAAGCCCTTCTTAACAAGAAGAAGAGGGCGTTCAGGTCTAGAGACAGGGAAGAACTGAGGAGAGTGCAGCATGAACTCAGAGATATGCTGAGGACCTGTAAAGACGCCTACAGGAGGAAGTTGGAGGCCAAACTCCAGCAGAACAATGTGAGGGATGTGTGGATTGGTATGAAGCAGATCACTGGGTGTAAGGTGAGCAGCAGACAGTCATCAGGCAGCCTGGAGAGGGCTAACGAGCTGAACAGATTCTTCAATGGGTTCAGCTCACAGCCTTCTGTCGTCTCCATGACACCTCCAGACCCCCACACACCCTCACTGCCCCAAATGCTTCCTCCCCTCCCCCCTCAATCCCCTGCTGAGAGCTCTCCTGTGCAGCACCTCTCCTCCTCCTCCTCCTCCACCTCTTCCTCCTCCACCTCTTCCACCTCCACCTCCTCCTCCTCTGCCTCCTCCTCCTCCACCTTCACCTCCTCCTCCTACTCCTCGTCCTCCACTGAAGACACCAGCAGCCTCCCCCGCATGACTGTGACTGCAGGCCAGGTTAGGAGACAGCTGGAGACACTCCACCAGCATAAGGCTGCAGGCCCTGACGGTATCAGCCCCAGGATCCTGAAGACATGTGCCAGCCAGCTGTGTCCTGTCCTACAACACCTCTACAACCTGAGCCTTGGTCAGGAGAGAATACCAGTGCTCTGGAAGACTTCCTGTCTGATTCCTGTTCCAAAGAAGTCGCCACCATCAGACCTCAATGACTATCGACCAGTGGCCCTCACATCTTATGTCATGAAGGTGCTGGAGAGACTGGTTTTGGTCAACCTGAGGCTGCAGGTGAGAGCCCTGCTAGACCCTCTGCAATTTGCTTACCAGCCCCACTTGGGAGTTGATGACACTGTCATCTACCTGCTGCAACAAGCTCATTTGCACCTGGATGGTGGAGGGATACTGTGAGAATCACATTCTTTGATTTCTGTAGTGCTTTTACCACCATTCAGCCACTGCTACTGGGGGAGAAGCTGCGGGTGATGGGAGTAGATGACACAATAATCTCCTGGATTACTGACTATCTGACAGGCAGGCCACAGTTTGTCCGTATGGGCAGTGTTCTGTCTGATGTGGTGGTTAGTGATACAGGAGCTCAACAGGGGACTGTACTGTCTCCTCTCTGTTCACCTTATACACCACTGACTTTCAGTACAACACTGAGTCGTGTCACCTGCAAAAGTTTTCTGACGACTCGGCTGTTGTTGGGTGTATAAGTGAGGGACAGGAGGAGGAGTACAGGGTACTGGTAGACACCTTTGTGAAGTGGACTGGACAGAATCACCTGCGGCTGAACATCAGCAAGACCAGAGAGATGGTGATAGATTTCAGGAAGAAGAGGAACACGGCTTTCCAACATCTGTGCATTCACGGAAAGGAGTTGGAGGAGGTGGAGGATTACAAGTACCTGGGTGTTACCATCAACCACAGACTGGACTGGAGATCTAACACTGAAGCTGTTTACATGAAGGGGATGAGCAGACTTGACTTCCTGAGGAAGCTGAGATCCTTCAACGTGTGCAGCAAGATGTTGGAGATCTTTTATCAGTGTGTGGTGGCCAGTGTACTTTTCTTTGCTGTGGTTTTTTTGGGGAAGCAGCATTGGTGCCAGCGACACCAACGGACTCAACAAACTGATCAGGAAGGCTGGCTCTGTGATTGGCTGCAAACAGGACACTCTGGAGGCTATGGTGGAGAGGAGGACACTGAAAAAACTGTTATCCATCATGGATAATCCTCTCCACCCTTTTCCAATTAACACTGGTCAGACAGCGGAGCACCTTCTCCAAAAGGCTGCTTCAGCTTCGCTGTCGTAGCAACAGATTCAGGAAATCTTTCCTGCCACAATCCATCACTTTTTATAATAACTCTCTCACCTCTGCCTGACAGAGAACTCTGCTCTCTCTACTGTTTTTATTTTGTTTTGTATATATTATTATTGTTATAGTATATTTTGAATATTTTTTTGTATATATTATTATTGTTTATTGTTTATAGCACACTGTGCTCTGTATATATACACTATTTATATATTGGATTCTATTTATGTTATGTACAAAGTTTTTTTTGCTGACCCACTACTGCTGTAACAAAATTATTTCCCAGTCTGGGATCATTAAAGTAATTCTAATCTATTCTATTCTATAAAGTCCTGTGAGTATGTCTCTGGGAGGAAAGAGAGGACAGAGTAAAGATTGAGGAAGAAAGGAGGAGGCGGTGGTGAGTCACTTTAAAGATTTAGAGGTAGTGCCAGTAGTCCAATAGTGCAGCACAGACAGCAGGCTAGCATGGGTTTGGATCAATCTTAATTAGCAGTTGCGCAAATGCAGCACCTCTGCCACCTACTCCCTTTGCTGACCAGTCCGGCTGACCTGTCTAGCCCCATTCACTTTAAAGCATCACAACAGTCCAGTAAGACACATTCAATAAATGTAGCATGTATGTAAAAGGTAGCCAGGAGGGCTGATAAGTAAAAAAGTACTGAAAAGTACTTCCTGCTTTGCTACAGTGCGGACGCTTTTCTGCTTGCTCTCGCCTTTGCTTGCATTTTTTGCTACTATCTGCTACTATTTGCTTCTCCTCAATAAGAAACAAAGAGCAACAGCTCCTGGATACTTACAAAACCAGTGGGATTATATTTCTTTTAGATAACAGAGGCATTTTTCAATATTTTTACGACTTCCTCAACGCTAGGCAGGGAGGCCTACCATTCAAGATAAGCCTGAGCCTGTGCTACAGTGCTAAAGGTAATCACCAGAAGATGCCTCCCTTCTCTATGGAAGATTACCACAAAATACTACAGAAGATTTTGCTGCTGGAAACAAAAATTAATCGGTTAGAAGTATTTATAGAAGTGAATGGATATTGTGACAACAATACCACCCTAGCACTGACTGAAAACAGTGGACAGGGGCATGCCAGAACCCAGCAAACTAGCAACGATGAAGCTACGAGGAAACGGGAGGTCCCTGTACAGGGTAATAAATCTACCAGCGATAATCCTCCCTGGAACACACTTGGGGCAAAGCCAAAGAGAAGACCACCTCCCTGCGACAAGGGAGAACGGATAACCGGGAGGACCCAGTGCCCCGATATCTCTGATCTGACCGGTTGGCCTGCGCTACCATCTCTATCCAGGCATAGCGCTTCATCAACTCCCCTGCCACGGAGGACACAGCAGCGGACAGCTGAGAAGAGGAAATGTACCAAGAAACTTCCCCAGCAAGCAAGTGTTCAACTAAAGAACAGGTTTGCTCCACTGTTGTCGGACAATGGATCCCCCTCTGATTGCCTGAATAATCCACCATCACCACGCAGAAGGGTAAGACCTGCTAACTTAAAACCACCGAGAAAGCTAACAAGTGGGCCTGAAAATCTGATTGTGGGTGACTTTTCTGTAAAAGATACCACCAAAGTACTCTGCTTTCCGAAGGATACGGTGTCTGACTTGGAAAAAAGAATCCTGGATATTGTGGCTGCACACCCAAATGTGAAAAATATCATTCTGCACATTGGTTTTAATGACATTGAAAAACAACAATCAAGTGAGCTGAGAGAGCACTTCAATAAACTCTTTGAAACAGTCAGCGCTGTGAATGCTGAGGTGTTTATCAGTGGTCCTCTACCCCCGATCAGGAGAGGAGCTGAGAGATTCAGTCGACTTTACTCGCTGAATGAGTGGCTCTCCAGCGTTTTTCTTGCTCGTTCGATGCATTTTATTGACAATTTTCGCTTTTTCTGGGACCGCAGGCATCTTTTTAAGGCAGACGGACTTTGTCTAAATAAGCTGGGAGTAAAGCTTTTCATCACCAACATGTCTTACTTCCTGCGTCATCCATCTATCATCACTGCCAAGGACAAGAGACAAGAGGAACCAACGGAAAAGACAGACACAACACAGCTTATCATGAACGTCGAAGGAGGTCCGCCATTGCAAAAGGAGAGCGCTGACCATGAGAGACACCGGAGCAAAGAGGAGACGTGTCCATCCCCCTCTACCTCCCCTTTCATTTCAAATGGGCGTGAAGATCCCTCCCCCACACCCCCCAAGCCTAAATCCAGGTCTCCATCCTTCTCCCTTCCTCAAGTAAGCCTTTCTCCCCCCTTATCCCCTTTGGAGTTCCGGGAGCTACCCCCACCCACTCCCCGCCGTACTTCTATTTTTACTCCCCTTGACCGACCTCAGCGATCCCCCCCTCAGCGTCATCTCAGTGGCACCTCCCTCCCACCCCCCACCCCCTCCACGAAAGTGTGCTTCACAAACCCTCAGCCCTACTCCGCCCCTCTTACGTAAACCCCCTCTACGCCCTCAACGTCCACCTCCAGTAGTTCATTCCAGCTCTGACGCTGCCCAATCCTCCTCCCCCTCATGGCCACCCCCGCCCCGCCCTGACAGCAGTCCTGAATATTATTGATACAAAAAAGGGTTCAGCAGTAGACCACATTATCAGCTGGGCCCAAGGCTGCCTACGTCAAAGCTTGGCACCTTCTACATTCCTGTTGTGACTACCAAGAGAGAGAACATTGGGAAACGTAGACACCCTGCTAACCTAAACAATCTCATTCCTATCCTCTCCAAATCAAAGTCAACATCGAAGCCTGTCAATAACACCATCAGGATGGGTCTGCTCAATGTTAGGTCTCTGAATAACAAATCATTTTTAGTCAACGATTTTATTACTACTTCCAAACTTGATTTTATGTTTTTAACTGAAACATGGCTGGAGCAATATAACAGTGCAAGCATTCTGATCGAGACATCACCCCCCAACTATAACTTTATTGATGTATGTAGATCTGGGAAAAGGGGGGGAGGGGTTGCTGCAATATTTAAAAACATATTTCAGGGGAAACAGATGTCACTTGGTGATTTTACATCATTCGAATACCTGTGTGCTGTGTTGAAATGCTCTCCCAAAATTCTTCTGTTAATTATTTACAGGCCACCTAAATACTCAGCAAATTTTTTCGATGATTTTACCGAATTATTGTCTAGTATCTCCACTGACTTGACTGCCTAGTTATAACTGGTGACTTTAATTTTCATATTGACGATTCGAATGGCAAGGGTGCAAAGGAACTTTTTACTATTTTAGATACATTTGACCTGTCTCAACATGTGAAAGAGGCTACTCATTGTAAAGGACACACCCTGGACCTGATTATCACAAAAGGTCTCAATGTTTCTGATGTTCTTGTGACTGATCTTTCATTGTCTGATAACTTCTGTGTTTTCTTTAATATTTCTTTAATTCCGGAGACACAAACAGAATCAAAGAATGTCTAAAAGCGCTACATCAATGAACATGCTAATGTACTCTTTAAAAATGCCATCTCCTCGCTACCACCTCTAAACCCATGCCATGCTGATGATCTTGTAAACAACTTTAATTCCAAAATTGTGAATATCTTAGATGTCATTGCACCGGTTACAGTTAAAATTATTTCTGGTAAGCAAAAGGCACCCTGGAGAAAAGCTGCTGTTGTAACAGCCCAGAGAAGAGAGTGCAGGAAGGCTGAACAAATCTGGCGAAATACAAAACTTCATATTCACCATGACATCTATAAAGAGAGGCTCCAGGCCTACAATTTAGTCTTAAAAGGTGCTAGAGAAACATTCTTCTCCAATATCATAAACAGCAACACTAATAAGGCCAAAACCCTATTTGCAACTGTCGACAGACTGACCAACCCCCCAACACAAATACCAGCCGAACTCCATTCCACACAGAAATGCAATGAGTTTGCATTCTTTTATACTGATAAAATTGAAGGCATCAGACGTGCCATCAATATCTCAAACAAAAAAGTTGGATCACCACCCCGTTTAGGCCAAAATAACACAGCAATAATGGCAAGCTTTAATGCCATGGACTCTAAAACTCTAGTGGAAACAGTGACGGATCTAAAGCCAACCACCTGCTGTCTCGATGCTTTACCTACCAACTTCTTTAAGAATGTTTTTGACTGCCTATCAACAGACGTATTGCAAATAGTTAATAACTCTATTCAATCGGGCAATTTCCCAAAGGCCTTCAAAACTGCAGTCATTAAACCTCTTCTAAAAAAGCGGAGCCTAGATGCCTCTATTATCAACAACTACAGACCAATTTCAAATCTACCATTCATAAGTAAAATAATTGAGAAAGTTGTACTCCAACAACTAACTCACTTCTTGGCTTCTACTGGCTGCCACAACAACCTCCAGTCAGGATTTAGACCTTTTCATAGCACAGAGACGGCCCTTATTAAAGTTATGAATGACATCCGTCTTAACACAGACTCTGGCAAAACTTCAGTACTAATGCTATTGGACCTCAGTGCTGCATTTGACACTGTCGACCACTCAATACTTTTGGACAGGTTGGAAAACTGGGTGGGGCTCTCAGGCACAGTCCTAAACTGGTTCAAGTCATATCTACAAGATAGGAACTATTTTGTTTCCATTGGCGACTTTGTATCAGAACAAACCAACGTAACGTGTGGAGTCCCCCAAGGTTCAATCTTGGGGCCGACTTTATTTAATATCTATATGCTCCCACTAGGACAAATCATGCAAAATAATAACATTGACCACCATTGCTATGCCGATGACACCCAAATCTATGTAGCGCTATCACCAAATGACTATCGCCCCATAGATCTACTGTGCCAGTGCATTGAGCAGGTCAAACACTGGATGTGCCAAAATTTCCTTCAACTAAATGAGGATAAAACTGAGATAATTGTTTTTGGTGCTAAGAAAGAAAGTCATCCAACACCTTCAATCACTGTCCCTGAAAACCTCAAATAAAGCCAGAAATCTTGGGGTTATTATGGATTCTGATTTACATTTCGACAGTCACATCAAATCAGTAACAAAATCGGCCTACTATCACCTTAAAACTTGTCCATGCCTTTATAACCAGTAGGCTAGACTACTGTAACGGTCTCCTTGCAGGTCTTCCCAAAAAAACTGTCAGGCAGCTACAGCTTGTTCAGAACGCTGCTGCTAGAGTTCAAAGACCAAAAAATGTGAGCACATTACACCAATTCTTAAATCATTACACTGGCTTCCTGTACGTCAGAGAATTGATTTCAAAATCCTCCTGCTCACATATAAATCACTTCATGGTCTAGGGCCGAGGTATATCACTGATATGCTCCCACTACATAAGCCTTCTAGATCACTAAGATCCTCTGAGACCAATCTGTTAGTGGTTCGCAGAGTAAACTCAAATCAAGGGAAAGCATCTTTCAGTCATTATGCAACAAACAGCTGGAATAAACTTCCTGAAGATTTGAGACTTTCACCCCCTCTGACCACTTTTAAAACTAGACTGAAAACTTTTATGTTCACCTTAGCTTTCTGCTAAATCTTCGCACTTTTAACGTCCGCACTGTTTTGATTATTGTCTATGTTTTTATTCTCTTTGTCTTCCTGTAATGCATTTGAATTCATGACATGTTGCTGTTAAGCACTTTGAGTCTGCCTTGTGTATGAAAAGTGCTATACAAATAAAGCTGCCTTGCCTTGCCTTGCCTTGATACAGTGCCACGATTTAGCCGGCATAGCTTTTATTTTATCTGGTCATTAACTTTATGAAGCTAGTATAACCAGCATAATGAGGAATGATAAAATGTGAATTTATTCAAAGAAGGTATGTAATCAAGAAGTTTACATGCAGTATCCACAGACAGGGTTCTCCAGTATGGAAAAGCAGGGAATTTAATTTAAATCCTTTCCAGGTCTGGATAAGTTTAGAAAAAGGGAAAAGAAAATTGTTTGTGTCGTTTCCAGA
Organism: Echiichthys vipera; assembly: GCF_963691815.1. Classification (NCBI taxonomy): domain Eukaryota; kingdom Metazoa; phylum Chordata; class Actinopteri; order Perciformes; family Trachinidae; genus Echiichthys; species Echiichthys vipera. Next base: position 25,981,241 of record NC_139845.1, read on the forward strand.
CTATTATCTCACTTTCTAAAATGAAATATATTAATATATACAAATCAAAACAAGTTTACTAACGTAACACAGCTGACTTGTAGATGATATGAAACTAACCAGGTGTCAGGTCACCATGGTTACCGTGTGACTGCAATTTTCATTTATTACATTTTTTCCCAAAAAAACAACAAAAACCCACCACTCGCAGGAGGAACCACTTGGGTCGGGTGCGCTGCTGCACGGGTGGCAGTGAAGGTGAGGGGCCTCGACGGACCAGACACGGGCAGCAGAAGCTGGCTCTTGGTACGTGGAATGTCACCTCTCTGTCGGGGAAGGAGCCGGAGCTTGTGCGGGAGGTGGAGCGCTACCAGTTAGATCTGGTGGGGCTTACCTCCACACACAGTCTCGGTTCTAGAACCGTACCCCTGGATAGGGGTTGGACACTATTCTTCTCTGGAGTTGGCCAGGTTTGTGAGGCGCCGGGCGGGTGTGGGGATACTCACAAACCCCCGGCTGAGCGCCGCGGTGTTGGAGTTCACCCCGGTGGACGAGAGGGTTGCCTCCTTTTGCTTGCGGGTGGTAGGGGGAAAAACTCTGACTGTGCATATGCACCGAACAGCAGTTCAGAGTATTCGGCCTTACTGGAGACCCTGAATGGAGTCCTGCATGGGGCTCCGGTAGGGGACTCCATAGTTCTGCTGGGAGACTTCATTGCCCACGTGGGCAATGATGGAGACACCTGGAGAGGCGTGATTGGGAGGAACGGCCTCCCTGATCTAAATCCGAGTGGTCGTCAGTTATTAGACTTCTGTGCTAGTCACGGATTATCTATAACTAACACCATGTTCGAACATAAGGATGCTTCTAAGTGTACGTGATACCAGAGCACCCTAGGCCAAAGGTAGATGATGGATTTTGTGATCGTATCATCTGATATGAGGCCGTATGTTTTGGACACTCGGGTGAAGAGAGGGGCAGAGCTGTCAACTGATCACCATCTGGTGATGAGTTGGATCAGAGGATGGGGGAAGATTCTGGACAGACCAGGCAAACCCAAACGAGTAGTGCGGGGGAACTGGGAACATCTGGAGGAGGCCCCTATCCGAGAGATCTTCAACTCACACCTCCGGCAGAGCTTTTCTGGCATCCCTGTGGAGGTTGGGGGCATTGAACCGGAGTGGGCAATGTTCAAAGCTTCCATTGCTGAAGCTGCAGCGGTGAGCTGTGGCCTCAAGGTCTTAGGTGCCTCAAGGGGCGGTAACCCTCGAACACCGTTGTGGACACCGGTGGTCAGGGAAGCTGTCTGACTGAAGAAGGAGGCCCTCCGGGATATGCTATCCCAGAAGACTCCGGAGGCAGTTGCAAGGTGCCGACAGGCCAGAAGGGCTGCAGCCTCTGCTGTGTCAGAGGCAAAGCAGCGGGTGTGGGAGGAGTTCAGAGAAGCCATGGAGAAGGACTTTCGGGCGGCACCAAGGTGCTTCTGGAAACCATTCAACATCTCAGGAGGGGGAAACCGGGAACTGTCCAAGCTGTTTACAGTAAAGACGGGACGCTGGTGACCTCAGCCGATGAGGTAATCGGCCGATGGAAGGAGCACTTTGAGGAACTCCTTAATCCGACTAACACGCCCTCTTTTGTAGAGGCAGAGCTGGAGGCTGATGGAGAATCATTGTCAATATCTCTGGCGGAAGTCACTGAGGTAGTCAAACAACTCCACAGTGGCAAAGCCCCAGGGGTTGATGAGATTCGTCCAGAAATGCTGAAAGCTTTGGGTTTGGAGGGGCTGTCTTGGTTGACACGCCTCTTCAACATTGTTAGGAAGTCTGGGACAGTGCCAAGGGGGTGGCAGACCGGAGTGGTGGTTCCCCTATTTAAAAAGGGGGACCAGAGGGTGTGTACCAATTACAGGGGTATCACACTACTCAGCCTCCCTGGTAAAGTCTACTCCAAGGTGCTGGAAAGGAGGGTTCGTCCTATAGTCGAACTGTTGCAGTCGCTCTACCGCACCGTTGTGACGAAAAGAGAGCTGAGCCGGAAGGCAAAGCTCTCGCTCTACCGGTCAATCTTCGTTCCTACCCTCACCTATGGTCATGAAAGCTGGGTCATGACCGAAAGAACGAGGTCGCGGGTACAAGCGGCGGAAATGGGTTTTCTCAGGAGGGTGGCTGGAGTCTCCCTTAGAGATAGGGTGAGAAGTTCAGCCATCCGTGAGGAACTCAGAGTAGAGCCGCTGCTCCTTAGCGTTGAAAGGAGCCATTTGAGGTGGTTTGGGCATCTAGTAAGGATGCCCCCTGGGCGCCTCCCTAGGGAGGTGTTCCAGGCACGTCCAGCTGGGAGGAGGCCTCTGGGAAGACCCAGGACTAGGTGGAGATCCACCAGTTAGAGTTAGTTAATGTGGCCTGGGAAAGGGAAGTTTGGGGTCCCCTGCTAAAGCTGCTGCCCCCGTGACCCGACCCCGGATAAGCGGATGAAGATGAGATGAGATGATGAGATGAGATGAAATTTTTTCCATATGTGTTGTCTACATTTTTGTATTAATTATTATTATGTAATAATATTATTAAGTATGTTTACTCCATCTAAAGCCAGTGAAGCAAAGACTTTCTTTTGTAGTTCCTGGTTATTTGTCCATCCCTTCCTGTCTGTAGGGGTATTGAATTCTCTGCATTGAACATGTCTCGGTTTAGAGGTCATTCACTTAATGAGCTACATTATGTAGGTAAAAATGTCTTGTAATTACTTCACCGATGTTCAATATTGACTGAAAAATCCTCCTAGAAGTCTGGGAATTCTGTCTGGGGTGTGTGTGTGTGTGTGTGTGTGTGTGTGTGTGTGTGTGTGTGTGTGTGTGTGTGTGTGTGTGTGTGTGTGTGTGTGTGTGTGTGTGTGTGTGTGTGTGTGTGTGTGTGTGTGTGTGTGTGTGTGTGTGTGTGTGTGTGTGTGTGTGTGTGTGTGTGTGTGTGTGTGTGTGTGTGTGTGTGTGTGTGTGTGTGTGTCGGGGGGGGGGGGTCTCTCCTTTCAAGCACTAGGAAGTGTCCTCTGCATCCTCAGGAGTAACAGTAAGACTATATAAGACAGTAAGACCAGCAGTGCGTCCCAGGTTTGGTGGAATGCTGTCAAAGATCCCCTCTCTGAGAACCTTAACTTTTCTAACCGTAGACATTGTAAAATTTCACGCATCCAACTGTTATGAGTCGGTGGAAAAAAATGTTTCCATTTAAGGAGAATGTTACGTTTGGCGAGCACTGTGGTAAAGGCCACAACACGTTGTGTAGTAATGGGCAGATTTTTAGACGGAGGGAGTCCAAAAAGAGCAGTCAGGGGATTTGGTTCCAAATGTGTGTTAAGAGCCTGTTTGAGGGTTTGAAATATATGGGACCAAAGTTCAGAAACCTTCAGGCACGTCCAGAATGTGGGTGGAGAGGTGGCGTAGGTTCCATCGGGTTTTAAAAATTCCTCTGCAATTTTCTCCAACCTAGTCCGTTCACCCCTATCACTTGTCCTCGAATAGTAGTCCTAAGCACTTTCCACAGAGGGCCACTGCTGACATCAGGGGTGTCATTAAACTCTATGTAAGAGCGGATTTGGGTCTCAACAAAATCTTTGAACTTACTATCCGACAGTAAGTGTGAGCTGTGATGCATATGTTTTTACTGTGTGCGCTGATTTGGATAGTGTAATCTGTGTAGGAGAAGATCTGTCACAGAGTCACATCCTGCACCAGATTGAAGTCCCCACCAATGATAATGCGATGACTGTCAGCCTTTGGGATTTTTGTTCATTTTCCCAGGTGGGCGCATAAATCAAAGCTAATACCACTTGTGTGTCCTTAAGTGTGCCCGAAACTATCACATATAGGCCATCAATATCTAGGATTACATTTGTCATCTCAAACAGGACCCTTTAAAAGTCTGGAGTTTTGAAATGGAAAATGTGTAGGAACCCTGCACATATTGTCCTACCAAAGGTAATCACTAGGGACTCAGAGATGTAGAAATAACATTAAATTATGACCTAAAAACTGGTATTGAAACAATGACAAAACCACTTGGTACACACACACACACACATTGGATTATACACTCACCGGCCACTTTATTAGGTGATGTTCCCTATCTGCTAGAAAGTAGGTGGTGTTGTGTGTTCACAGATGCTCTCCTGCATTCCTCTGTTGAAACCAGTGGATATTTGAATTACTGTTGCCTTTCTATCAGCTCCAACCAGTCTGGCCATTCTCCTCTGACCTCTGGCATCAACAAGGCATTTGCGCCCACAGAATTGCCGCTCACTGGATATTTTCTCTTTTTGGGACCATTCCCTGTGAACCCTAGAGATGTTTGTGTGTGAAAATCCCAGTAGATCAGCAGTTTCTGAAATCCTCAGACCGGCCCGTCTGGCACCAACAACCATGCCACGTTCAAAGTCACTTAAATCACCTTTCTTCCCCATTCTGATGTTTGCTTTGAACTGCAGCAGATCGTCTTGACCATGTCTACATGCCTAAATGCATTGAGTTGCTGCTATGTGATTGGCTGATTAGAAATTTGCGTTTAATTAGCAGTTGGACTGTGTATCTAATAAAGTGGCTAATGAGTGTATCTAGCCTTGCTATCGTTAACACCTGGTGGACTAGCTAGCCTAGCTAGGATTGCTTTATTTATTGTTGTTATCCATCCATCCATCCATCTTCAACCACTTGTCCCTATCGGGGTTGCGGGGGCCTGAAGCTGATCCTAGCTGACATTGGGCGTGAGGCGGGGTATACCCTGGACAGGACGCCAGTCTATCGCAGGGCACATAGAGACAACCATAAACACTCACATTCACACCTCTTTCTTTCTTTCTTTCTTTCTTTCTTTCTTTCTTTCTTTCTTTCTTGTGTTTGCGTTCAGCCTCTCACTTTTGTCAGAACCTACTTTCTGTAAACAAAATGGGTGCCAGTCATATAAATACAAGAATCTATCAGCGATATTATGTATACAGTTTATCTCCTTTATTTATTACTTTGTTCACTAGAATGTTAATGTGTTTTTTCATGGCAGAGTTAGTCTCAAAGAAAACTAAAACTGCACCAATCCTGTAATCGTTTGCAGAACGGACCCCATATTTCACATTATCAATTAATTGCTATGTCTATTTTAAGGATTATTTTTCCTAATTACCTGCAGGCCTTTTCCCCTCAGCTCTCTTGTCTTCTCCATATGCTTCATGCAGCACTCAGGAAGGTGAAATGTTGATGTCATTTTTCCCCCCTCACCACTGATTGTATGTTTTTGCTGATGGGCTCCAGTGCTCAGAGATGTTGACGTACACCATTTATCCATCCATTGTCATAAATCACTGGTGCCAGCCTGAAATGAGTTAATTAACCCCCCAATTCTAATTAGAAGCCCCAGGGAAATTAGTGCTCCACTCAAGACTTCATATTTCATTTTAGCCTCATTCCCATACACTGCATCCTCCAGGGACTACATTCCATGACCCTTGCCACTGACAAATTTGAGGCCTGCAAGGGATTGTTCCAAGGAAGGGAGGTCAGGCAGGTTGAGGTCAGATGTTTAATGTAGAGGTGGGGAGGAGATCAAACAATTGTGTTGCAATTCATCTCTCAGGGGTTGTGTATATCTTCACCAGGAGATTTTCTACATATATGTACAGTACTTTATATTTGTCTTGGAAGTATTTACTTGCATTACAGTGCACGTTTTAATAACTCTCACCATGCATTGTGAGCTATAGAAGACATGGCAAATATGTATTATCCAAATAAGGTACTGTATTTAAGAATGGCGGCGGGCCCAGCTTTTTCTGGACCTTAAGTCCTCCACCCAATGCAACCACGTAGGTTGTTTGTTTCTACCCTCTAATACAACCCGCAGGAGCATTTCAGTCCTTTTCGTTAGTTTTATGTGGGAATTGAAGGACATATCCTGATCAAAAATAAAACCCAGATTCCTTACTGTGGTGCCAGAGGACAACCCAACACCATCCAGAGTAACAATATCTTTAGATATTGAGTTTCAGAGGCCTTCAGGGCCAAGTACAATAACTTTTATATAATCCAGTATTTTATGGCCTTACCATAAGACCTGTCAGGCTCTTTTAGACAGGGACACACCAGTTTCAAGAGACTGGCTACAGTACAATTATGTTGTGATGAGCTGTTCCGTTTGTTTCCAGTATGCTAAAGACATCATAACCGCCACTTTGGCCTGTGAGTGAAAAGGTTACTTTCTGACCCTGCCAATGCCTCTCCTGGTGGCCACAACTTCCCTACCAATCAACAAAACAGGAAGTGCAATCTTTCCCTGAAATGTATGAGTATCAAAGCTGCAGTGGAAACACAGGATTACTTTATCATTCTCTTTTTTTATAAATGTACTTTTAAATTAATTAAGTCAATGTACTAAATCTGCTTCTTATTTATTTTTTATTTAATTTAGTCAATGTACTAAATCTGCTTTATATATATATTTATTTAAATTAATTTAGTCAAAGTACTAAATCTACTTTCTATTTTAAATTGATTTGGTCAATGTACAAAATCTGCTTTTTTTATTGTTAAATTAATTTAGTCAATGTACTTAATCTGCTTTTTGTGTGTTTATTTTTAAATTAGTTTGGTCAATGTACTAAATCTGCTTCTTATTTGTTTATTTTTGAATTGGTTGGTCATTGTACTAAATCTGCTTTTGTTTATTTTTAAATTTAGTCAATGTATTAAATCTATTTTTTATTTTTTATTTTTTTAATTAATTTGGTCAATGTACTAAATCTACTTTAGTTCATTTATAAAACAAAACCAATAACGAGGTTGCCGTAGTGACGGATAAACAGGAAGAGACTGAGTAACATTAGCTGTCCTCCTGGATGCCTCTATGTTTAGTTTTTTACCTATCCATTACCTATCCGATCAGTCTTTATAGTTTTGTTTGAGTAAATGTGTCAGTCGCGTGTTTGTTGCTTGTTGTTACGGTAACAGGAAGAGAGAGAGTAACCGCTTAACATTTTAACATCAACTTCTTCTACTCAAGCACTCACAGCTCTCCTTCTTTCAGCCGCTTTCTTGCTAATTAAACGTTACACGCTGTTAGCCACTTTAGCTTAGCAGTTAGCTTCTCGGCTGGTGATGGCTTCCCCCGCTCTCTCTCCTGCTCTCTCTTGCTTGGAGTGTCGTATGTTTAGCTACTCCTCTGCCTCCTTTAGTGATAATGGTCGATGTAATAAGTGTAGTGTATTTATAGCGCTGGAGGCGAGGCTCAGCTATTTAGAGGCCGACTCAGCACCATGGAAGCTCAGTCTTGTGCTACGGTAGCTAGCCGGCCACCTATATCTTTAGCCGGTGCAAAGCCACATAGTGTAGCGTTGGCTTCTGCTAACCCTCCCCCGGCAACCCCTGAGCAGCCAGGGTCCTCCTGGGTGACTGTGAGAGGAAAGCATAGTTCTAAATCGAAGCCCATGGTTAACCATCCACCCCTTCACGTTTCAAACAAGTTTTCTCCACTCAGTGGACACATGCTGAGGAAACAACACTGGTTATTTGCAGCTCCATTCTGAGAAACGTGAACTTAGCGACACCAGGGACCATAGTAAAAGGCCTCCCAGGGGCCAGAGCGGGCGACATTGAGTCCTATTTGAAACTGCTGGCTAAGGATAAACGTAAATATGATAAGATTGTTATTCAAGTCGGCGGTAATGACACCCGATTACGTCAATCGGAGGTCACTAAAATTAATGTGGAGTCAGTCATGTCGGACTCCGTAATTTTCTCTGGTCCCCTGCCCAACTTGACTTGCGATGACATGTATAGCCGAATGTCATCGTTCCGTAACTGGCTATCTGGATGGTGCCCGGTAAATAATGTGGGCTTTGTAGATAATTGGCAGTCTTTCTGGGGAATACCTCGTCTTATTAGGAGAGATGGTATTCATCCTACTTTGGAGGGTGCTGCTCTCATATCTAAGAACCTGGTTGTTAGTTGCGGTCTAGAACCATGCCAACCCAGTGTTGGGATCAGGAAGCAGAGTCACAGTTTAATACACCACTCTGCGCTGCCCTTATCGCAGGTGCCCAGGAAGCAGAGTGGCAGTCTAACACACCTCTCTGCGCTCCCTGTGGAGCATTTTCCAGCTCAGAAAAAATCAATTTGATTGATTTGGTGTTGATACAAATCAACACCAAATCTGCGATAGTGCAACAAAATCAGAAAATAAAATGTGGACTTTTAAACATCAGATCTCTGTCATCTAAAGCTGTTTTTGGGGCGGAAGTAGCTCAGTCCATAGGTGACTTGGCTGGGAACCGTAGGGTCGCTGGTTCAAGTCCCCGTGTGGACCATGTATGGAGTGTGGACTGGTGGCTGGAGAGGTGCCAGTTCATCTCCTGGGCACTTCCGAGGTGCTGTTGAGCAAGGCACCGAACCCCCAACTGCTCGGGGCGCTGGTCACTGGCAGCCCCATCGCTCTAACATCTCTCCTTACTTGCATGTATAGGCCCTGTTTGTGCATGTGTGTATTTCGGGTCTGTGTGTGTAACACGTATAATAATAAGAGTGAAAAATCCAATTTCCCCGTGTGGGATTAATAAAGTAATTCTTCTTCTTCTTTTAGTCAACGATCTGATATCAGATAACCTTATTGATTTACTCTGTCTGACTGAAACATGGCTGTGTCCTGAAGAATAAGTTAGCCTAAATGAATCCATTCCTCCCAGTTATATTCATACTCATATTCCTAGAGGCAGTGGCCGAGGAGGAGGCGTTGCAGCTATTTATGACTCAGGCCTATTAATAAACCCTAAACCTAAACTAAATTATAACTTATTTGAAAGTCTGGTTCTTTGTCTTTCACATTCAACCTGGAAAACTGTGCAGCCATCTATACTTGTTATAGTGTACCGTGTTCCTGGTCCGTACTCTGAATTTCTGTCTGAATTCACAGAGTTTCTGTCAAATTTTGTCCTTAAATCTGATAAAGTAATCATTTTAGGAGATTTTAATATTCATGTGGACGTTGTTAATAACAGCCTTAGTACTGGGTTTATCTCTCCATTAGAATCGATTGGTTTTAGTCAGAGTGTACATAAACCTACTCACTGTTTTAATCACACCCTCGACCTTGTTTTGGCTTATGGTGGGGAAATCAATGACTTAATAGTCTTTCCACAGAATCCTATTTTATCAGACCATTATTTAATGACTTTTGAATTCATATTACAGGAGTACTCACCTCTAGGCAAAAGTTTCTACACTAGATGTTTATCTGATAGTGCTATAACTAAATTTAAGTATTCGATTCCATCTGCATTTAATTTAATGCCTTATCCTAATATTCAAGATTACTGCACTAACGTTAGTTTCTCTGAAATTGATCACCTTGTTGACAGTGTTACAGGCTCACTACGAACAATCCTTGACTCTGTTGCTCCGTTAAAAAAAGAAGATAATGAAACAGAGGAAGTTAGCTCCGTGGTATAACTCACAAACCCGTGAATTAAAACAAGTATTTCGAAAATTAGAAAGTAAATTGGGCTCTACTGAATTGGAGGAATCTCGCTTAGCTTGGCATGAAAGTCTAAAAACATATAGAGCAGCCTATTACTCATCTTTAATAGAGGAGAATAAGAACAATCCTAGATTTCTCTTCAGCACTGTAGCCAGGCTGACAGAGAGCAACATCTCTATTGAGCCATGTATTCCTATAACCCTCAGTAGTAACGACTTCATGACCTTCTTTAATGACAAAATTATAACTATGAGGGACAAAATCAACTTGCTTGGCACAGATTTTTCTTCAAACCCAGGAACCCAGGAACCAACTTTACGACCTGATATGTTCTTGGACTGCTTTTCTACAGTCAACCTTAACAAATTAACATGTACTATTTCAGCATCAAAGCCCTCTACTTGTCTCCTAGACTCTATCCCAACTAGGTTACTGAAAGAAGTGTTACCTATAGTTAGCACTCCTGTATTAGATATGGTTAACATGTCTTTATCAGCAGGTTATGTACCACAGTCTTTTAAAGTAGCCTTAATTAAACCTATTCTTAAAAAGCCCAGTCTTGATCCAGAGGTACTAGCCAACTACAGACCTATATCTAACCTTCCTTTTCTCTCTAAGATCCTCGAGAAATTAGTCGCCAATCAGCTGTGTGACGTTTTACATAATAATGAGTTATTTGAGGACTTCCAGGCAGGATTTAGAATGAATCATAGCACTGAGACAGCACTGGTAAAAAAAATACTAACGACCTTCTAATAGCTTCAGACAAAGGACTTGTCTCTGTACTTGTTTTACTAGATCTTAGTGCTGCCTTCGACAGTATTGACCATCACATCCTGCTACAGAGACTGGAGCATCTAATTGTCATTAAAAGACCCGCACTAAGCTGGTTTAAGTCATATTTATCAGATAGATCTCAGTTTGTACATGTTAATGACAAATCCTCCATTCACACTAAAGTTAGTCACGGAGTTCCACAGGGTTCTGTCCTTGGACCGATTCTATTCACCTTATGTATGCTTCCCTTAGGAAATATTATAAGGAAGCACTCCATAAACATTCATTGTTATGCTGATGATACACAATTATATTTGTCGATAAAACCAGATGAAAGTGCCCTACTTCGAGGTAAAATAAATCCTAAATTGTAACGAGTCGAATTAATTCACATTTAATTCGGCGACTAATCTATTCTAGCCATAATACGTGTAGGCTCTATCTCCTTCATAGCTAAACTTCAAATGTGCATTAAGGAAATAAAAAGCTGGATGACCTGCACTTTTCTGATGTTAAACTCAGATAAAACTGAAGTCGTTGTACTTGGCCCCAAAGGCCTCCGAAACTCAATAGCTAAAGACATTGTTACTCTGGATGATGTTGTGTTGTCCTCCAGCACCACAGTAAGGAATCTGGGTGTTATTTTTGATCAGGATATGTCCTTCGATTCTCACATAAAATTTACGACAAGGACTGCATATTTTCACCTGCGTAATATCGAGAAAACTAGGAACATTGTGTCTCAGAAAGATGCAGAAAAACTAGTCCATGCATTTGTTACTTCTAGGCTGGACTACTGCAGCTCCTTATTATTAGGCTGCTCCAATAAGTCTGTTAAGAGTCTCCAGTTGGTCCAAAATGCTGCAGCTCTAGTACTAACTAAAACAAATCGAAGAGAACATATTTCTCCTGTATTAGCTTCTTTGCACTGGCTACCTGTAAAAGCTAGAATAGAATTTATAATCCTTCTCCTTACCTAAAAAGCTCTTATTGGTCAAGCTCCATCGTATCTTAAAGAGCTCATAGTACCGTATTACCCGACTAGATCGCTGCGCTCTGAGAATGCAGGGCTACTTGTCGTTCCTAGGGTCTCCAAAAGTAGAATGGGAGGCAGAGCCTTCAGCTACCAAGCTCCTCTCCTGTGGAACCAAGTCCCAAGTGTTATTCGGAATACAGACACTGTCCCCATATTTAAGAGTAAACTTAAAACTTTCCCTTTTGATAAAGCTTACAGCTAGGGCTTACGAGCCCTTAGCAATGTTGTTATTTTTAAGCTGATTTTGTTCTGTTTAATTATGCTGCTGTAGGCCTAGTCTGCCGGGGTATAATACTTTTCCAGATACTCTTAGCTTCTCTCCTCTCTGTCTGTATCATTCATGTCTCATCAATGCATGTTACTAATTCAACTTATTCCCCGGAGTTGTTTGTGCTTTGTCGTCGCAGGACTCTGCTGATCGTGGTGGTGCCTGCTGCTGTGGTCCTGCATGACGCTTCCTGCTACTATTATAATTTATAACCTTAGCTGTGCTTGTTTCTACTATTCTGCTGTATTAACTGCCATAACATATAAGTCATATTCACATTACTATAGATATTATTATAGTCACTGGAAGTGTGTCTGTTTCTGTCTTTGTGTCTCTCTCTGTCCATCTGTCCGTCTTTTCTCTCTTTCTCTCTCCTTTTCTTCCTCCCCAACCGGTCAAGACAGATGGCCGTCCTCCACAGACCTGGGTCTGTCTGACGTTCCTGCCTGTAATAGGGAAGGTTTTGGTTGCCACCGTACTCTACGGGGGAATTGTTGGGTCCATGTTTATCATAAATAAGTCATAGAGTGTGGTCTTTACCTAGTTTGTAAAGTGTCCTGAGACAACTTTTGTTATGATTTGGCACTATAAATAACATTGAATTGAATTGAGTTGAGGGCACGGTGGAGTAGTGGTTAGCACTGTCGCCTCACGGCGAGAAGATTCCAGGTTCGCATCCCGGCCTGGACCTTTCTGTGTGGAGTTTGCATGTTCTCCCCGTGTCTGCGTGGGTTTTCTCCGGGTACTTCGGTTTCCTCCCACAATCCAAAGACATGCACGTGTTAGGTTAAATCATTACTCTAAATTGCCCTTAGGTGTGAATGTTTGTCTGTCTCTGTTCGTCTCTATGTGCCCTGCGATAGACTGGCGTCCTGTCCAGGGTGTATCTTGCCTCACGCCCGATGTCAGCTGGGATCGGCTCCAGCCCCCCGCGACCCCGACCCCGGGATAAGCGGTTGAAGATGAATGAATTAATTGAATTGAATGTAGTTATTTGTGAGTGGAAGCAGGGATTGAAGGGCTTAACGTATTTCAGAAAGATGACAGAAACAGGCACCCGTTGGTTGAACACATCTGAGTTTTTTAAAAAAACATGTAATTGTCATTTTACCTCTTTCCTATTGTTGAAAAAGAGGTCTGATTGACGAAACAGGTGATCGTAATTGTTCAAGTGTTCGTCCGTTGTTGTCTGTTTTGTTTCAATGGAGCACTTGGACCCAAAAATTGTATTTTGAAAGGGTGTTACATCAGACTTTACAGCCGAATTGCCAGATCAAGTTCAACCGTAGATTGCATGTTGGTCTGGGAAGGCTGCTGTAATTTTCTTCAGCACAAGAGGCGGGCATAGTTCAAATGGCTGCACTCAATTTGACAGTCCTTCAACCAATTAGACCTACGATACTGATGTCGTGCTCCATTCATTTCTCTACCAGCAGGGCTAACTGGTAGATTCAACTTTTAACAAAACCGGCAGTAAAACAAATCCATCCTTTCTTTGGAGGAATTGCTCCAGTAGGCAGTAAGGTGAACCCTGTTATTGGTTTATCCCGCTCCGTGGTCTGGCATCTACACAATCTTTGGTTTATACAAAAAGCGAGCCATGCTAAGCTACCAAAAAAAACGTTTGTTGCTGAAATTCCAGTCGATTATCCATGAGACTATGTTTTTTGCAGAACTATTTTTTCCAGAACATAATAAAATTTTGGTCTCGGGTGGTGGCACGGTTCACCACACGATTGTGCTACACCATTAAGGTACCTGCTTTTTGGTCAACAGAATGGAAAGATGACAGCCCTCGCGGCTTCACCAAGATGGGAACACGTCATCCAGGTGGTGGTTTACATTAAAAGTATAAATTAAGAAGCTTAATGGTATATTTACGAGCTGGTAAAGCATGTCCTTTTATTGTGAAGGACTGAAGTGTGGTACCGGATGTTTTGACAACATTGATGTTAATGTGGAAGACCAGCAGCTCCCAGTGTTTACGGCGAGGAGATTGGGGTGTCTAGCTAAATCCGGCCGTTAAAACGATATATGAACCAAAAAGATATTTGGTTACAAAGATAAGAAGTTAGACTTTAGTTTAACTCCATTAAATGAACTCTAAGCATTACACCATAATTTATATTTGTAGGTTCAACAGAAAGTTTGATAGAATTTAGCCGGAAACTGTCCGACTGGTGACACAGATCTGTTCTCTGTTAGAAAATTTTTCCACAAACACGATGGTTTGGTTTCCAGTCGGCCCCGTTAGAAGAGGCTCCTCCTCCAGGCAGTCTTACGGTCTTCTCTGTAGCACTCGTATTTTTAATGACATCCGCTCTCTTTGACCTCCTCACCCACAGGTTCCGCTGGATACATTTTGTATTTTCTGAAGGAAATCGATAAAACCCTACACCTTTTGATCTTTATCAGGCAGCAACCCCAGACACAACACGTTTTCACTTTAAACTGTTTAACATTGTTTACAGTAGCAGCTGGATCGCTCCAGGTCAGTGAAGCTGCTCGTGTTCTGCCAGAAATGGAGTCGTCTTTCTGTGCAGTGATAGTTCGGTTGTTGCTGCTGCCATGGCGACTGCTGCTGCTTCTCAAAACCAAGTCTGACTGAAATGAAAGACTGTCAGACATTTCTGTTCTCTGATCTTCTGTGGATTACACAATGATGGTGTGTGTCAAAGAAACCCATTTTACCAGCATTGTCTAATGTTTGTTATATACCATTTAGTCCCTATAATGTATGTGGATGTGATAGAGAGACAACAAAAATTGAGGCAGAGAGAGTAGTGTCATGCAGGCAAAAGAAACGGAGCACTATCTATTCAATTCAATTCAATGTTATTTATAGTGCCAAATCACAACAAAAGTTATCTCAGGACACTTTACAGACTAGGTATAGACCACACTCTATGACTTATTTATGATTTACATAGACCCAACAATTCCCCCATAGAGTACGGTGGCAATGAAAATCCCTATATTCCCTATAACAGGCAGGAACGTTGGACAGACCCAGCTCTATGGAGGACGTACATCTGTCTGCACCGGTTGGGGAGGAAGAAGGGGAGAGAGAAAGAGAGAAAAGACGGATAACTGGATAGAGAGAGAGACAAAGACAGACACAAAGACAGAGACACACTTCCAGTAACTATAATAATATCTATAGTCATGTGAATATGACTTATATGTTATGGCAGTTAATACAGCAGAATAGTAGAAACAAGCACGGCTAAGGTGATAGATTATAATAGTAGCAGGAAGCGTCATGCTGGACCACGATCAGCAGAGACCTGCGAGACAACAAAGCACAAACAACTCTGGGGAAGAAGTTGAATTCTGTGTGAACAGGGTCTTGGCATGATATGATTTTGATTGATATAAACAATAATTGCTTATCACTGGTGTGTTGAAGTCTTTCCACAAAGCTGCTGAGCTGGAATGAGTGCCCTACACTGACACTGGGGTTGTAACCCATCTAGCAGCCAACAGTCTCAGGCCCAACGCTCCTGCAAAGAGGGACCTTCCCCACTCAGTCTTCTTTCCCTGGTGGCAAAACTTATTTGAGAGTGATCACATTATAGTACTGTACCTCAGCATCTACTAAACAAGCTGTCAGTGTCCCTGCACAGTTTTAACGGAGGAGCTACTCCACAGAGCATTTTTGTTCAAGGACAAGTCATCCAGTATATTATTATATCATTTATCTACTGCCTTAGATGACCAGCAGTTTCAAAACGCCAGCAACACTATGAAAACTAGTGGAAAGGGAATAATAAATGTGAGGAGTAGAGAAAACAAAATACTTCACCTGAAAGGAGACTCTCATCAAAGCAAGGACCAAAAACCATTAATTCTGCTCTGCTTTTATGTTTGGATGTTCTGAAATTGATGAATTAGCATTTCACTTTCTTGCAAGGAAATTTCAACTTTGGGTTTACAACTACATTTATTTTGATATGATTTAATTGATTAATCTGTTGATTATTTTGCCGATGAATCGATTATTAATCATTAATTTCAGAAGAAAAAAGCCTCATTGTATTACTAACTTTAATGTTTTATTCAGAAAAAACATGATTCCTGGTATTATTGTTCAAAGCTCATTACATGAGACTCAATACATGTGTATATAACTTCCGGTTCCGGCGCTGTGTAAAGCGGCAGCCAGCAACAGTTGCTCCCTCTCCTTTCCGCACTTTTTGCTATTTTATCTTATTTTACTGTCTTTTTATTAGTACTTTTTCCTGTAAGTCGTAGTGCTAACCTTAGCCAACTATGTTCGTGAACTTTCTTACGTGTTTTTTGTCCGTTTGTCTCATTCTTGGGACTATTTTTGCCGACCGCGTCTCCGTCTGGACGCAACAATGCGGCGGCTCCTTTGTTTACACCCGTGAACAGCTGTTGTCGCTAGCACCAACGGCGCTAATGCAGGAGAGGCCTGAAATCCCCAAAGAACTGAGGAGAAAGTACAGGGGATGTAAGGCTGGACGTAAACAACGGGAAAAGAAGAGGAGATATAAA
Organism: Echiichthys vipera; assembly: GCF_963691815.1. Classification (NCBI taxonomy): domain Eukaryota; kingdom Metazoa; phylum Chordata; class Actinopteri; order Perciformes; family Trachinidae; genus Echiichthys; species Echiichthys vipera. Next base: position 25,997,325 of record NC_139845.1, read on the forward strand.
CCATCTCTCCCTTCCATCACCATGGGGAACGAGAGGTCGCTGGCTAACAAGATGGACGAGCTGGCGGGCCTGGTGAAGACTCAGTGGATGTATCGTGTGAGCAGTGTGCTGTGTTTCACGGAGACGTGGCTCCACGAGGACATCCCGGACTCGAACGTAACTGTGGACGGCTTTCAGACTGTTCGGGCGGACAGGAGTCACCGTGAGAGTGGCAAGAGAAAAGGTGGGGGACTTGCTATTCTTATTAACAACAAGTGGTGTCATCCTGGACACGTTACTGTAAAGGAGCGTGTGTGTAGCCCGGACATTGAGCTGCTTGCCGTGAGTCTGCGGCCATATTATCTGCCGAGGGAGTTTTCACACGTGATCGTTCTGGTTGTTTACGTTCCTCCGACTGCAAACGCGGCGCGCGCGAGTGACGTCATCCACACCGTCGTCGCGGGACTTCAGACACGGCACCCAGACGCATTCATTGCAATATCTGGGGACTTCAACCACATCACTCTGGCTGCAACACTGCCCACTTTCAAGCAGTTTGTGGACTGTCCCACCAGGGAAAACAAGACACTGGACCTGCTGTATGCTAATGTTAAGGAGGCTTACAGCTCCACTGCCCTTCCTCCTCTTGGAAGATCAGATCACAACCTCATCCATCTGCAGCCCCTGTATAAGCCCCAAGTCCAGCGGCTTCCTGTGACCACCAGGACTGTGAGGAGATGGTCACAGGAGACCGACGAAGCTTTACAGGGTTGCTTTGAACTCACAGACTGGGATTTGCTCTGTAATTCACATGGGGAGGACCTTGATGATCTCACGGACTGCATAACAGGGTACATCAATTTCTGTGTGGACAGCGTTGTTCCTACAGAGACTGTACTCTGTTTCCCAAATAACAAGCCGTGGGTCACCAGAGACATCAAGGTCCTGCTGAATGCGAAGAAGAGGGCCTTCAGAGAGGGGGACAGAGAGCAGATGAGGCAGGTCCAGAGGGAGCTGAAGGAGAGGATCCAACAGGGCAAAGACACCTACAGGAGGAAGCTGGAGCACAAACTCCAGCAGAACAACTTAAAGGACGTGTGGAGCGGCATGAGGAGCATCACTGGCTACAAACCATCTGGTAGCCAGACGGTAGGAGGTGGTACTGAACGTGCCAATGAGCTAAATCTGTTCTTCAACAGATTTGATGAAAGGGCTCTGGACCACCTCCCCACGGCTCCTCTACAACCACCCACCTCCAAACCTCCAACCCTGCTGACACCTCCCCCTCAATTCCTTCCTGATTTTGCCCTACCTGTCCCCTCCCCCCGCCATCACCTCTCTCCACCCCCACCAACACACACAGCAGACAGACCTTCACTGCAGAGCAGGTGAGGAAGGAGCTGTGCAGACTCCGCCCAGGCAAGGCAGCGGGTCCCGACGGTGTCAGCCAGAGGGTCCTCAAAACTTGTGCGATCCATCTGTGTAGAGTCCTGCTGTACATCTATAACCTCAGCCTGAGTCTCGAGAAGGTCCCTGTGCTGTGGAAGACATCCTGCCTGGTACCATTACCAAAGAAGGTGCGTCCCAGCACCTCAGAAGACTACAGACCGGTGGCGCTGACGTCGCACCTGATGAAGTCCCTGGAGAGGCTGGTTCTTTCACTTCTTCGGCCCCTGGTCAGCTCATCACTGGACCCTCTACAGTTTGCCTACCAGCCGAGACTAGGAGTGGAGGATGCTATCATCTTCCTGCTCAACCGTGCCTGCGCCCACCTGGACAGAGCGGGGACCACAGTGAGAATCTTGTTCATGGACTTCTCAAGTGCGTTCAACACCATCCGGCCTGCTCTGCTGGGACGGAAGCTGACGGCGATGCAGGTGGACCCTCCCCTGGTTTCCTGGATTACGGATTACTTGACGGGTCGACCACAGTATGTCAGACTGCAGGACGGAGTGTCTGACACCGTGGTCTGCAGCACTGGAGCTCCACAGGGTACTGTTCTTTCCCCATTTCTGTTCACCCTGTACACCTCAGACTTTCAGTTCCTCTCTGAGTCCTGCCACCTGCAGAAGTTTGCCGACGATTCTGCAATTGTTGGCTGTGTCAGTGAGGGGAAGGAGGAGGAGTACAGGGGCGTTGTGGACTCCTTTGTCGACTGGTGTGCAGCTAATCACCTGATTCTAAACGCCACCAAGACAAAGGAGCTAGTGGTGGATTTCCGCAGGAGTAAATCTGCCCCCACACCCATCTCCATCAACGGCGTGACTGTGGATGTTGTCCAGGATTACAAATATCTTGGAGTATACCTGGACAACAAACTGGACTTTTCCAAGAACACTGAGGCTGTATACAAGAAGGGCCAGAGTCGTCTCTATTTCCTGAGGAGGCTCCGGTCATTCAATGTTTGTAACACCATGCTGAGGATGTTCTACCAGTCAGTGGTAGCCAGTGCCATCTTCTTTGCTGTTGTGTGCTGGGGCAGCAGACTGAGGGCAGCAGACGCAAAGAGGATCATTAAGATCATCAGGAAGGCTGGCTCCGTCCTGGGGGTCAAACTGGACTCTTTGGTGGCGGTGTCTGAGAGGAGGATGCTGTCTAAACTGCACAGCATCCTGGACAATAACTCTCACCCTCTCCACCAGCTGCTGACCTCCAGCAGAAGCACATTCAGCCATAGACTCATTCTCCCCCGGTATAATACTGAACGCCGGAGGAAGTCTTTTCTTCCGGCGGCCATCAAACTTTATAATTCATCTCCCCCCAGTCAGGTAAGGAACAGTGGAGACACTGTATCCTGAAAATGTCACTTTGTCACTATATACCATCACTGCATCACTTTATTCAGTTGTACTTTATTCAGTTGTACTGTCACTTACTTCAGTAAGTGATGCTGCTATACTACACTGTCACTTTATATCACCACTACATCACTTTATTTATTTATTAATGGTTTACTGTAACTATCTGCTGATATACTTACTGTGCTTTAGGACATGCTGCTACATTTCACTGTGGTTTACTGTAACTGACTTAAGTACGAAATGCTGCTACACTCCACTGTGCCATACTATCACTTAGTTCTGTAGGACATGCTGCTACATTTTTAACATTTTTAACACTTATAACTTATCGCTCCTTCTCACTTATTTAGTTTGTACTTATTTTATTTCAATCTGCTGCTAAACTGCACGCTGCGTATTGTTGTATATTGTATATACCTACGCTTAACCACGACGTCTGTTGCACTCTGTCACACTTGGTTCATTGCTTGATTTATCTGACGTTAGCTTTATTTTGATTTGATTTATGTTTATGCTTATTGTTACTCTGATCCTTTTCCGCCTTTGTATCGAAACTGTTGCACAATAATTTCCCTCGGGATAAATAAAGCTTCTTGAATCTTGAATCTTTTTAGTTAATAATTGCTAATGTAAAAGCATAGCTTTATCAAGCGTTAGCTTTAAAATAGGTTAATAACTGGCCCGGTAACATCCATCACTAAACAGAGAGAAAATAGATGGATGGCATTACAGCCTGTTCCGTTTGAAATTAACCTGTAATTATATGTTTGTTTGTGCGGTCCGAGGAGAGTCACTGGAGTACAGCAGAAACACATCGAGCAGTGGTCAAGTGCTGCTCGCTGCATTAATCACATTTTACCTGCTGCGGGGAGACTTGCTCATGTGTTTCAGGCACAAAACAATTGATGAACATACTTTAGCTTAACTTACCATAGGAGTCACAGAACTCTCTTAATGTTTGTGTGTGGTGGCTGTTATCGCTGCAGCTTTCCATTGACAGCTCGCTGCCAGATGCTGATGTGTTTCTGGCATAACATTTACGATGCTGTGCATCATAACCTAGACCCAACTAATCAATGATGAAATTTGTTGACAATTCTTTTTGTAATTGATTTAATCGATTTGTGGTTGCAGCCCTAGTGTATAGCACCAATAGAAGTTTGCATTGGACATCTAAAACCCTCTTCGTCTCTCTTTTTTCAGTGAGAAAAATACAAAGTGTAAAGAAGAGAAACTGCAGAAAGGTTCGGCCGGTGGCTGAGTGGTTAGAGCAGTCACCCCATGTAAAGAGGCTGAAGGTCCTCGAGGCAGCGGCCACGGGTTCGACTCTGACCTGTGACTCTTTGCCGCATGTCTCCCCCTCTCTCTCACCCCATTTCCTGTCTGTCCTATATAAAACTTGAAAACTGCCAAAAAAAGAATCTTTGTAGTTAAAAAGAAGAAAAGAAACCGCAGAAAAATAAATTAAATAGACTGAGCTGACTGATGTCAATACTTCCAAATACCTGAAAGGAGAATTTCAGTATTCTTCCACATTGGCCAAATCTTCCCAGGTATTTATGTCACATTTTTTGGAAATTGGTCAAGTGTTGAGTGCAAGTGCCACAGCACAGCAACCACAAACTGGGCTTGAATTCCATCCAGAGTTAGCTCTGTAGATTCAATTCAATTCAAAAAACTTTATTTGTCCCCGGGGGGCAATTCAGGGCACACAGAGCAGCAAATAACGACAGTGCAACTATACAAAAACATTTTCACCTAACAACAAGAATAAAGTGTAAAAGAAGAATAAGTGTCAGGATGTTAGTGTGTTAGTACAGGTAGAATAAGTGTCAGGATGTTAGTGTGTTATAACAGGTTAGATACGGAGAACATCGTCGGCGTGAGATGTAGAAAGACATGCGTGTATCAGATGTAAGCAGACATGTGAACGGGTGTATATGATGTAATCATATAAGTATAAGTGGACAGTGATTGGATTCAGATGAGGTCAGACATGATACATGTGTGTAATGAGCAGACGTAAACAGAACTATAGTGCAGTAATAGGGTATAAATATAATATATAACTATAAGCTATGTGCAGATACTAAATAATAAAGTGATAGTGGTGCATGGCAGGAAAACAGCAGTCTAAGTATATGCTAGCTCTGTGTAAGAGTGTGTAACAGATGAATACTGAAAAATAAAGTGACCATAGTGCTATGATGGATACAATATAAGACCTGATAGACAGAATAAAGTGGAGCAGTGCATTAATACCATAATTTAACATAACAGAATCAAGTAGGCCAGTAAGAACATAGTAACAGAATAAGTCCGGTGTGAACATAATAACAGAATAAATAAGTAAGTGGAGTGGTGCAACAGACCGGAGTAACATAGTAAACAGAATAAATAAGTGGAGTAGTGCAACAGACCAGTAACCTTATAAACAGAATGAACAGAATAAAGTGGAATCGTGCATCAAACCAGTAGTTCACAGCTTTGAGGACAGGAGTGGAGGTAGATAGCCAGTTCACGTGTCCAGTAAGTGTCCAGGGGAGGGTGTCAAGAGTGGGGAGGGGGATGGTCAGAGGGGTCAGGAGTTGAGGAGCTGGACAGCCCTGGGGATGAAGGTTGCTCTTCTCCTCTGTGTCCTGCAGCAGGGACAGCGAAGACGGCGTCCTGAGGGGAGCCACTCAAACGCTGAGAAGAGAGCATGAGAGGGGTCCTGCATGATCCGACCAGCTAACCTGAGTGTCTGCTGCTCATGGATGGTCGACAGAGTTCTAACAGGAAGTTCAATGATCTTAGAGCAGACCGTAGCTATGCTCTGCAGGCGGTTTCTGTTCTGGAGGCTGGTGGAGTAGAACCAGCATGTGATGGAGAACGTGATGATGCTCTCAATGAAGGAGTAGTAAAAGGTCAGGAGGATGTTCTTGCTGACTCCAAAGGAATTGAGCTTCCTAAGGAGGTATTTCCGCTGCTGACATTTCCTGAGAATCTCGTCTGTGTTGGAGGAGAATTTCAGCAGGCTGTCGAAGATGGTGCCCAGGTACCTGTACTCCTCAACTGCTTCAACAGGCTTCCCATGGATCACGGTGTTTGCTGATGCAGCCAGTTCCCTCTGCTTGTTGGAGAAGGTCACCACCATGTCTTTGGTTTGATTGTCTTCAGGGTATCGGCAAAGCCTAAAAGTGTAATACCAGCCTAAAATCATGCCATGGTCTTTTTCTGCACTTACATACATCAAAAAAGCCATGGAGAGATATTTTTTCATGTAACAACTATTAACGGAGAAATCCTTAACGCTTTGTTTTCTGTGTAGGAACTCTTCTGTATTGCCCCGAGCTAATCAGTGTTAGCTCCATCCAGCTGTTAGCAACTCTCCCGGATTTCTCCGTAACACACTAAAAAAAACTGTCTCGATGGATTATCTGATGTATGTAAGTGCCGAAAAAGTCCATGGGATGATTTTACGCCGGAATTACACTTAGGAGCCTAAAAATCAAATTGAATTATGAAAGTTGTCTCCTCAGCTGCTTCCTCATGACACTTAATCCTTTGATTTTTTTTGGATATAATGAAAGGTAGTCCCTTCAAAATGTATTCAAGCTTACTTACTAAATGCACCAAATCTCCTGGGAGCACGTCTGGATATACTGTATATTATACTTTGATGTTTCTGGATGTTCCAATTCAAACCTACCTTGCCCTGCCCTTCTCCTGTGGTTTATATGCAAAATGTCACCTGCCCTAATGACAGAAGTGGAAACATTGCGCCTTGCCTCAGTGCCTTGCATTAACTAATGGCAGATGATGCTTTGGTAGTATAACCTACCAACTACTTGTTCTTGAATTTAGAACTTGTATTACTGTTTTCTAAGTGCATGACACATCATTTCTCTCTTTTTCATCAATTCAAACCTCGTGTGACAGAAATGCATTTTAGCTGATCGCTTGGTGTTCAAGGACAAGAAGACAGTGACAAACCTCATCATGCTAGCTCTGGCTGACCAACCTCCTGTTTTAGCTCTTTCTTTTTCTAACCTTTGGTTTTGTGTGGTCTTATAGTACTGTACGAAAGCACAGATGTAAATGATGAAATTAATTAAAGGATGGCTGATTTCTATTTACCTGCTTAATTTCAGTGTGCTACTTTTCATGCTTTGTTTTTTTGTAATAACATGAGCCAGCCATCAGCATCCTGTGAGGAGCTACTGGCAGTTGAAATGGGAGGGGTAGTGTGGGGTGACGACAACACTAATGGCGACCACTCGTTAAAAACAAAAAAGCAAAGCTGCCTCTCCCGCGAGCGAGAGCAGATCCTGTTGAACAGATTTAAATCTGCGCGCCATGGTTAATATGTGTGCGTGTGAAATCACATACATCGCTTTTGAGTTTTTGTTTTGTATGCTGGGTTATTTACCCAATTCTGAGCTTCACACAAATGTTCTTGGTTGGAGACAGTAAGACATGAGGACTAATAACTTTCACAGTACAAATCCTAAAGTCGCAGTGAGCAACGTTTGTTTGATCATATTCACTGAAGCCGACACTCTGCTCCAATAGAAAAACATAAATCATCCGGTTTTAGAAAAAAAACGAGCCTCTACGTGAACCTAGAGCCTGTTTGTTTTACTAAAATCGACCGCGCACATATCCTCCTGTCCACTCAGCACAGTTCACAGTTGGTGCACACACCACAGATCCCCCCTCCCCCCTCGATCATGTTACAATATCACATGTATACGCCTCAAGCTAGGCTTACGCTAAATTACATTAGCAGTTGCTATCTATGAGTAAGTTAGCCAGCCTACCGATGCTGTTTATTGATGAGAGAAGACACGGCTGTGTTCACAGGAATCTGGTGCATGCGCACTGATGAGCACTCGATGGGAGGGAGCAGAGGAGCTCGGTGGTAGAGGAGGAGGGGCGTGAGAGTTTAAACATTTGAAATTTCAGTCAACTCGATCTGCCAGACTTGCCGACTGCAGCTTAACTATAATAATTAAACAGGGTTATTGCCTAATTGCAATCAATCAAAATGGTTTAACCTTGATAAAAGTATTGTGCAGAATATAAACAGAAGGGAGAGAGTTCCTACCTCTGCTGACAGTCAGATTGAGCCAAAAAGCACCTTTTTTGATTAACCTAAACCAAAGTAAAATCACCTGTAAAGTTTGTCCCGGTAAAAGGAGCACAGTTTTCATTTTGAGCTCAGTCATCACCTCAATGGTAGATCTTTGTTCTTTGTTTTGCAGCCTCTGCTGCCTGCTCCAATAAAATCTCATTAATCTTCCTTACAGCCTTCATTAAAGCTTCCAGCGCTACACCCATGCCCACTCTCCAGACGCCTATCTCCTCGACCTTTATCTCTGCCCATCTTGCCTTCCATAATCTCTCGCCCTGAAGCCCACGTTATATACCATCCCCTCTCATCCAATCATCTCCTGGATCTCTCCTCATTATTATATAGCGTCTCCTCTCCTGTCCTATTATTACCATTTGTCTAGTAGCTCACAATATTTAAATTCATTGCATTGTTGAGTATTTAATTCAATTTGCACCTTCTCTCATGGCAGCAGTGTGCCATTTGTGGGGTAGCAGTTAAAGTTCTCTCCCGGTTTGTCGTTGACTCAGACATTAAAACCCACTTTATAATGGGATTATGTTTCTGCTCGCTCGGCGTTGCACCACTTGACCCTGAAGTGTCCGCCACTCATCCCTTTCAACCTCTATTTCTGTCTGCACACAGTCCAAGCTGTAGGAAAGCCAAGGCCAGGCAGTTAGCTGGAGATCATGACTTAATTAACTCCTTATCTCCAGATAAAACTAATGGCAACAAACAGTTTTTTTATTGTGCTTACAATTAGTGTTTACAGCGGTCATCCTACAAATTAATTAGCATGCATTCTCATATAGTCACCTTTATTTATCCCAGGTGCAGAAAAAAACTTTATTTGTCTTATATTGGAGACAATCCGTTATTTCTAATTTCACTGCATTGCCTTTTTGATCATATTTTATTTGATCGTTGGCTAAAAGGTTATATTAGATCCCTTTTCTGGAAGGTCTAACATGAATTATCTGCAGGGTGTATTGAGTTTGAGTGATTTAATGATGAGTGACTTAGATATAGTAGGAGTGTGACATGACAACAGATGCGAAAAACAAACTTGTTGGCGCTCTTAAGGACCGTCAAAATTTGACAAAAATGTTCTCATATTCCTAATTTAAAAGCACATAGATTCAAATATCTATTTTTTGGCAGACCAATACAACATGAGACAGAAGTTATGTTAGTTGTATGCCGTGTTTTTCAACAAACATCTTTTAAAAGATCTACAGACCTACACATTAAAGTGTAATTCCAGCATAAAATCATCCCATGGTCTTTTTCAACACTTGCATACATCAAATAAGCCATCGAAACAGTTTTTTTTTCGTCCATAAACTATTATTGGAGAAATTCAGGAGAGTCCCTAAGAGTCGGACTTGGCTAACACTGATAACCATTAGCTCGCGCCATTAAGGTGAAGGCATTAAAACGTCTTTTTTAACCACTAAGACTGCTCAAAATAACACCAAACCTCTGCAGTAGCATGATACGATTCCTTACACAGAAAACAAAGCACCAACAACGTAGTTAGAGAACTCAGAGTTTATTAAAAGAGTTGTTGTCAGAGTTGTCTGTTTTAAAAGACTTACCTACTGGCCCCTGTACCAGCTCTTCTCATAGTAAAGTCCATTCAAGTTGATTACCAAATGCAATCCAAAAATAAGGAGCCCATTGATGATTAAAAAGAACAAACAAACAAGTTAATGTCCCATAACGTAGCAAGCTACAGTAACTGGCTAGCCAGCTTAACAACTCAATACTTCATCCACACACTCTCACAGCAGAGAAAAATACCTTGTTATCACCAGATGAGTGACAACTCATGGTCGCATGCTGGTCGACACTCATCCCTGTGGTCAGATCACCCTTCTGCTGTCTCTCTAGGCGACATCACTTTTTGATAAAGGCTAACTTGGATAGACCATTACATTGTACTCCAAATGCTCTTCTTAGAGTTTATCATGAGATTTTATCATGTCCAAAGCCTATTGTGTTTGAACGTATGTGTAAGTATTAGGAAAATAATATATAAAATCAATGTCCCCAAAGCAATTTCAGTCAAAAGCAACTGGACTTGGTTATTTGTCTAGGAAGACGTTTCACCTCTCATCCAAGAGGCTTCATCAGTTCAAAACTGATAACTGAATAACCGAATAACCAAGTCCAGTTGCTTTTGACTGAAATTTCTTTGAGGATAACGATGACCTGGACAAATGAGAATATTCACAGGCTATAAAATCAATGGCTAATGTGAGAGCAGACAGTATTATACTGTTTCTTGAACACCACACATCACAGATATGTAACATTGGAAGAAAAATCTAATGTTTTCTGAAAACTCCACAACAAATCACTTCAGCCAAAACCTCCAGACACAATACATAACTAAAAAATATTAAATACAAGAAAGTGGCCAATGAAATACAGAGTGAAAGCATTAAAGTGAAGTTTCGGTGTAAATTCATCCCAGGGTCTTTTTAGGCAAATTGGGTCATCAAATAGACCATTGAGACACCTTTTTTTGTGTAACAACTAGTAACGTAGATTTTCCAGAAAGAACCACCAATACTGCTTGAAAAAACACCAAATCTCTGAAGGTAGCATGATAAGTGCCCCCTTCACATTAAAGTGTGTGAACACAGAGTATATTAAAAGAGTGTTTTTGAAAGACTTACCTACCTACCTACATACAACTATTAGTATCGGTTGTTAAAAAAAGCTGTTGGAATACGTTCGACTTGCAGCCCAGAGCTTATCAATGTTAGCCAGGAAAGGCTGTTAGCATCTTTCTGGAAAATCTATGTTAATAGTCCATACACAAAAAATTGTCTCAATGGCTTATATGATGACCCAATTTGCCTAAAAAGACCCTTGGATGATTTTACACAGGAATTACACTTTAAGGCAATGAAAGCTGCAGAGAATTTAAGGTGATATAGAGAATGTGAATAAGCAGTCATGTTGTGTTTGCTGTGCTCAGGTCAGCAGGTTCTTGGTCTGGTGGAGAACCAAAGTGACTGGTACCTGGGGAACCTGTGGAAGAATCATCGACCCTGGCCGGCTTTGGGCAGAGGCTTCAACACTGGTGAGTGCATAAGGAATTTATGTCAACCTTTTAGAATGGTGGGGCTACATTTGAATTCTGTTCCAGTTGCATACTTATATGCATAATTAAGAAAATAGGTATGCATAAAGTATGCATGCTAAAAACCATTAACCATTCATTTTTCAATATCAACTATGTCTATACCACTGCTTTACTAACAGGTTTTTTAATTGACCAAGGCACTTCAACAAAAACCTTTTTTTAGTGAAAAAAAACAGTGATCAAAATTAGAGAACGCTTTCAGATCCCTCCCAGGTATTGGTGTTAATCTGGAAACTGGTGACAATTGACTTCATTGTTGGACACACCCTACAGGTGTTTCCCCTTTCATTTGACCTGAGCTCTGTGTTTATACCATAGCGTCTTTAAGGGGGGGGGGGTCAAACATGATTCATTCCTGTTGGTTTCACTGGCTGCAGTAGCTGCAGCGCCCACCAGGTTGCACATGTGAGCAGCCCAGATGAATACAGGCGGCAATTGAATAAACAAGATAAAAACATCTTGAGAATGAATCGCAGCACTCTATCAAATTATCTGCAGGACTTTTACAGAAGACTTTTACAAAAGGAGAGAGAAAAGACAGACAGATGGACAGAGAGAGACAAAGACAGACAGAGAGACACTTCCCGAGATGCAAGCAACCACAAAAGTAACAGTGACGATAGTGAGCTAAAGTAATGTTCATCTCATCTCACCTTCAACCGCTTATCCGGGGTCGGGTCACGGGGGCAGCAGCTTTAGCAGGGGACCCCAAACTTCCCTTTCCCGGGCCACATTAACCAGCTCTAACTGGGGGATCTTGAAGCGTTCCCAGGCCACTGTGGAGATGAAATCTCTCCACCTAGTCCTGGGTCATCCCCGAGGCCTCCTCCCAGCTGGACGTGCCTGGAACACCTCCCTAGGGAGGCGCCCGATCCTTACTAGATGCCCTCAACTGGCTCCTTTCAACGCAAAGGAGCAGCTTCTCTATTCCGAGTTCCTCACGGATGGCTGAACTTCTCACCCTATCTCTAAGGGAGACTCCAGCCACCCTCCTGAGAAAACCCATTTCGGCCGCTTGTACCCGCGTCCTCGTTCTTTTGGTCATGACCCAGCTTTCATGACCATAGGTGAGGGTAGGAACGAAGATTGACCGGTAGATCGAGAGCCTTGCCTTCCGGCTCAGCTCTCTTTTCGTCACAACGGTGCGGTAGAGCGACTGCAACACCGCCCCCGCTGCTCCGATTCTCCGGCCAAACTCACGCTCCATCGTCCCTTCATTCGTGAACATGATCCCGAGGTACTTGAACTCCTTCACTTGGGGTAAGAACTCATCCCCTACCTGGAGTAAGCAATCCACCAGTTTCCTGCTGCGAGCCATGGTCTCAGATTTAGAGGTGCTGATCCTCATCCCAGCCGTTTCACCGTCAGCTGCGAACTGATCCAGTGAGTGCTGAGGGTCACTGACCGACGATGCCATCAGGATCACATCATCTGCAAAAAGAAGAGACGAGATCCACAGCCCACCGAACTGCAACCCCTCCCCACCACGACTACGCCTCGATATCCTGTCCATGAAAATCACAAACAGGATTGGTGACAAAGGCTACCCCCACCGGGAACGACTTAATGCCGAGGATTCGGACACAGCTCTCGCTTTGGGTGTACAGAGATTGGATGGCCCACAGAAGTGACCCCCTCACCCCATACTCCCGCAGCACGTCCGACAGTATCTCCCAAGGGACCCGGTCATATGGCTTCTCCAGATCCACAAAACACATGTAGCCTGGGAGTATGCACATGTGGGCATACTCCCAGGCCCCCTCCAGGATCCTTGCGAGACTGAAGAGCTGGTCCGTTGTTCCATGTCCAGGACGGAATCCGCATTGTTCCTCTTCAATCTGAGGTTCGACTACAGGACGAACCCTCCTTTCCAGCACCTTGGAGTAGACTTTACCAGGGAGGCTGAGTAGTGTGATACCCCTGTAATTGGCACACACCCTCTGGTCCCCCTTTTTAAACAGAAGAACCACCACCCCGGTTTGGCACCGTCCCAGACTTTCATGCAATGTTGAAGAGACGTGTCAACCAAGACAGCCCCTCCAAACCCAAAGGTTTCAGCATTTCTGGACGAATCTTATCAATCCCTGGGGCTTTGCCACTGTGAGGTTGTTTGCCTACCTCAGTGACTTCCGCCAGAGATATTGACAATGATTCCCCATCAGCCTCCAGCTCTGCCTCTACAAAAGAGGACATGTAAGTCGGATTAAGGAGTTCCTCAAAGTGCTCCTTCCACCGCCCGACTACCTCATCAGCTGAGGTCACCAGCGTCCCGTCCTTACTGTAAAAAGGTTGGACAGTTCCCCGTTTCCCCCTCCTGAGATGTCGAATGGTTTTCTAGAAGCACCTTGGTGCCGCCCGAAAGTCCTTCTCCATGGCTTCTCCGAACTCCTCCCACACCCGCTGCTTTGCCTCTGACACAGCTGAGGCTGCAGCCCTTCTGGCCTGTCGGTACCTTGCAACTGCCTCCGGAGTCTTCTGGGATAACATATCCCGGAAGGCCTCCTTCTTCAGTCGGACAGCTTCCCTGACCACCAGTGTCCACCACGGTGTTTGAGGGTTACCGACCCTTGAGGCACCTAAGACCTTGAGGCCACAGCTCACCCGTGCAGCTTCAGCAATGGAAGCTTTGAACATTGCCCACTCTGGTTCAATGCCCCCAACCTCCACAGGGATGCCAGAAAAGCTCCGCCGGTGGGTGTGAGTAGAAGATCTCTCGGACAGGGGCCTCCTCCAGACGTTCCCAGTTCACCCGCACTACTCGTTTGGGCTTACCCGGTCCGTCCAGAATCTTCCCCCATCCTCTGACCCAACTTATCACCAGATGGTGATCAGTTGACAGCTCTGCCCCTCTCTTCCCTCTAGTGTCCAAAACATACGGCCTCAGATTCGATGATACGATCACAAAATCGATCATCGACCTTTGGCCTAGGGTGCTCTGGTACCACGTACACTTATGAGCATCCTTATGTTCGAACATTGTGTTAGTTATAGACAATCCGTGACTAGCACAGAAGTCTAATAACTGACGACCACTCGGATTTAGATCAGGGAGGCGTGATTGAGTTCCTCCCAATCACGCCTCTCCAGGTGTCTTCATCATTGCCCACGTGGGAGTTGAAGTCTCCCAGCAGAACTATGGAGTCCCCTTCTGGAGCCCCATGCAGAACTCCATTCAGGTTCTCCAAGAAGGCCGAATACTTTGAACTGCTTTTAGGTGCATATGCACAAACAACAGTCAAGAGTTTTCCCCCATACCACCCGCCGACGTAAGGAGCCGACCCTCTCGTCCATCGGGGTAAACTCCAACACCGCGGCGCTCAGCTGGGGGTTTATGAGTATCCCCACACCCGCCCGGCGCCTCACACCCTGGGCAACTCCACAGAAGAATAGGGTCCAACCCCTATCCAGGAGTACGGTTCCAGAACCGAGACTGTGTGTGGAGGTAAGCCCCACTCGATCTAACTGGAAGCGCTCCACCTACCGCACAAGCTCCGGCTCCTTCCCCGGCACAGAGGTGACATTCCACGTCCCCAGAGCCAGCTTCTGCAGCGCACCCGACCCAAGTGGTTCCCCCTGCGAGTGGTGGGCCCACATGATCTAGAGGAAGGAGGTGCCACTTCACTTTTTCGGGCCGTGCCCGGTCGGGCTCCGTGGCAAACTCGGCCACCAGACGCTCACCGGCGAGCCCTCAGTCTTGACCTGGCCCTGGCTTCCTCCGGGCAGGGTCTCTCTTCCTCTTCTTCGATTGTCCGTTGAGCCTTTGTGAACCATTCTTAGTCCGGCCCCTTGCCTGAGACCACTCTGCCATGGGAGACCCTACCAGGAGCATTAGGCTCCAGACAACACAGCCCTCAGGTTCACAGGGAGACACAAACCTCTCCACCAACAAGAAACAGGCACATCCAGGGTGATAGAACATGACAATGTAATAATAATGGTGCAAACATGAAGTTGATTTAGAGTATCAGTAACAAGATTATTCCCTGGCAGACTAGGGCAGCATCATTAAGCATAACAAAATTCTCTTAAATAGGGGGACAGTGTCTGCCTCCCGAATGACACTAAGGAGTTGGTTCCAAAGGAGAGGAGCTTGGTAGCTGAATGCTCTGCCTCCCATTCTACTTTTGGAGACTCTAGGAACGACAAGTAGCCCTGCCCTCTATTCTAGATTTTACAGGTAGCCAGTGCAAAGAAGCAAATACAGGAGAAATATGTTCTCTTGGATTTGTTTTAGTCAGTACACAAGCTTTTTTCTGCATCTTCCTGAGACACATTGGGCCTCATTTATCAATCTTGCATGAAAACGGGCGCAGATCTGAGCGCAGAGTTCGTCGTATGACAGGACACACGTGTGATTTATGAAACATTCGTTTCTGACCAATCTCAGCGTACGAATGAGCGGGCCTTGATAAATGCGGCGGCTGAATTCGATCGTCATTAACATGTTACGCCCTTAAATATTGCTGGTTCGGAGGCCTCGCCCACTGAGGTCAAACACGGAGAGACGAAACACTTGTAAGAAAAGAAACTTTTCCGACAAACAGATCGGCATCCTGACATCCGAGATGGAGCAAAATAAAGATGTGCTTGTTGGCAGTCTTAAGAGTGGAATAAAAGGGGCCCGTAAAAACGCTGTATGGAAAGGAATAACAGAGGCAGTCAACCCGTGAGACCCGTGTGTGCACTGTTGGACTGGTGTTGTGCCGTATTCAGCACCCCTGCCGTGAAATGCACCCCCTCGCATTATAGGTGATATTCTGGATTAGAAGGCTGTTGTTTCGACCTATAGGAGTATTTTATTTACAGGTAACCCAATTAAAAGCACACACTTTTGAACCTATGAATTGCAAGAAAAACTGGGATAATATTTAGGAAACGCTCAGCCAAATACATTCAACTTGCTCAAAAGATCCATTCAATTCATTTTGTAATTATGGCTGCAGTATATTCCCACAGAACATACAAAAAGGTGTTGTTTTGTGTTCGCTATTATCCAAGGTTGTGATTTTAAACTTTTTAAAATAGTTTAAAGACTGTAAGTAACCAATGTTCTGACCGTCGTGGGTTACCTGTATATAAACTACTCATATTGGTCGAAACAACAGCCTTCTGATCCAGAATATCACCTATAATGCGAGGGGGTGCATTTCAAGGCAGGGGTGCTGAATACGGCACAACACCGGCGCTCTTGCTCTGTAGCGGGGTTTGCCAGCGGAGTTATTAGGTATTGCGTTAGAGGATACCTTTGTCACCTAGAAGAACCATATCAAGATGTTAATCATCTGATACCTTGTTTGATTTAATGCAATTTATCGAGGGTAGCCACTAACCGAGGAGATGACTTTGGCTCTGCAGTGCGTCTTGCTGCAGCCGCGCGCCACACATTAATTAATTAATTAATCTTCAACCGCTTGTCCCTGTCGGGGTCGCGGGAGGCTGGAGCCGAGCTGTTTTGAAATATAAAAGAAAGTGTTATGCTTAATGCGTGTGTTATGCTTAATGACAGCTGAGGTTTGTTAATTATTTTCAGTCAGATTTTGCTGTGCTGCACTGCAAATACACAGGCTCAAATTTGCGTACACGATCTCAGACCAGATGTGAGATTTGATCGTAGCTCCCGCTCACGTCCAAATTGATAAATGCCGAAGTTTGCCAGGAAATGGTCGTACGCACGTTTTTCTGCCGTACGTTCGTTTGATAAATGAGGGCCTATGTTCCTAATTTTTGCAATATTATGCAGTCCTTTTCGTTAGTTTTATATGAGAATCGAAGGACATATCCTGATCAAAAATGACACCCAGATTCCTTACTGTGGTCCTGGAGGACAACACAACATCATCCAGAGTAACAATATCTTTAGCTATTCACAGGCTTATCTTTAGCTATTGAGTTTCGGAGGCCTTGTATCTGATAAATATCACTTAAACCAGCTTAATGCGGTTCCCTTAATGCCAATTAGATGCTCCAGTCTCTGTAGCAGGATGCAATGGTCTATAGTGTCGAAGGCAGCACTAAGATCTAGTAAAACAAGTACAGAAACAAGTCCTTTGTCTGAAGCTATTAGAAGGTCATTAGTCATTTTTATCAGTGCTGTCTCAGTGCTATAATTCGCTCTAAATCCTGACTGGAAGTCCACAAATAACTCATTATTATGTAAAAAGTCACACAGCTGATTGGCGACGAATTTCTCGAGGATGTTTAGATATAGGTCTATAGTTGGCTAGAACCTCTGGATCAAGACTGGGTTTTTTAAGAAGAGGTTAAATTACAGCTACTTTAGAAGACTGTGGTACATAACCTGCTGATAAAGACATATTAATCATATCTAGTACAGGTGGCAAACTAAAGGTAACACTTCTTTAAGTAACCTAGTTGGAATAGAGTCCAGGGGACAAGTAGAGGGCTTTGATGATGAAATAGTAGAAGTTAATTCGTTAAGGTCAACTGTAGAAGAGCAGTCCAAGTATACATCAGGTCGTACAGTTGTTTCTAATGTTTCTGGGTTTCAAGATTCAAGATTCAAGAAGCTTTATTTATCCCGAGGGAAATTATTGTGCAACAGTTTCAATACAAAGGTGGGAAAGGGTCAGAGTAACAATAAGCATAAAAACATAATTATTCAAAATAAAGCTAACGTAAAATAAATCAAGCAATTAACTAAGTGTGACAGGGTGCAACAGATATTGTGGTTAAGCGTAGGTATATACAATATACAACAATACGCACTGTGCAGTTTAGCAGCAGATTGAAATGAAATAAGTACAAACTAAATAAGTGAGAGGGAGCGATAAGTTATAAGTGTTAAAAATGTAGCAGCATTTCCTACAGAACTAAGTGACAGTATGGCACAGTGGAGTGTAGCAGCATTTCATACTGAAGTAAGTTTCAGTAAGTTACAGTAAACCACAGTTAAATGTAGCAGCATGTCCTAAGCACAGTAAGTGTAGCAGCAGATAGTTACAGTACCACAAAATAAAGTGATGTAGTGGTGGTATAAAGTGACAGTGTAAAGTGTAGCAGCATTTCTTACTGAAGTAAGTGACAGTACAACTGAATAAAGTGGTGCAGTGATGATATAAAGTGACAAAGTGACATTTTTCAGGATACAGTATCTCCACTGTTCCTTACCTGACCGGAGGGAGATGAATTATAAAGTTTGATGGCCGCCGGAAGAAAAGACTTCCTCCGGCGTTCAGTATTACACCGGGGGAGAATGAGTCTGTGGCTGAAGGTGCTTCTGCTGGAAGTCAGCAGATGGTGGAGAGGGTGAGAGTTGTTGTCCAGGATGCTGTGCAGTTTAGACAGCATCCGCCTCTCAGACACTGCCACCAAAGAGTCCAGTTTGACCCCCAGGACGGAGCCAGCCTTCCTGATGATCTTACCGATCCTCTTGGCGTCTGCTGCCCTCAGTCTGCTGCCCTAGCACACAACAGCAAAGAAGATGGCACTGGCTACCACCGACTGATAGAACATCCTCAGCATGGTGTTACATACATTGAATGACCGGAGCCTCATCAGGAAATAGAGACGCCTCTAGCCCTTCTTGTAAACAGCCTCAGTGTTCTTGGACCAGTCCAGTTTGTTGTCCAGGTATACTCCAAGGTATTTCTGGACAACATCCACAGTCACGCCGTTGATGGAGATGGGTGTGGGGGCAGATTTACTCCTGCGGAAATCCACCACTAGCTCCTTAGTCTTGGTGGCGTTTAGAACCAGGTGATTAGCTGCACTCCAGTCGACGATGGAGTCCACAACGCCCCTGTATTCCTCCTCCTTTCCCTCACTGACACAGCCAACAATTGCAGAATCGTCAGCAAACTTCTGCAGGTGGCAGGACTCAGAGAGGAACTGAAAGTCTGAGGTGTACAGGGTGAACAGAAATGGGAAAAGAACAGTTCCCTGTGGAGCTCCAGTGCTGCTGACCACAGTGTCAGACACTCCGTCCTGCAGTCTGACATACTGTGGTCGACCCGTCAAGTAATCCGTAATCCAGGAAACCCGGGGAGGTTCCACCTGCATCGCCGCCAGCTTACGTCCCAGCAGAGCACGCCGGATGGTATTGAACGCTCTGGAGAAGTCCATGAACAAGATTCTCACTGTGGTTCCCGGTCTGTCCAGGTGGGCGAAGGCACGGTTGAGCAGGAAGATGATAGCATCCTCCACACCTAGTCTCGGCTGGTAGGCAAACTGTAGAGGGTCCAGTGATGAGCTGACCAGGGGACAAAGAAGTGAAAGGACCAGCCTCTCCAGGGACTTCATCAGGTGCGACGTCAGCGCCACCAGTCTGTAGTCTTCGGAGGTGCTGGGACGCACCTTCTTTGGTACTGGTACCAGGCAGGATGTCTTCCACAGCACAGGGACCTTCTCAAGACTCAGGCTGAGGTTATAGATGTACTGCAGGACTCCACACAGCTGGATCGCACATGTTTTGAGGCCCCTCGGGCTGACACCGTCGGGACCTGCTGCCTTGCCTGGGCGGAGTCTGCACAGCTCCTTCCTCATCTGCTCTGCAGTGAAGGTCTGTCTGCTGTGTGTGTTGGTGGGGGTGGAGAGAGGTGATGGTGGGGGGGAGGGGACAGGTAGGGCAAAATCAGGAAGGAATTGAGGGGGAGGTGTCAGCAGGGTTGGAGGTTTGGAGGTGGATGGTTGTTGAGGAGCCGTGGGGGGGTGGCCCAGAGCCCTTTCACCAAATTTGTTGAAGAACAGATTCAGCTCATTGGCACGTTCAGTACCACCTCCTACTGTCTGGCTACCAGCAGGGGCTGCAGGTGGATGAGGTTGTGGTCTGATCTTCCAAGAGGAGGAAGGGCAGTGGAGCTGTAAGCCTCCTTAACATTAGCATACAGCAGGTCCAGTGTCTTGTTTTCCCTGGTGGGACAGTCCACAAACTGCTTGAAAGTTGGCAGTGTTGTAGCCAGAGTGATGTGGTTGAAGTCCCCAGATATTGCAATGAATGCGTCTGGGTGCCGTGTCTGACGTCACTCGCGCACGCCGCGTTTGCAGTCGGAGGAATGTAAACAACCAGGACGATCACGTGTGAAAACTCCCTCGGCAGGTAGTAAGGCCGAAGACTCACGGCAAGCAGCTCAATATCCGGGCTGCACACACGCTCCTTTACAGTAACGTGTCCAGGATGACACCACTTGTTGTTAATAAGAATAGCAAGTCCCCCACCTTTTCTCTTGCCACTTTCATGGTGACTCCTGTCCGCCCCAAACAGTCTGAAAGCCGTCCACAGTTACGTTAGAGTCCGGGATGTCCTCGTGGAGTCTTCACCAGGCCCGCCAGCTCGTCCATCTTATTAGCCAACGACCTCACGTTCCCCATGGTGATGGAAGGGAGAGGTGGTTTATATCTCCTCTTCTTTTCCCGGTGTTTACGTCCAGCCTTACATTCCCTGTACTTTCTCCTCAGTTCTGTGGGGATTTCAGGCCTCTCCCGCATTAGCACCGTTTGTGCTAGCGACAACAGCTGTTCAAGGGTGTAAACAATGGAGCCGCCGCATTGTTGCGTCCAGACGGAGACGTGGTCGGCAAAAATAGTCCCAAGAATGAGACAAACGGACAAAAAACATGTAAAAAAGTTAACGAACATAGTTGGCTAAGGTTAGCTCGACGACTTACAGGAAAAAGCACTAATAAAAAGACAGTAAAATAAGATAAAATAGCAAAAAAGTGTGGAAAGGAGAGAGAGCAACTGTTGCTGGCTGCCGCTTTACACAGCGCCGGAACCAGGAAAGAAAAATTGGTGCCAAGCGAGTTGAATCTTTCTTTAATAATTATAATTTTGTCATGAAGTCCTTACTTCTGAGGGTTATAGGAATACATGACTCAATAGAGCTGTGGCTCTCTGTCAGCCTGGCTACAGTGCTGAAAAGAAATCTAGGACTGTTCTTATTCTCCTCTATTAAAGATGAGTAATAGACTGCTCTGGCATTACGAGGGCCTTCCTATATGTTTTTAGATTTTCTTGCCAAAGTGAGCCTGCAACAACGCAACTAACGTTATTACAGGAATCTAGAATATTAGGATAAGACATTAAATTAGATGCAGATGGAATTTCTTCCTTAAATTTAGTCACAGCACTATCAGATAAACATCTAGTGTAGAAACGTTTGCTTTGTGGCGTTAGCCGTGACAACAGATGGAGCACTGTGGTGTGTGAAAGATGGTTTGTTTTTTCCCATTAGCAAAAAATATTCACTTTGTCTCTCCATCTGAAATTTTGCTGCTTTATTTTATTTGTTGCAGCCTAGAAGATATATTTTATTAAACTGAGGCTTTTATCCAAAGTGCATTCAGCCATGAATGTACCACCCAAAACCCCCCCAAAAAAGTTGGCAGAGAAAAGAAGCAAAAGTTATAAGAATTATTTGTGTTTCCAGGAGGATTTTCAATATATTGTCTCCATCCAAAATCTGTCGCTCTTTAAGCATTAAGTCTGCAGCTTTAACTTACAAAACACAGGGATTTTATTCAGAGTTAGATTCAGTTATTAATCACTTTGTTAATTAAGTGTGTGTGTGTGTGTGTGTGTGTGTGTGTGTGTGTGTGTGTGTGTGTGTGTGTGTGTGTGTGTGTGTGTGTGTGTGTGTGTGTGTGTGTGTGTGTGTGTGTGTGTGTGTGTGTGTGTGTGTGTGTGTGTGTGTGTGTGCGTGCGTGCGTGCGTGCGTGCGTGCGTGCGTGCGTGCGTGCGTGCGTGCGTGCGTGCGTGCGTGCGTGCGTGCGTGCGTGCGTGCTTTTCAGGCGTGATTTTGCTTCTCCTGGATCGTCTGCGGAAGCTGAGATGGGAGCAGATGTGGAGGCTGACTGCAGAGAGAGAACTAATGAGCATGCTGTCCACCTCCCTGGCAGACCAGGTAACACACACAAGCTAAGCTACAGTAAATGGTTCTGTATGCTTCAAACACACTGCTTCGTACGTGTCATCCAACCACGTCTAAAGGTCACAGTGTTTTCTTCCTGTTCTGAATGGCCGCACTGGAAAACGAGTTGAAGAAGGTGCCTCAGAGCCTGTTCCCAGTTGTATCAGCCTGCCTCCCTAATCTCTCCAAGAACTTTCTGCTGTGTCTCTGTAGTGCCAGCCCCATGAATCATACACAAGGGGACAACAGTGCATACTCACTCTACTCTTTGTTTCATGGTGTTGCACTTACATGGAACCTGTGTAGAATGGAAAAAGAGGTTGATACTGTAAACAGTAGATTTAATTAATAATAGGCTCATCAAATTTCATACAAATCACAGGATAAAGTTGTTTATTAATGAAACGGGTATAAAAATGAATCACTGATGCAGTCTGTGATGTTTTGGCAGCCATCTGCAGTGGTGTGCACGGACGTATTGAAGGGCAGGGGGCAAAAAGGAAAAAAAGGGCACATATACTGAGTCCTTGCCACTGAAGAGGGCACTTTAGCACGCGTTTTGGCTGCAATGAGGGCACTTTAGAACACATTTTGGCTGCAATGAGGACACTTTAGCACACGTTTTTGCTCCTAGAGAGCATGCGTTTTTTTTTCAAATTGCCTCCCCTTCACATCATATCAACTTCTCTGAATCACAATCTCACTGTCAGAAAGTGAAGCATCCGCTGGAGATCAGTGGAAGCTACATGCAGTTACCGAACATGTGTGAAACATCTACCACAGACATCCCCTCTCCCAACCATTTAGCAATGTATGGATTGTTTTTGGATATCTGTGAACAAACAGAAAGTAAGAAATAAAGATAGTAATTACATATCAAATATAATTTGGCAACGATCAGCCTGAGATCACCTGATAACAATACATACTGGCAAGCTAACATTAAGTAATCTAGAGTTCAGGGAACGACAGCTAAAGCAGGCAAGACTGAATGTGAGATTAAAAATATTGTAAAAATGTATCAAGTTAATGTTTTTCATCCAGTGCCCAAGATTTATTATGACTCAACACCCCCCATTCAAAGATCATTTGTTAAATTGTTTGGGAAGAGGCTCCACTTATAATGGGAAAAATGAAACTGAAACTTAACGGAGATCCTTTATTATTTTGTTTGAGAAGATGATTCACTGAAATTATTTCTTTATTTTGTTGTGCTTGAAGCTGAAAAGTGATTTTTGTTTTAACTTTGGACTGTTTCTGTTGGAGAACATTATTTGGACATTTTTGACAATCATTTAAAAGACATTTTATGATTAAAGCCTTCTGGGACGGATGGCTCCCATTGGTCACTTTCTATGCAGGCCTACAGCTTGTTCTTTTTGCTGTTCATATTGTGTAGATCAGACTACAGGACCATAATGGCCGTATAAACGATGTTTAACACAATATAGGTGACCTAAAATACTACAGTAGGTGTGCTGCTCGTGGATGTTTGGGTTGTTGTGTTCTTTTGGTCTTTTGTAAGGCACCTGCTGCAGCTAAATAGCTAAAAACAAACAAACACTTCATTACCGTACATACATCGTTGTTCTCTATATTCATATGCAAGTGCAACGGAACACTCCATTTACAGGTCAATGTTGTACAAAGGTTTGGTTTCAAGTATACATTTTTCCATCCCACTTGAGTGTACATGCATCCTGAAGGTCATGATTAGGGGTTATCGTAAACCCTTCAGTGTTCAGGATCTAACATGGTAAGGGCAGACACTGAGACCTTGGCAAAGGGTCTCTCCATTATCTCAGAGCTCTTTAGGGCTCATCTAGATGAGAGGTGCATTTATGAGATTTTAATTAAACCTTCATTAAGTAAAGTCCCACAAGGTATGCAGTTTGGAAAATGAGCAGGGCTCTGGAAATCGTTTGAGCATTCTATCTGCCTTCTGCTGCATGAGCTCCTCCAATGGACTGCCAGCCCTTGTTATCGCAGCAGTCCTTATGTGTCTTTAGAGGTTGATGTATACCATTAGGAAGCTGAAATCTGTCACTGAGACTTTTATCTTGTGACCCACAAAGATCCCAAAGTCAAAAAAGTCTCCCAGAAGTGACTGAAGTACATTTCCTTAAAGCAATTTATTGAGCTTTACGAGTATGATTTCACATTCATTTAGAATTAAAGCATGAAGACACACCAATGAGACAGAGGAGAGCATTATCAGCTTTTATCAAGAGGGCGATGTCTCAAGTTGTTCCAGTCCAAACCATTGAATCAGACAATGCATCCTGGCAGGATCAAGGCTAGGTCGTTCCTCATTTGACCCTGGAATGGTTTTGCTCTGCCATAATTAAGGCTGTCCCAGTGGTCTGGTTCCTGCTCTGAGGAGTTAGGTAGGGATCTCCGAAGAGACCTGATCTGATACTACATCACACCATCACTGCACTTTAATACCAAGTAGACAGGTAAATAATAAACTTAGCTCTTATTCACCATCTAGTTAAAAATCAACAATAAATAACTTTCATCATTCAAATGTTACCTTTACTGGTTCGTTCTTAGACCTTTAACCTTACAATAATAAATATAGAGAGTGTATTGTGTTTCAGTTTTAAGCACTTTTTGGCTTTTTTCTTCCCTCCATTCGATGTATTGGGAACTAAACTGCAACTGTGCATTGAGGACATGTTATGAGACTCTATATAAACGGCTAAGCAGAGGACTGTAACTATGTTACAGATGGTTCCCCTTTCATTTGACCTGTGTGTGTTCTGTGTAAATTCCTTATTAAGGGGGACAGACATGCTTCCAGGTCTGAGTGTGCACCTAAACCTTCATTTATATAGTTTATGGTCTCAATCTCTAGTTTCAAGTCTTCTTCAATACAGAATGCTGTTCATTTAGTAACTTATGATCCCATTTAGAGTAAAATAGATCATAAAGCAGCGGATGCTTTAGGGCGGGGCTGCGCTGCCACCTGTCAGTCAGGATATGTGTAAACATAGTTGTATGTGTATTCACGGCACTGTGGACGTTAAAATAGCCGTGACTTGTTTTTGGGTGTTGTGTGTCTTTGTCATCTGGAAATACAGCGTTCAGTTGCACTTTGTTAAACAAGCTACAGTAGTTAGCACGCAGGTGTCTCAAACTGATCCAGTAAAGGGCCGCTGTGGCTGCAAGTTTTCATTCCAACCAAGCAAGAACACACCTGACTAGACTTATTCAACCAACTGAATTGCCTTCACACAGTTGGATTTGTTGGATCAGGTGTGTTCTTGCTTGGTTGGAATGAAAACCTGCAGCCACAGTGGCCCTTTGGGTCTGTGTGTCTGCAGGTGAACGGAGCAGACAACCGGAGCACGGCACTCACCCGCTTACTGAAGTATACAGTGAATTAGCGTTTAATACAGCAGCAAGACTCAATGCAGTGGCAGCTGCTGGTCTTTCAAGGAGGGGAAGCTCATTTTTCCGGCCTACATCATGAATGTGTTTGTTTATATATATGGAAATTCTACCCTTGGTTCCTTTTCAAAAAAATTATCTGTGACCTTGTATCAACTAGGCATCTTTTCCAGGGACTTGACCAGTGTCCTCTCAATGGCCAGCAGAGCTAGGCTGCTTTAATGTCCTTGGCCCAGTTGGAGCTGCTGCGCCAGGCTACTGTAAAGTGTGACCACCTGTGAGTGTGAGTGATGGTTGGGGAAAGAAAACCGGAAAGAAACCGCAGAGTGACGGAACAGATTCGCCAAACACAACGCTAGTCGTTTTTAACAAAGACAAAGTGGCTGGGGATCGGCAAAGTCTCCGGATCAGTTCAGAACAACGGAATGAAAAACTTGGAAAATGCTCCGCTGGATGTTTATTCTTCAAGATCGCTGATTCGCTCATTTAGCTGTCAATCAAAAAAAGGATTCTGCCTCAGACAGCTCATCCAATCATCATGCAGAAGCTGAGCCTCCGGGCCAGCCCACTGCCCCATAGACCCCCAGAGACTCTGAGCGTCCGATGGGCGGGACAAAGCCCAGCATTTATCCAATGAGCGTCTTGTTTGGCTGCAGTGGAACAACCTGCTCTACACTTCCCCATTGAAGTCAGTAGAAGCTGAGCGTCCGACTGTGTAAAGCGCTGTGGGGATGAATGAGAAGGAAGTTGCTCCGGTTACCTGTGATAAGTAGCTGAATCTCAACAAAAGGTGGAGGCTTTCTAGAACGTATTTAGTCAATGAAATGTACACACAGCAGTACATATTTCACCACTTTTTTTTTTTTTTTTTTTTTGGTGACATAGAGGAAGCCAAGCTTCCCTTGCAGTCTTAGAGCAATCACACTGACTCAATGACACTGGCTCATGTTGTGTTTCAGGTCAACCTGGAACTCGTAAATTCTTCACGGTTGAATATTTCAAGTAGAGGGAATATAAGACGCAGCACAGAGCCGCAGGTCTGAATCAAACCTGTACTGTTTTAGCCTCTGTACACGCATTCTGCTTTAACCACTGGACCACCATCAGTTACTGTAGCACGGCCGTCTGCTCTGGGGACTGATTCATCAGATTGTTACAGGAACGTTGTGAATGTTTTTGTCAAATGCTTTATTTTCATTTGATAATACACACGTTAAACATGAGTGATGTTTTAATGATGATTGTGGTTTTGATCGTGGTGATCAGGTTAAGTTAAGGACGTTTATGTTAGCAATGCTTCACACAGACAAGTTTTTTGCACGCTTACTAACACTCTTTTAACCGTAACTTTATCCAAACAGTTTACACCCACACATAACTGCTCTTTGTCTGATCAAAGTTTCACACCTTGGGCTTTACAAAAGGGTGCAGACCCCCACACTCATACTTGCAATGTTTTTAGCTTAGTTATATTTATTGTGTGTTTTGTTTGCATTTATTCATTTGTTTATAAATGTTTGTTTTGACGGTATGTCATTTTATTTAATATTACACAAAGAGGAATTTGCCAACCTCTTCATGGTAAGAACTCCTAAATCTTTCAACTGACTAGGTATTGACATAGTGATTTTGTTAGTGATTATTAAGTTATCAAGTTACTGCCATTGGGAAGAAGCTCTTCTTCAATCGGTTTGATCTGGTTTTCATCTGATTTTGATTGCATGGTGAAGGTTTTTTTGGGAATTGTTAGCCAAGACCTAAGTTTATCTCGTACGTATGAGCTTAATTAGGCTGTTTTGAGGGCAAGAAAGCCGTGCTGAGTGAAGTGCTTGGTGCATGATATAAAGGGAATTGAAAATTCAGCAAAATTTAGCATAAACAAAAGGTTTTACCTTCTTGTTAACTACAAATGTCTGGAAAACATTATTACTGTGCATAGGCGCCAATTTGGGTCAAAGAGTGTCCATAGGCATAAGGTCTGAGAAAATCATATTGTGAGGAGACTGCATGTTGCCACTTCAGTGGGCTGTTATGGCTATGCTTGTTAAATATATCATTACACATTTGAATCACAACCCAGATTATTAAATAATGAATTTACAAAAGGAATAAATAAATTAATCAGTAAAGGCAGATACAAATAACTATTAAAATAACTGCAGCTGCCTCCTGTCTGAGCAGTGAAGTCATTAACACGCTGTGATTTGACCGATCTGAATGCAGTGCATATACACAATGTGTGTTTTATTTTTTATTTTTAGATAATTATTTAAACATACTGAAAAAAGTAAAACAGTGGATACTGTGTGCCCTTATTATTATTTCGGACAGTGCTTATTTGGGTAAATACAACTTCCAAATCATCAAGCAAGATGAAGATGAAAGTAAGGGAAACGTGGATGCAATTAAGGAATGGGGATGTATCCGAATCTCCACTGTGTCCCAGGTGTTTTGCATGTTTCCTGTCAGTTTGGACATTTCAGGCTCCTTCTCTACATGCAATAATCTGCCATGCTAAATGACTAAGGAATATGTATTACCATATTCTGCAGTCTGCAAAAATATTTCACCCTGTGATTGTGGTATTCATATGTTGTCATCATTTGCTGATCAGAGTACAATTCCGTTTAAAAATGATAATATAGAATGAAATATTAAGGTTGAATATGTAGAATCTTTATTAAAAGCTATATTTAAAAAAAAAAATACACCCATGGGGAGTTTTGAGGGCTACAGAATGAAAGTATTGCTTTTCCATAAAAAAATATATTTAGTCTGAATTAATATTTTTAATTTTTTGACGGGTTTGACAATGTCTTTCTGTCCCCTTCTGTTTCCATGGTAGCAGCCAATTGGGTGTAGCTACTGTAGGCTGGCGCTGGGTGAAATGGAGTTTTCCAATCCTGCAGCTGCTTTAGAGCCTCAGTGAAGGGGGTGTTATTTGTCCCAGCAGCTGAGTGAGCGGAGACAGGCAAAAACCAGAGTCAATATAGGCCAAGCATTCACTCCATGGACTGAGAAAGAAGAGAAACGCTATTAAAACGCACTCCCAAATGGCTACGCTTCTCCAAGATCACTTTCATCTTTGCTTAGCTGGAACGGCTAACACTAACGGCTAATGCTAACTGTCAGTCAAACTCCTCTGCAATACTTTTTTATGGTGCGATTTGCTGGAGGGGATGGGTTCAAACAGGCTCAAACAGACTCTTGTCTACTACTATCTTGAGACACTAGATGACGGTGTTCTGCTAATTTTCCAGATTCAACCTTTAAGCATGCTCTTTTGAAATACTGTGTTATACTGTGCTTGTTAAATTGGTCTTTAGTTTAAAATCTATGCAATAAGTAGGATAATATTTCACAAATGTTGTGTGATCATCAAATAACAAACTGATTAAAATGAGGTAGCGGCTTGTCTGTGATGAAACATGCGTGTGTGTGTGTGTGTGTGTGTGTGTGTGTGTGTGTGTGTGTGTGTGTGTGTGTGTGTGTGTGTGTGTGTGTGTGTGTGTGTGTGTGTGTGTGTGTGTGTGTGTGTGTGTGTGTGTGTGTGTGTGTGTGTGTGTGTGTGTGTGTGTGTGTGTCTCTCTCTCTCTCTCTCTCTCTCTCTCTCTCTGCAGGACATCTTCAACGCTGTGATCAAACAGAACCCATTCCTGGTTCACCAGCTGCCCTGCTTCTGGAATGTCCAGCTGTCTGACCACACCCGCTCTGAGAAGTGCTACAAAGACGTGTCAGACCTCAAGGTGAGTCCCTGCTGTCCCTAACATGTTCACAGTCACTTCAGACATACAAGACATGACCTACCGTATTCAAAAGTCTCAAGCCAACCCCAAACATTTAGTTCTTCTCTAGGCAGAGTAAAAGCATTACGGATTTTGTTACATTGAAAAGGTTTGATGTCTTTCTAGGATTCAGGAGACGTGCAGAGCGCTCCATGATACAGCACATATACGTACCAACTTAAGCATGGGCATACAGAATGTAGAACTTAAAAGATATTCTTGATTAGGCTTAATGCCCAGTCATCAGATAACATTCTTTCCATTTCAGCAGTTTTTCCAAAGGGGAAGTGTACCTATAGTAGCAGTGATTGGGCTACCTGGCAGGCAGACATCTGCACACATTTATGTTTGCCTTATTAACACCAATGATGTTCAATAATGCCTGGAGGTGTTTTTTAATGACTTCATCTGTGTCATAGCTCATTTAATATCATTGCTCCAAGTGGTTACTGATGGATGATACTCGATGTTGTTAAACAGCCCGAGCAGACACAACACAGTGAGCGCAAACCAACAGGCAAATCATTTAATAAATTTATGTTGCAGATGAATTCATTTAAATTAGGCCTGAGTGATATGACCCATAAACAATATCATGATATTTTTAGGCTATATCACTGTATTCAATAAATATGTTGATATTTAAATAATAATTTTGAACTCCTCTGAAACACTTCATAAATGGTCAATTTAACCCTTTAAATGGGACCTATTATACTCATTTATCCTCATTTATCATAGTATTATTATATGTATTTATTGTTTCTACTTGAATCTGTTTACATGCTTTAATGTTCAAAAAACACTTTATTTTTCTCCTACTGTTCATGGCTGCCACCCCTTTCTGTCTGAGACACTCAGCGCCTGTCTCTTTAAGTACCCCTCCTGAAAAGCCCAGTCTGCTCTGATTGGTCAGCAGCCCTGCTTCGCTGCTCCATTCCGGTCTCTGACCTACTGCACAGCAACAAATATTACAGCTTTGTCTGCCGTTACCATGTAGCTACACGTAGTAAACAGCAGCCGGTTCTACTAGTGCTCTTTTTGAGCTGTACTATGTGGGCGTGCCCGGCATGCAGTGCCTGGAGCAGATGACATTTTTAGAAAGTCTGAGTATTCTTGATGTCAGACTGGCGAGAAACTAGAATAAACTCTCTGTATGAAGGCATCAACAGTAGTCTGTGGCCTGGTCCACAGGAACACGGGTATTTTTGAAACCGAACTTTTATGGCCCCTGGTTAAAAAACAATTCCCGTCCACACCATTGGTGTGTTAAAGATATCAAAACAATGGCGAACCAGGGGCCGGGCAGATTCCTTCGTGTGGACTGACAGCGAAATGACAGTTACTTCTCACTGTCAGTCATGAATTTTGCTTCACTGTTATGTGAGAAGTCCATAACAGCAACTCCGTCAGCTGGTCACGTGAGAGCACTCCACACGTCTCCATGGATACAACTGACTGTTAACTGTTAAGAGCTCACCACAGATAACCAGGAAATGCACCGAGCGAGCTTCCCAGCACCGCCCCCTGCTGGTTGAACAGGGAGGGTGCGTTCCCTTCACATTCAAATCCAGCAGCATTTATTTGTGAATCTGATCTACAGTAGGAATGTCTCAAAATTATATCATCGAGAGAAAAGCAAAAAAGCGATCCACAAATGCAGAATCCAAAGGCAAAGTCAAGCACAGTTATTTCTAAATCTCAAAAATATTTTTACAAATACACGTTAATTTTTACAAATTAGTTTATTTATTTGTATGTCACGCTTTATAATTGTATATTTCTTATTTTGATTATTTATAAATGTATGCATACTAATATATATAATTTAGATATGTATTAATATTTTTGAGACAAAACACGTTTATTTATACAAATGAGTTTACTTATTTGTATGTCACGTTTTTATATTTGTACATTTGTATTTGTTTATTTATAAATGTAGGCATATTTATACAAATAATTTCCATATGTATTGGTCTTTTTGAGACAATTCTACCTCCATACGTTACAGGCCGGGTTGAGACTGTAAACAAAGATGTGGAAGAGGGGAGGGCTAAGAGCTAGCCTTAAGCTAACTCCTCATCGACTATCACTAACCAGCATTCTCCTCGCCAATGTACAGTCTCTGGTGTACGAAATGACATCTGCAGATCACTGCTCGAAAGAAGATCATTATCTGAAACATCATGATTGTCACAGAAACATTGACTTCTGACTTATTTATGATTTACATAGACCCAACAATTCCCCCATGAACAGCAACAAGTCACACTATTTTAATGAGAGTAGTAATAATTATTATAGTTATTATATACATTATTAATCCAGCAAACTTGTGCATATAGTGGCGTTGAAAACCTTCCCTTTAACAAGCAAGAACGAACAGACCCAGCTCCGTCTGCACCGATTGGGGGTGGGGAGGACAGATGGACAGCTACAAAGACAGACAGACATAAACATGACTCAACATCTGTGTTTCTGATAGCAGCAACGAGCTGACAGGGTGCTAGCATGCTCCGGGTGCATAGAAGTTCATTTAAGTGAAAAGGTCTTGATGTCCGATGTCTTGATATAAACACAAGATAGGACGGATTTTACTACAACTGCTCATTAAAAACTCAAAACTTCCCTTTATTTAGCATTTGAGTCCACTTGAGTTTTGCCCTCCTGTTGGTTTTTATTTACTTGATCTATGCTTTGACAATTATGTTTTTACTATGTATTGTTTTTTCCAGTATATCTTATTGTTATTTTACCACTGTACAGCGCTTTGGTCAGCCTCTTTTGTTTAAAGGTGCTCTATAAATAAAATAAACTATAAACTAAGCGCTGTCACTACAGTAACTGAAAGACGTTTAAGTGGCAGTTGAGGTGAAAGCATTGCCAGTATAAATTATAAATAACAGTATAAATTACATTGGGAGATGTTTTTAAGTGGAGGCTGAGATGGAAATACTGGCAGAGTATGATGTGTTTATGATTTGGTAAAATTGAACTGGTCTGTGCATTGTAATATAATGATCTGAGCATGACAATAATAATAGTACCCTGATAACCCTTTTCACTGCTCTCCTCTCTTGGTTCTTCTGTCAAGGTGATCCACTGGAACTCTCCCAAGAAGCTACGAGTGAAGAACAAGCATGTTGAGTTTTTTCGGAATCTCTATCTCACCTTTCTGGAGTATGATGGCAACCTGCTGCGGAGAGAGCTGTTTGGCTGTCCCAGCGAGGCTGACCACAACAGTGAAAACGTAGGTGGTTGTGGTATGAATTTAGTGCTTAAGATACAAAGTGGGGTGGTAAACTAGTGTTAAGTCGACTGTAGCTAGCATGGCTGCCAGATGGATTGATTCCTAAACCATCTGTCTATCGCCAACATGCAGGCCAAATCAACCAATCAGATCGACCAAGCATATGATCTACTTACAGCGTCGAGGCAAAGAGAGTAAACAACAGGATATTTTCAGTTTGTGTTTCAGGTGCCCGGTCCATATTCCAACAGAAGGATCCAAGAGAAAAAAGCATTAGCGAGCGGCTAACAGAATTAGGGCTACCGCTGTCTGAAAATGTTTCTAGATCAGGTCGGATTTGCGTGCATTTCGTCACACTTAAATTCGCCTCATAACCAACGCTGATTGGTTAGTTAATTCCAAATTTTCTCCGCCGCACATTACCAGACTGATCTGCGAGTAAAATACAATGGAGCTCAGAGATCAGGATGGTCTCACGAGGCTAGAGCTGACAGGCACTGAAGCAAGAATATGACTTGAAATAATAATAATTGATATTATCTTCCATTATTGGCCTAAAGATCGTAGTTCTGGTTGTTTTTCAATCACTTTAAAGTTTAATTCCCAGGTGATACAGAGAACTCCGTCAGTGCAACATCACTGTATCCATTCCACTTGTTCATTTAGGGAACGTCCATAGGAAAAGAAATCCATTCCATGCCTTCACTGGTATCTTGCACCACTTGTTAAATGGTAAATGGATTTGTACTTCTATAGCACATTTCTAGTCTTCTGACTACTCATACCATCTAATCTAATGGACCTTCAGCCTCTTTACATGGGGCGACTGCTCTAACCACTCAGCCACTGGCCGCCCCAGTCACCAAGTTTTTTTATATTTTTTATAAAAGTGTCCCCACCACTTTTCAAAACAAAGTGATGCCAGTTGGGCTAAGCCCGGGTCTAACCTAACAGACTGGGGTAAATACAAAATACAGTGCTGTACTCTCTCCACTTTTGACTCCACCACCATCATCAAGTTTGCTGACAACACAACTGGGGTGGGCCTGATCACATTTTATGAAAAGGTCTACCTGAAAGAAGTAGGACCTGACCTGCTGGTGTCAGGACAACCATCTACTCATGATCATCACCCCTCCTGACAAATCTGGTCCGTTACTTTGATCAGTGCTGATATTTGGCCCAGATTATCTGATACTGTGATAATAATAATACAGATCCAATACAATAACAATAATTAGCTCGGGGCAGCACGGTGAATGCATTAAAGGGTATTTTTTTAACCACTAATCCTGCTTAAAATAACACCAAACCACCATGAAACAAAGCATCAACAATGTAGTTATTGAACCCAGAGTTTATTAAAAGAGTGTTTTGAAAGATTTACCTATGGCATTCTTCAGGGAAATCTCCGTTAATTGTTCATACACAAAAAATTGTCTCAATGGCTTATTTGATGACCAAATTGGCCGAAAAAGACCTTCGGATGATTTTACGCCAAAATTACGCTTTAAAGAGACGGCGTCCTAAACAGTCTGCTGAAAATTAAACGTGAGGAGTCCAGCCACAACACAGCCAGTAGAGGCAACAGGCAGCTTTTGTAGTTTTCTGTTAAATGTCCATTGTACTTGGCACACTGATTAAAAACATTTCAGAACGGTTCTTTGGCCTACATGCTCTATTATATATTTTTTCTTTTAGGGCTATGTTTTTATATTTTTGCCATATACCCCACCCATACTGTCGTGATGAGCAACTGGAAAGCCTGTGTAATCCGTGAGATGCTGACCATCACAGCAGAGAAAGTTGTGAATTATCAGATCACGGGGAGATTTTTTTCAGACGCACATGTCATATATCACTGTACGACCAACTTTGTGCTTCATGTCACGTTACATGTTTACGCCTATCCCAGAAAGATGTCTTTTGGGAAAGGAGTAATATTACGCCTCAGTTTCACACAGACAGGATGCCAAATTGAATACTTTGTCTGGACGCATGCGTGACCCATTTTCTATATAAAAAACCCTGTTTCAACATTCAGGCAGTTGATGGTTGACACACCCTCAGCTGTTAACCGGCTGAAGGTCACTGTGGGTCTATAGAATGACTTTAGAGTCAGCTCTGTGGTCAGTTAATCATTATAATTTCCCATCATGGTATGCATCATGGTTTCTTTTTTGCCAACACTCAATTCTAATGTGTTCTTAACTGACTCACATAGTTGCTCACTCAATCTTTCAGAGTCTGAGCAGCAATTTAAATCCTATTAAAGTGATGATTAGACTAATAAAGTCACTGAGGGATTGGCTCCAACAGTTCCACTGCAGCCCAGTCACTCACTGCAGCCCTTCTAATAACACTATTGAAAGCACTGCGATGCCACACACCAGGTAGGCTCAGACAGCTCTCTGCCCCACAGCAGAGTGATTGTGCTTTGTGGGGCTTCAGTGATTCCAGTGCTCAGCTCATTTTCACCTGAATTCTTCAATAATTTGCACAACCCTGAGGACAGAACGCTGACATCCGTCATACGGTGCATATGCTGTGCAGAAGGTTCCATGTTTGTACTCAGCAAATCCTGTGTCAATGTTTGTGTGACAAACAAAACTTGACAAGAGCTAATCCAGAAAATTCATAGGAAAAGTGTTTTTATTTGCATTCAGTTGTAACAGGCTGGTGTTGAATGGACTTTTGTAGGATAAGAGGCCTGTTTCTGAATCATTTAGTCAGATGCCTTGTAAGATACAGGTTGAATGATAAAAAAATACTCTGACTTCTTTGTATGTTTTAAACCAATCGCCATGGGTGGCGCTAAGACAACGGTGCCCAAAATAGATAGTGGAGATAACGGAAGGGGCCTGACAGATGTGGGCCTTCATACCAGCCCTGTACATCTGGTGAGCCAGACTAATGTTTCACTTACAAGACCTCCAGTGGCAAAATGAGTCAGGATTCTAGTGTCTGGAGCAGAAGCTGAAGTAGGTTTGCTGTTACCTACTCATTTTTTTACCCATGACAACAAAAGTTCCCCAAACACTGGGGTGGGCAAAAAAAATGATTCATGTAAAAATCGCAATTCATATCTTCCAAGATTTATAATCGATTCATAACTTCCAAAAATTGATTTCTACAAACTCTTGTCCCAACTCACGGTGCACACTTCGCGGCTTCGGTATAACACCATTGCAACTAGCTGCTGGTTAGTCAGTCACTGCCAGGCTGCACGTCATTGAAGACAAGGGTTTGGGCGCACTTTGGATTTGACAACCTCCAAAAACTCTGACATGAAGGTAAACACTTTACTGTCATTCTGTCTCACTCTGCAGTATAAAACTCTGACATGAAGGTAAACACTTTACTGTCATTCTGTCTCACTCTGCAGTATAAAACTCTGACATGGAGGTAAACACTTTACTATCATCCGTCTCACTCTGCAGCATAAAACTCTGACATGAAGGTAAATACTTTACTGTCATTCTGTCTCAGTCTGCAGTATAAAACTCTGACCTGCAGAGAGATGAAGCATTCACTTTACACGAGAACAACTTCTAATTACACTTCAATACTACCCAAATATCAAATACATATGGAAATAAGATTAATAGCATAATATTCAACAAACTTTTCAATGTGGAATTTCAGGATAATTAGTATTTTTTCAAAATATTCAAAAATGTTATACAGTATGAAAAACTACAAACAAAAAACAGTTTTGCAGTATTCATTTTGTACAATTTTGTCTTCGAAATGGCCAGGATTCTGAGAAATAAGGCAGCTACAGCCTACATGTATAAATGTATATTTATCTATGTTAATAGCACTGTTATTTTTGAAGTCACTGAGAATTGAGAAATACTAAAAAAAAATGTGCAAGTTAAGCATGAATAAATTACATTTGGTCATAGATTTTCCTTAGTGTGTTTACATTATAGTAATCAGTTGATACCTCTAAAGAAAAAATAGGACCTAATATTTCCATGTCATGATTAGGACTGCAGTAGATCCTGAAGCATGTACTACCGTAATTTCCGGACTTTAAAGCGCACCTGACTATAAGCCTCACCAGCTAAATTTAGGGGAAAATACAGATTGCTCCATATAAAAGCCGCACCGGACTAAAAACCGCAGGCGTTTTGATGTGTAATTACCGTAGTATATAGGGGTTCCTGCTACCACGGAGGGGATTGTCGGGACAGAGATGACTGTTTGGGAGCGCAAAGCGTCCCATTTATTAACAATAAATCTTTCAATCATTCAATCAAACTTTCACATCTTTGACATGGCGAACAGCATTCGTGCAGAGTACAAATAATACAACGGTGCAAAGTAATACAAAGTGCTCGCCTGTAACACGGCAGTAAAAGTGCAGTCCCGCGGCCGTTTACGTTATCAAAATAACCAGCCATTCATTGATGTCAAGGGTACGTGCAGCAGCTCTATTTCCTTGTTTGACAGCCAGATCGATTGCCTTTAACTTAAAAGCAGCATCATATGCACTTCTCCGTTTGTTTTCCATGTTGAGGGTGTTTGCATGAACACTTCCTTCGCTGTCTGTCGCTGAAGCTCTCCTACTCTCTGTTTTGCTCTCGTTACCTGGCGCCAGATGTCTGCCTCGGTCTCGCGCATCCTCGGTAGTGCGCGCCCCTGGTTACCGTAAGCCGTAGAAAAGCCGCACCGTTGTATAAGCCTCAGGGACCAGAACGTGGGAAAAAAGTAGCGGCTTATAGTCCGGAAATTACGGTAATTCTAAAATTTTGAATTGAGAAACGTTTTGAACCGAAAATTGATTCTGAATCGAATCATGAGGCACCCAAAGATTCCCACCCCTACTAACTATTTAGTTTTTATGCCCAAACCTAACCAAGCCTTGACCAGAGCCATGTAATGGCACATTGTCAGCAAACAAACTATTTTGTCATCAATATTTCCTGACCTGAATTTGTTCCTACTCCGCAAACAAATGTAGAACCTTTTTTAGACCATGCATACACACACTGAGGAAAAAGACAATGTAAGCCCGTCCCTTTGAACCAGTGGTGGAAAGTAACTAAGTACTTTTACTCAGGTGCTGTACTTCTGTACACTTTATGTGAATATTTCCATTTTATGCTACTTTAAACTTCTACTCCACTACATTTATGAAGGCAGTTTTTAATTCATGACATTTATTTGACAGCATTTACATTGCAGACTTATAATTTATCAATACAAAATAGTAACAGTGTTGACTAAGGTCCTTTTAGTAGCTCTTCTGGAGCTTTTGATATAAAGCATGATATTTAATAAAAGTCTGTCCAGTTGTCATGGAATTGTAGATGTTCAAATGTCTGTCTGTCTGTCTGAGTTTTTGAGTGAGTGAATGACAGGGAAAGTGCTTTTGGTAGAAAGCATTGTAAATACAGTCCATTTCTAAACACACTCCATTTACCTTGGCACAGTTTGATTAATGTGAAGTGATTTACCATCTGTCTCTTTGGCCCTATTTTGATCGCGGTGCAGAAGGTCCACAGACTGATGCAGCATCACCTACAGTGCTTCATCTTCTTGTCTTACTGTTGGTGTCCTTCTCCTCTCTGCCTGCAGCTTCAGAAGACTCTTTCAGAGCTGGACGAAGATGATCCTTGCTACGAGTTTCGTCGAGAGCGATTCACTGTCCACCGAACGCACCTCTACTTCCTCCACTACGAGTATGAGCCCAGCTCTGACAACACTGACGTCACTCTGGTTGCCCAGCTCTCTATGGACAGGTATGGTTTCTACAACCACAGTAACAAAGCTCAGGCTGCTAAAAAGGTATACATCTGTTAATACTCCACAGCACACAAATGGGTAACTTTCTGAGCCCCGCTTCAGACCTGTTTTTAAGACCCATGCTGAGTGATCAGATCCGAAGTGGTCACTGAAGACCCATGTGCAGACACATTCTTCTACAAGGTGAGAACAGACTTTGGGCGTTTTCCTGTAACCGCACACCTTTAGTATCGCTTTGATCCATCCACGCGCAGCCGACATTATCAGAGCCTGAAAGCGGTATCTTTTGATAGCCCCCTGTGGCGCTGTCGTCTGGACGGCAAAGCTGCATACTTTGTTAAATGATGCCGTCATCTCCCAACCTCCGACCTCTAAACCCTGCGGTGTCACACAACAACAACAGTGCTGCTGCGTGAGAGGAGATAGACGGACCCATAGACTGTTTACTGAACTGAACTCTGAGCCACATGTATGGGAATAAATTAGGCCAACCATATACGGTATTTCTCCCTTTTCCCTGATGATCTGAATAAGTCACCAAACTGGTTAATAGTCTCTTTTTATAAATAAAGTTGCTAAGAAGGTGTGAAAAGTCTCTAAATCTAGTGAGAAAGTGCCTGTGAGTGCTTTGGGACGGGGAAGGGGCTCACAGCAATACCCTCTGCTTGTTGAGGACACTAATTGCAGAGTCCAAAACACCACAAAAGTCTCCACCAACACCAGAGACTGTCGACAGATTTCTTTCTAGGATGGAGGAGGATTTGGGAAGTCTCCAGATTTGGAGAGAAAGTCTCCGAGCGAGCGGAGAATCGGAGGCACCACAAGCCATCGATTTCCTCCGTAATCATGGGGAATGTGAACTCGCTGCCAAACAAGATTGACGAGCTGTCCGCGCGAAATGGATAAATCACCTCATACCGGATGCTAACGTTGACCTGCCGGGTTTCACTGCCTTGAGAGCCGACAGAGACACAGAAGCGAGCGGAAAAAACAAAGGTGGGGGTGGCAGTAGCTCAGTCTATAGGTGACTCGGATATGTAGCATAACAAATGTCAGTGAAAGGAGAGCAGAGACACTCTCTTCCTTCGATACAATGCATTAACGCGCTCTCATTAGTGTAAACAATATTAACAAAGTAACACACTACACACACTGCTACTAAGTAAGAAAACGATGGGTACAATGAGAGGGGCGCGCGGATTCTCTTCACTGACACAGTATATGTATCTGCTAACTCATGCTAGCATAAAAAAACCCAATCAGTTTTACCAATTGATGAAGGTGGTATCAGTGCGCATGCACGAAAGTTGCATGCTGCCTGTTACTGCTTCGGTCTTTGAGTTCGCTTTTTTAAAAAACTTTCTTAACTTTTATCCTCTTTTGTTCGTTCTGTTTCTTCAGCCTAACTTCTGTGAAGTTCTTCCTTCTACAATGAGGTTACTTTCGGTTTCCTTTTATGCTGTTTTTATCAATGGCGCTTCCACCAGGACACGCTTTCTTTGTTTACTCCGGAGAACAGCTGATCGCACTAATGCTGGCTGGCATAGCGGCCAGACCAGCTGAGACTCCACCCGAACTCTGGAGAAAAACACACCAGGGATGCAGAGGTGGGAAGCAACGTCGGGGCAATAGAGGAGGGTCGAGACAGGACGGGCTTATGGAGAGGAGAAGATTTAAGCCGTGTCTCCTCTCTGTTGTGTGGTAAAAACAGTTTGACAAAACACACAAAAACTATGGAAAGATTTGTAAATAAAGCGACGCATAGCGATGACGTCAATCAATGCGTGTGATGTGTTACGGCGTGATGACGTATAGTTAGGCAAGAAGCATTCACGCGAGGCCCAGGTAGTGTGAGTACAAATGGGCCTGGGGCGCGGGGGGGGAGGGGGGGGAGTACCCTAAAGCACGGGGCACGGTACGGACGGACAGTGTGAGTGCGCCCTAACGGACCCCTTAGCTTCCCCTCACCACCCCACTTCACACCTACCTATTCCACACCACCCCCCTGCTCAACATCATGTCCTCCACAACCTGACGACCTCAACCCTCCACCAACGGACACCTCTACAGTGTCCTTCACGCCTGACCTGTTGAGAAGACAGCTGACGAGCCTGCACCTCCAGAGGGTCCCTGTGCATGTGCCATAGATGCCTCGTCCCAGTGGCCCTCAGGACTACAGACACACATCATAATGATCATGGAGAGACTTGTCCTGGAGCAGCTAAGGC
Organism: Echiichthys vipera; assembly: GCF_963691815.1. Taxonomy (NCBI): domain Eukaryota; kingdom Metazoa; phylum Chordata; class Actinopteri; order Perciformes; family Trachinidae; genus Echiichthys; species Echiichthys vipera. The sequence continues at coordinate 26,037,637 of NC_139845.1, forward strand.
CTATGGTCAGGCCCTTCACTGATCCGCTACAGTTTGCTAACCAGCCCCGCCTGGGAGTTGAGGACTGCATCACCTACCTGCTGGAGTCTACAGTCATCTGGACAAGCCTGCGAGCACTGTGAGAGTCATGTTTTTTGGCTTCTCCAGTGCATTCAACACCATCCGTCTGGCTCTAGTGGGTGAAAAGATGGCTGCGATGCAGGTGGAGGCCCCCATCGTGTCCAGGATTGTGGATTACCTGATGGGCAGACCACAGTATGTACGCCTACAAGCTGTTTGTCTGACAGGGTGGTCAGCAACACTGGGGCCCCACAGGGGACTTTTCCTCTCTCCCTTCCTCTTCACCCTCTTCACATCCGACAACTATTGAGTCCAGCCACCTACAGAAGTTTTGTGATGACTCAGCCAATACTTGGCTGCATCGGAAAGGGGGATGAAAAGGAATACAGGACTGTTGTGGGTAACTTTGTCATTTGGAGTGAGCTGAATTATCTGCAGCTCAACGTGACCAAAGCAAAGGAGCTTGTAGTGAATCTGAGGAGGGTGAAAACGGCTGTGACCCCTGTCTCCATCCAGGGGGTCCCTGTGGACACTGTAGAGGAGTATAAGTACCTGGGGCAGGGGCGTAGGAATGAGTTTAACATTGGGAGGGACACATATCACAAACCTGACAGATATGTTAATGGTTTAAACAGAAATATATCATAAATTAACTACACTGCAAAACATTCACCAACATACTTTATTCTACTAAGAACACATTTTGAATTGCAGTAATGAACTAAATATCAAATCAATTCTTTAATTGCAGGCCTAATCGTCCAGTTTTTTATTTGTATCTTATGTCTTAATGAACAGACACAGAGACATGTGAAGGTTAAGGTGAAAGGCAAAAACAGCATCAAGAATTTTAACATATAAACCAACTTGTTTTTACTCTTGAGTGTGATATCCTCCCACATTTCCACTAACAAACTGTTGTGTGAAGTTAAAGGTTAACAAAAAAGCCATAAGATTGGGTGTAATGAACTGATAAATATCAATTCCTATGTTGTTTTCTATCACAAATAAAAGTTATATAGCACTGTACAGTCCTTCATTCAATAATTTGCGTGCCATGTGATTTTCTTCAGTGTCAAACGTGCCTTGGCAAACAAAAGGTTGAAAAACACTGGCCTAAGCAAAAGAGCAAAAATGTTTTTTTCTCCTGTCATTGGCAGCCACAAATTGCTTGCACATTGACTTCTTGTCCAGTAAGTCAAGTTTATACTGAGAGACATGGCTAACAGCAACAACATGGTTAAGTCTGTTTTGAGTCATTGTGGACCGGAGCCTTTTGAGCCTGCGGACACTAAGGGCGCACTCACTCTGTCCTTCCGTACCGTGCCCTAACAGGTTTAACGGGTAAAGTGTAGTTCGTTTGACCAGTGTGAGTGCAACCGTACCGCGCCTAGCTGCGGAATGCTTGCCGGCCACGGACCGTTTTGTAAAGCATGTTTGCACATGTACGAGCATGAGTGTGCGCACGTGTACGAGCACAAGCACGAGGCCTACGGCGGCTCTGACGTCATTTTATGTGCGCCTGTTCGGACAAAGAAAAAAGAAGGACGGACCATGTGCGGACATTTAAAAAGATGGCGGCGAAAGAGTGTTTACTGCAGATTTGGTCAGATGAAAAACAGTTGGACAAGACACACAAAAACTCTGAGGTCTATGGAAAGATTTGTAAACAAAGTGACGCATCGCGATGACGTCAACCAATGCATATGACGTGTTACGGCATGATGACGTATAGGCAGGCAAGAAGCATTCGCGTGAGGCCCAGGTAGTGCGAGTACAAACGGGCCTGACCCACGGGGGGAGAGGGAGGGGGGGACAAGTACCCTAAAGCATGGGGCACGGTACGGACGGACTGTGAGAATGTGCCCTAAAACTTCTCTCTGGCACTTTTAGGCTGATATGCCTCAGCATCTTCAATGAACCGTTTTGGGAGTGGTCTGGTCTGTGGAATGGTAATGGGTTCAAAGACTGAACGACAGCCGTCGCCTGTTCAAACAGAGTTCTGAAACTTGCCTCATCTCTTTTGGCATTGAGTTAGGTCCTAACAACTTTGACAGCAGCCCTCATGCCAGCAATGGTCTCAGTTCTCTTCTGAAAAGAGATGTTCAGGCATTGAAGCTCACGAATCACTGGTGAGGCAAGGGTGAGACCCAAAACTGTTTTGCCTTTCCTAAACTGCCCTAGCAGGCCATTAGTAGTATGCAGTATTTGAGGCACCACAAGCCATCTCTTGCAAGCTAGCCAGCACTGACCCATACTGGGACAAAACAGCTGTGATGGCTTTGCCCCGTACTGTACATTTGGTGGGACACAGGGGTCTTAATGCAGTGCATGATGGATTCTCTGCATTTGCTATTGCTGCATGGATTGCCTTAAACTTGCCTGAATAAGAAAAAAGGACTCCAAGCTGGTTGACCTAATACAATGACTCTCTGATCAGAACAGAGGCTAAGCAAGCTTTCTGTGTGATTAAATCCGTACAGTGGGCCCCACAATGAACGTAAAGTGCTAGTGACTGCTCTTGTTTTATCAGTGTCTGTGCACCAGCGTGTTTCCCAGCCATATTAGCTGCCCCATCATAGGTTTGACTTTGTAAATCATGCCTTGGTAAATTTAATCTCAGCAGGACATCTTTAAGTACTCCAGCAAGGCTTTTTTTTTGTTGTATCAGAAACCGAATAAAAACAGATGAATTCTTCATGGGGCTTCAGGTCATTGTCAACATAACGCAGGCAAATACTTTCTTCTTCTTCTTGCCTGGAAATGTCTTGCGTTCTATCCATAATAACGGCATACTGAAGAACTGGCCAGCCTCTGATTGTATCAGCTATTCCACTAACAATATTGTGGTTGTTTTGATTCATCAAAGCACTGGACAACTGTGCATTTACAGGGTTATTTTTTTTGTGTGCAGTCACAGAGATAGCATGACGGTGTGTAATACTACTTTCATGTGCTTTAAATTTTTTAATAGCTTTTTTCTGTCGCTGCTTGTTGGGGAAAGGAACCGCAGAGTGGCAGAACAGAGTCACCAAACACAACGCCTTTGGGATCTGTAAAGTCTCCGGATTAGTTCAGAAAAAAGGAATGAAAAACTTGGAAAATGCTCCATGGATGTTTATTCTTCAAGATCACTGATTCGCTCATTTAGCTGTCAATCAAAAAAGGATTCCGTTTCAGACAGCTCATCCAATCATCATGCAGAAGCCGAGTATCCGTGCCAGCCCACTGTCCCATAGACCCCTAGAGACGCTGAGCGTCCGATAGGCGGGACAAAGCGCAGCATTTCTCCAATGAGCGTCTACTTTGGCTGCAGTGGAATGCTTGACGCTTCCCCATTGAATTCAGTAGAAGCTGAGTGTCTGACTGTGTAAAGTACTGTGTCACTGTGGGGATGAATGAGAAGGAAGTTGCACCGGTTACCTGTGATTAGTAGCTGATTCTGAACAAAGGCTTTCTAGCACGTATTTAGTGAATGAAATGTACACAGAGCAGTAAATATTTCACCACTTCTTTTTTTGGTGACATTTTAGGGGTCTTAGAGCAATCACCACTGTATTACACTGGTGATGACCGAGGAATGGAGCTTCCGTCAGTCCCAGTGAAAAGCAAGCAACCCACATGGTGGGGTGGTGGTTAGCACCATCGCCTGACAACAAGAGTGTTCCTGGTTCAAATCCCAGCTGGGGCCGTTCTATGTGTCTTCTCCATGTGTCTGCGTGGGAGAATGTCAGAGTTTAGACCAGAAATTTTTCAACGTTGTCCATTCAACTCATCTCATTGCAAATCTTTGGTCTGAACTGCATGCTCTTTTTTTTTTTTTAAAGTATTGATCACCAGAGATCTCAAAAAAACCTCCCCATTTGATCCTGTTTTATAAGTTACTTGAAGTGTAATTCCGGCGTAAAATCATTCCATGGTCTTTTTTGACACTTACATGCATCAAATAAGCCATCGAGACAGTTCTTTTTGTGTATGAACTATTAATGGAGAAATCCGGGAGAGTAGCTAACAGCTGGATGTGGCTAACACTGATTAGCTTGGGGCAGTACGGTGAAGGCATTAAAACATCTTTTTTTAACCACTAATACTGCTCAAAATAACACCAAACCTCTGCAGTAGCATGAGAAGAGAAAACGAAGCACCGACAACGTAGTTAGTGAACCCAGAGTTTATTAAAAGAGTGTTTTAAAAGACTTACCAATTGGCCCCGGTTCCAGCTCCTCTTATAATAAAGTCCATTCAAGTGGAATACCAAATGCAATCCAAAAGAAAGGAGCCCATTGGGGGTTATACTGCCCCAAGCTATCCAGTGTTAGCCACATCTGGCTGTTTGCGACTCTCTGGGATTTCTCAGTCGATAGTTTAAAAAACTGTCTCGATGGCTTATTTGATGTATGCAAATTTTTTTATGCCGTAATTACACTTTAAGCTAGCATGGAATTTTAGTTATTATTTCACAGAACCTATTATGTTCATTATCTCACACCAAGAAAAATCTGTTTCACTTTGGGGTCATAAAGTGATACGTTTTGGTTATGTCACCATCCCTGTGTCCCGCCCTCTGCAGGCTTCAGATGTTGGAGGCTATCTGTAAGCACTGGGAAGGCCCCATCAGCCTGGCCCTGTACTTGTCCGATGCTGAGGCCCAGCAGTTTCTGCGCTACGCTCAGGGCTCTGAGGTGCTGATGAGTCGCGGGAATGTTGGTTACCACATTGTCTACAAAGAGGGACAGTTCTACCCAGTCAACTTGCTGCGTAATGTGGCCATGCGACAGGTCAACACACCTTACATGTTCCTATCAGACATCGACTTCCTGCCCATGTACGGCCTCTATGAGTACCTCAGGTAAGAAGACACACAGAATATGCAGGAATGCACCTACGTTGGTCATTTTACTGACACCTTTACACTTTGCTTTTCATATCTTTATATCTTATCTATCTCATTTTAGAAAGATGACTAGGATTTTTTGAAATACATTTTATATGAGATATTGCACATGCACGCTTTGGTAATATACAGTATGTAATCCAGTCTTATCTGTGTGTTTGTAGGAAGTCAGTGGTGCAGCTGGACATGGCCAGCGCCAAGAAAGCTCTAGTAGTTCCAGCCTTTGAGACGCTGAGATATCGTCTTTCTTACCCAAAGTCCAAGGCTGAGCTGCTCTCTCAGCTGGACATGGGCACACTCTTCACTTTCAGGTGAACGACAAATCATGTTTTACAAGCGTTTTATTAGATAGGATAGACAGGAAATGGGGTGAGAGAGGGGGGGGGGCATGCAGCAAAGGACCGCAGGTCAGACTTCAACCCGTGGCCTTCAGCCTCTTTACATGGGGCGAATGCTCTGACCACTCAGCCACCAGCTGCCCAAAATCATGATTTCATTTAATAAAACATTACAGCAGCTCCTTTCATTTCCCTGTTTCAATTCTATTCGAGATTATACACAAGTTTCATATGTCTTAAGTTGTGATCACACCGCCTGCGATGGACGCGATAGAAGCAGCACGATTACATACAAAGTCAATCTACAGACCCGATTTCTGCGACACAATAGATGTGAAAATCGTTCGATATTCATGTCCAACACCACTTGGAGGATCACCAGGGGATCACAACACAGCCACCATTGTTGTAGTCCAGACTGCTCCTCTGGATATAATATAGTGGATGGACTGGGGATGGCAGCAACGTGCCTTTAGGCATCGAGTCTGCTGGTTATCCAGAAGAAGAAGAAAGCCGTCACTGCAGAGTGAAGCCTATCCCGGTCTGATCTACAGGAGAGCCGTGGAGGCAGGTCAGCACCCTCAACAGCTACGGAGGTTAAATCACTGATGGCCTGATCTCACTGCAACACAACAGCTCTTTTAAAGCCACACACTTCATCTGAGAGCTCATTCCTGTTCTTTTAAGCATTCAGATCCCTGGTTAGCACTAGCATCATGTCCCATGTAGCACAACAGCAGAGTAGAGCTGCAGGCAGCTGCTACATAACTGCCTCAATGCTCCAAACGTGCGATTGGTGCGATGCTCCAAATATGATCAAGTGGCGTGTTACTCGCTTGCGGTGTGATCACAGCTTAAGGTCAAGCTTTCAAAAATGTTTCCTGCGGTTAGTCCTACTTGTCGCAGATGCAAGCAGGCCCCTGCCAGTCTTTTCCACACATTTTTGTCATGTCCAAACGTATCAGCATTCTGGTCTTCTATATTTGAAGTTGACACACAGGTCACAGGTAGAAGAATTGAACCATGCCTTTTTCTTTGCGTATTATCAGGGGGATCTTACCCTGACAAAAGCGCAATGAAGCACTGTGGCCCTTCTTGCAAGGTATCTCATAATTTTGAATTGGAGGAGTGACCACACACCCTCCTTTGGCAGGTGGATTTGTGAGGTCATGCATTTACTCAAAATAGGAAAGATAATACACATACACACACTGCGGAGAAGTGTTGATGACACAGACAGAAAATGAGACAACAGAACATTTTCCCATCAAAAAAGATTTGGTCTAGAGTGTGAGGTAAACAATGTATAAACAAAGTCTGGACTTTTAAGACCTTCTATACACACAGAGGATTGTTATTAGCATGACACCTGATATTTTACAAACTATAAATCACACTTGTCTCACAAAGACTGGGTGTTAGAGCATAGTCCACAATCCCTCCGACTATAGCTTAATAAAATATTTTCTTTTTCTCTCCTTCCAGGTACCATGTGTGGACTAAAGGCCACGCACCAACTAACTTTGCCAAATGGAGGACAGCCACCACGCCCTACAGAGTGCAGTGGGAAGCTGACTTTGAGCCCTACGTCATGGTGAGGAGGGACAGTCCTGAGTATGACCGCCGCTTTGTGGGCTTTGGCTGGAACAAGGTGGCTCACATCATGGAGCTGGATGCACAGGTAACTTACTCACCTCCACTAACCCCACTCTTACTTTCTGTCCACCTGTCTAAAGTGTCTATTTAAAGAGGCTATTATGCTAGTTTTCAGGGTCATATTTGTATTTTTCAGGTCAACTACAATAGGTTTACATGCTTTGATCTTCAAAAAGCACATTATATTTCTCATATTGTCCATTGCTGAAGCACCTTTGTGTGTCAGGCTCTGTCTGAGCTGCTGTGGTTGATCAGCTGTTTTTTTTTCACTACATGGCACCAGCTCAACTCATATTCAGAATATTACTACAAACATTCTTGTTCTTACGTCATAATGTCTGCTGTTGCTGTTTAGAAGCTGGCAAGCTGTAGGAGCGGCTAAAAGCAGAGATATACCCATGTCATTTCCTATCAAAACTTTACAATAAAAGTCCCCCGTTGTTTTGTTATTCCATTAACATAAAACGTAACTAAGCACTTTTAACACACCTCTCAGACATGAGTTGAATATCCCAACACACACTAAATTCCACTTAAGTGTCGCCTCAGCTTGCATAGAACCTCAACAGAGTACCTATAAAAGTAACAGATACCACATACAATACTATACACAATTTTTGCTAAAGGAAAAACATAAAAAACAATTAAAGCTGAGAAGACTCTCCAGCCATGCTAGCAGCTCTGTGAGGCTGTACTGAGGCATTGTGGAGCTTTGAGCTAAATGCTAATGTCCCTGCTAACCTGCTCACAATGGGAGCGTTCCTATGTTCCCCAGGTCCTATGTTCCCTGGTCTGTTATTTTTCCACAATCAGTGGCGAACTCCACGGCAAACCCTGACCCTACTCCTGACCCTAACCATAACCTCTAGCCCTAAAATGCTAAATCAAATCAGCAAAGGCAGAGGCTCAGGGATGACCCCCCCACAATGATAATGCATGCTGATGTTAAGGGGGTATAATGTTTAACATGTTCTCCATACTGTTAGCATGCTTAAATGTATTAATTAATTCAATTCAATTCAATTTTATTTATAGTGCCAAATCATAACAAAAGTTATCTCAGGACACTTTACAGACTAGGTATAGGTAATTAGTACACAGCAGCTGAGGCTGATTGGAATGTCATCAGTTTTGCAGGTTTCTGGTCATAAACCAAAGTCGACCCTCCCTAGAGCCCCATCTATAGCATGGCTGAAGACAGATTGGACAACTAAAGTTTGTTTCAGTGTAGAATTAAGCAATAACTAATAAAATGTACAGTATATCTATCTGTTGTCATGCTGTAATGATAGGAAACAAAATGAATCAAATATGAGACAAAGAAATGATGCAGCCAAAGGTGTTTCTTGGATTATTAGAAAACATTGGGAGCACATAGTCCATGATGGTGGGTTTTGTGTAGTATTTATCAATTCACTTGAGAATTGTGTTCTCATCACTTGGTTGCTTGTTACAGGTACATGTTACTCTACTCTTGACGTTGACATACTCTTTCACATAACCATACTTTGTAGCAATTGTTAAATTATTGGTACAATATTAAACAACAAGGGAATGCCAGCACCGCGCTGCTGCACACACTGTATTTCTGGGCACTAGGGGAGGGAGGAGCTAGGACTAGAACCAGAACAGTGTAGATCAGACTGTCAGACCCTGCTGCAGTGAAACGAAAGGTTTTCTTAAGTGAGTCTAGCAGCTGCAGTGTTGAAAATCGAACCCATGGTCCTTTTTAGCATGAATATACATCATCTGGCTGTTAGCAACCATCCGGGATTTATCTGTTAATAGATGATCACCCAAAAAACCGTCTCAATGGCTTATTTGATGTATATTCATGCCAAAAAAGACAGTGGGTTCGATTTTTGGCGGAGTTACACTTAAAAGACCTCCGCCATCATCCCCATATCCAAAATAAAAGGATCACAGGACTTTACGACTACATTGACCTCTTTGGTTATGGAGTCCTTTAAGCATCACACCTTATCTGCTTATAAAAATGCAAATAAATAATTAATACTAAGTAATACATTTTTATATTCTTATAACTTCCAATCAAACTGCCACTCAGCGTACTCATATTTTTCTCAGGAGTTGGTGAAGCTAAAAGGAATATTAGATGTACATTTAACAGGTGGACACAAAAGGGCTCCTTGTATGAGGTGTTGTAATAAAGACATGAGGTGGTTGTAGTTCTCAGCCGTCCAGAAAAAACTGTCTCAATGGCTTATTTGATGTATATTCCTGCCAAAAAAGACAGTGTTTTTGTTCTCTCAACAGTGTTTTTGTTCTCTCAACAGGAGTATGAGTTTGTGGTTCTTCCCAATGCCTACATGATCCACATGCCTCATGCGCCCAGCTTCGACATCACCAAGTTCCGCTCCAACAAGCAGTATCGGGTCTGCCTCAAGACCCTGAAGGAGGAGTTCCAGCAGAACATGTCGCGCCGCTACGGCTTCGCTGCCCTAAAATACATGACGGCTGAGAACAACAGCTAGCCACCATTGCAGACCCTCACACCCCCGGCCCTGAACTACTGACACACTCTGGGCTGGGGAAGGGGGGACAGCCAATGTGAGGCCACCAGGATACTTTGAGACTTGAGTCCGTAAGACTTTGTTAGAACATTTGACCCTTAGTGTGGGACTGCAAGGGATGGAAGAGATAATCCAGGAGATCACCCCTGTTAGGATGTAAAAGTTAAGAAAGACAACATAAGTGACTGCAAGGTCCCAGATCCTGACAGTGTGGACCCTGAGCTCTGGCTCTGAAATCTGACTTACAGCAGGCAAGGAAAGCTGACATTTAATGCCTTGCCCTATTTGTAAGGCCAGTGACTGCCTGTAACATTGTGTGTGTGTGTGTGTGTGTGTGTGTGTGTGTGTGTGTGTGTGTGTGTGTGTGTGTGTGTGTGTGTGTGTGTGTGTGTGTGTGTGTGTGTGTGTGTGTGTGTGTGTGTGTGTGTGTGTGTGTGTGTGTGTGTGTGTGTGTGTGTGTGTGTGTGTGTGTGTGTACATGCGGGCAGATGAAAAGTGTGTGACTGTTTGTTCAGGACAGTGTTTATCAAAAAGCTGAAGCAGTGCTGAAGATGTGAAGCATTGTGGGCTTATATTCTGTTTGCGCCTTCTAAGTGCCAACAAAGAGCAGCAGCAGTCTGACCGACAGCACAGCCCGACTGAAATACAAATGGTCACCAGGCGGCAAGATAAGACGAAGTGGTAAACATGTCAACACAGATTTTTTTTTTAAAAAAGAAGTAATTTTGATGAGTGACCAACACGAGCGAGCATCCGGCCAACCCACCACCTGCTGCTCCTTTGTTTCACAGCTGATGCAGATCAGAATAAGTCCTCCTCTTCATATGACAGGGCAAGTTAAATGCAAAGACGGCTGGAGGTCGTCCGTGCGTTGATATTCAGAGTATCTCCACATAAGTTTTGTCACGACCACAGAACGTGAAAGCAGCCGGTGCAATGTGCTTTTTTGTGTATTTTAAATTGATGCGAGTGGGTCCTCTCAGTTTTTCGAAGCTGCCACACCCCACCACCACACCAAGCAGCACTGACCTCACTGTTAACTCTTCTTTCCAACAATCAGTATTATTTATCAGTATGTTAACAGTCCTGATGGGTGGAGCAAGGAGGGCAGTGTCTCCTCCAGCAGGAGGATCTGGGGAGGACAGGAAAGAGAGTCTAAACTGAAAATAATAGACTGTATAATAAAGATGGACATGGCCACTGTGACATCACCCATGGTTTGTGGACTACCATTTGGAATCCTCGAGGTTGTCATTGTGGTCGTAGCCAACAGGCTTTTGCCTGTGGGTGAGCAGGGAACTCTGGTATCAGCTTCCGTGCGCTGCAGTGACACAGAGCCGGTTATAAATCACCAGTTTTCCCATAAAGTGAAATTCCGGCGCAAAATCAGTCTTTTTTGGCACTTATATACATCAAATAAGCCGCTGAGACAGTTTTATTCATGTTACAACTATTAAAGGAGATATACGGTTGAGTCTCTAACAGGCGCTAACAGCCGGATGCTCGGGGAAGTACGGTGAAAGCATTATAACGTCTTTTTTAACCACTAATACTGCTCAAAATAACACCAAACCTCTGCAGTAGCATGAGAAGAGTCCCATTTTAATGCCTTCACTGTAATGCTCCAGGCTAATCAGTGTTAGCCATGGTAGGCTGTTAGCGACTATTAGCGACTCCCCGGGATTTCTCCGTTAATAAAAAAAACTGTCTAGATAGCTTATTTGATGTATGTAAATGTCAAAAAAGATCACAGGATGATTTTGCACCAGAATTACACTTTAAGTTACCAGCTGATGATTGCCTATCTAGCTAACGTTAGCAAGGTGCCAAAAGCTGAGCAACACATTTTCAGGCGCCCACAATATTACTATAAACTTACTATTAAGTGAAAACACACTGTGAGAGGGTCAAAGTCCTCATAATTTAACACTGGCTACACTCAAAGTTCACAGCTACTTTAATGTACACAGTGCCGAGAAAATGTATCACTAAGCCTCTATTGTGGTATGTTTACTGTGGTAATTAATCAATTGTTCTCTTTGACATTCTATACAATCAGACTTTTTTAGGGGCCAGTGGAGATGCACCCTGCTGACCCTTAGAGAGAAGTTTGCCTTAAGGCACTTCTGCATTGGCATCACCTTCGGCAGACCTCGAAGCTACGTCCATTTTTATTATTCGGTTTATGGTGAAAATCAACCACCTGCAGGAAGGCAACACACTCTCTCTCTCACCATCTCTTCCTCACTCTGGCCTCTAGTTTGATGACATTACAGTGGTGTACGATAGCACTGCAGCGGTGTGTGTTCTCCTGTTTGTCACACACTGCTGTAGCTCCTGTTATAGACACATCTCCACCCAGAGCACACAGTCTGACAGTCACTATAATATCATAGTCATAATATATGATGAATGAAAATTAAACTTGGATAAAGTCATGAATGGATAACAGATAACAGAAAAATGATAGTGATATTAGAACCATGAACCATGATATTAGAACCATGAGCCGAATGCCCAGGTCTAACTGGGCATTCGGGCCCAGCCCCGGACCTCTGTGCCGTCAAATACAAAAAAAAAACATAATGATGATGAAAATAGCCCAGTACAGTAGACTTTTATGTCGTTGCATCAGCAGCAGCAACAGATGCAACATTGTAGCAGTTAAAACGCGTCCACACACTTCAGAATCAAACTTAAAGCAGACTGACTTGATAACTTCAGAATCAAACTTAAAGCACACTATCTTGCCGGTGTTTGGGTTTAACAGTGACTCTGTTAACTGGAGACTTTGAGCTTAATGCCTCCGTGGTTGCCATAGTGACTGCAAATGATGAAAACCTGTTTTTGATAGAGATACTCTACACACAGACTGTGTAATAAGGAGATACTCTGAGATCTATTTGAAACAGCAGGGAGACAGGTTTGTGGCTGGTGGAGCACTGAGTTAATCTCTTATTAACTTATTTATTTTCCCACAACAGCATGACTGCCACTCTCCTAAAAAAGTGGCAAATTAAATTCTATGCACATGTGTTTACACAAGCAGGTTTCAAAGACAAATAGATTAATTTAGAAAATTAGAAATACAGTAAATATTATTAGGAAGAACTCGCTGTCTTCCTGTTTACCGTAAGAACAAGCAACGAACAAAACTCCACTGACACATTTACTCAAACATCAGAGCAGTGATGTTTTCTAGATTGCACAGTTTCAGGAGACCTGCAGTGGATTCAGCCCGGTCCACTTGACATCGGGTCGGTGCATGTCAGTGTTTCTGAGGCTGTAGGCTGTTCTTATGTCTCATTCTGGCTGCTGGTGTCTGTGCTGACATTTCCTATCCTTAACAGAAACATTTAACTACGAAGTAGACCTGCCCCGACAGGAGTCACACATGACCATTGGTCTTTCCTTCTCAAACTACGTCACAATTGTATTCTTATCTACGCAATTTCAATCATTTCTCGGGGGAGAAACCCCTGAACCCCCGTATGAAAAGGACTGACTTCTGGGCTACAGTCCGCAATGTTTTTACGAGCTAGCAACGCACCTGATTAGAAATGTTTTAATCTGACAGTGGTATTAAATGTTATATTAAATATAATAGAGAAACAAAATGATGACTCCAATCCTCAGGGTGGAGCTGATACACTTGAAGCTGTTTGGTGACTGGGACCAGAGGAAGAACTTCTGCACCATACTGTAGCAGCTAATTTGAAACAAACACATTTGAAACAATCAGTTTTCCAGTCATGGAAAACACATGAGAGAAAAAATAAAATATAAGAGAGAGAAGATGGCTAAGGTTAGAATTGTCCAAACCATCATTGTAAAAAAAAAAACTTACATATGTCACAATTTCTGAACATATAAGAGATGACTTCCTTCTAGCTATAGACTTCATGCCGTTCTAAGCGATACCTGTCCGTCAAGCCAGGTACAGTCATCATTAAAAATGTCCTGGAAGAGTCCTGCAAAATGATCACTGGAAAGTGGGAATCCTCTGTGTAGAAATTGCTGGAGCTGCTTTCATCCCAGGTAGAGTCCACTTCCAGAGATTTCTTACTAACTGTTGTTGTTTGGTCAAAGTAGTATTTTACTCACTTTTATTGTTAACTTTAAACTTAAGAATAGAACCAACCAACACGGATGCTAAGTCCTTAAAAGCTTGCCTGACAAACAAACTACACATTTAGGCTAGCTGTCTTAGTTGCATGCAGAAATGGAGGTAAAACACACTAATTAGAAATAATTATTTTTTACCATTGTGAAACTAGAGGCCTATCTCTCTCTCCCTATCTCTCTCTCTCTCTCTCTCTCTCTCCCCCTCTCCCTCCCCCTCTCCCTCCCCCTCTCTCTCACACACAAACCTTCTCTCTCTCTCCCACACACAGCTTCTCTCTCTCACAGACACACACGCGCACACACACACACACACAAACACACACCTGTCTGTCTGTCTGTCTGTCTGTCTGTGAATGCGCTGTGTACATGTGTGTTCAGTATGCAATTGTGTGTATGCAGTTTGACTCTGTTCTGAGTGTGTGTGTATGTGTGTGTGTAGATGTAGGTGTGTGTGTGTGTGTCTCTCTTTGCAGGGCTGGGAGGAGCTACAGTGTGTAAGTAGGACAGTGCTGACTGATGCTGCTACCAGAATAAAAGCAAAGAGTCAAACACTCTGCTGATACTTTGTTTCATCATTTCTGTCTCCATCAATATCAATTTAGCCTTGTGAACCCAAAGTAAAGAGGGATTCATGTGAGCACTCACTGTTACGCACACACACACACACACTCTAGAATAGTGCACATGTGTGTATTTATACTTCCAGGAATTTCCAAGAGGTTACCACTTTTTTGCTGTTTTTACATCTCACAGTAAGTTTACTCATCATAGAGCCAATAAAACCAGTTATATAATGTCAAGAGATTCAAGATCCAAGAGGGTTTATTGTCATCACTTATCAGCATTTTAAGTGTTATAGTTAACTTATCTCTCATCTCATCTTCAACCGCTTATCCGGGATCTGGTCGCGGGGGGCAGCAGCTTAAGAAGGGGACCCCAAACTTCCCTTTCCCGGGCCACATTAATCAGCTCTAACTGGGGGATCTGGAGGCGTTCCCAGGCCACTGTAGAGAAATCTCTCCACCTAGTCCTGGGTCTTCCCCGAGGCCTCCTCCGAGCTGGACGTGCCTGGAACACCTCCCTAGGGAGGCTCCCAGGGGGCATCCTTACTGGATGCCCGAACCACCTCAACTAGCTCCTTTCAACGCAAAGGAGCAGCAGCTCTACTCCGAGTTCCTCACGGATGGCTGAAACTCTCACCCTATCTCTAAGGGAGACTCCAGCCACCCTCCTGAGAAAACCCATTTCGGCCGCTTGTACCCACGACCTCGTTCTTTCGGTCATGACCCAGTTTTCATGACCATAGGTGAGGGTAGGAACGAAGATTGACCGGTAGATCGAGAGCTTTGCCTTCCGGCTCAGCTCTCTTTTCGTCACAACAGTGGGGTAGAGCGACTGCAACACAGTCCCTGTTGCTCAGATTTTCCGGTTTGGGTGTACAGAGATGGGATGGCCCACAGAAGTGACGCCCTCACCCCATACTCCCGCAGCACCTCCCACCGTATCTCCTGAGGGTCACAGTCATATGCCTTCCACAAAAAAAAATGTAGACTGGATGGGCATACTCCCAGGCCCCCTCCAGGATCCTTGCGACAATGAAGAGCTGGTCCGTTGTTCCACGTCCAAGACGGAATCCGCATTGTTCCTCTTCAATCTGAAGTTCGACCGTAGGCCGAACCCTCCTTTCCAGCACCTTGGAGTAGACTTTACCAGGGAGGCTGAGTAGTTTGATACCCCTGTAATTGGCTAACACCCTCTGGTCCCCCTTTTTAAATAGGGGAACCACCATCCCAGTCCGCCACTCCCTTGGCACTGTCCCAGTCTTCCACACAATGTTGAAGAGACGTGTCAACCAAGACAGCCCCACCACACCAAAGGCTTTCAGCTTTTCTGGACAAATCTCATCAATCCCTGGGGTCTGCCACTATGGACTTTTTTGACTACCTCAGTGACTTCCGCCAGAGATATTGACAATGATTCCCCATCAGCCTCCAGCTCTGCCTCTACAAAAGAGGGCATGTTAGTAGCATTAAGGAGTTCCTCAAAGTGCCCCTTCCACCGCCCGATTACCTCATCGGCTGAGGTCACCAGCGTCCCGTCTTTACTGTAAACAGCCTAGATGGTTCCCTGTTTCCCCCTCCTGAGATATCCAATGGTTTTCCAGAAGCACCTTGGTGCTGCCCGAAAGTCCTTCTCCATGGCTTCTCCGAACTCCTCCCACACCCGCTGCTTTGCCTCTGACACAGCAGAGGCTGCAGCCCTTCTGGCCTGTCGGTACTTTGCAACTGCCTCCGGAGTCTTCTGGGATAACAAATCCAGGAAGGCCTCCTTCTTCAGTCGGACAGCTTCCCTGGCCTCCGGTGTCCACCACGGTGTTCGAGGGTTACCGCCCCTTGAGGCACCTAAGACCTTGAGGCCACAGCTCACCGCTGCAGCTTCAGCAATGGAAGCTTTGAATATTGCCCACTCGGGTTTAATGCCCCCAACCTCCACAGGGATGCCAGAAAAGCTCCGCCGGAGGTGTGAGTTAAAAATCTCTCGGACAGGGGCCTCCTCCAGACGTTCCCAGTTCACTCGCACTACTCGTTTGGGCTTACCTGGTCCGTCCAGAATCTTCCCCCAACTCATCACCAGATAGTGATCAGTTGACAGCTGTGCCCCTCTCTTCACTCGAGTGTCCAACACATACGGCCTCAGATCAGATGAAACGATCACAAAATCGATCATCGACCTTTGGCCTAGGGTGCTCTGGTACTACGTACACTTATGAGCATCCTAATGTTCAAACATTGTGTTAGTTATAGACAATCCATGACTAGCACAGAAGTCTAATAACTGACGACCACTCGGATTTAGATCAGGGAGGCCGTTCCTCCCGATCACGCCTCTCCAGGTGTCTCCATCATTACCCACCTGGGCGTAGAAGTCTACCAGCAGAACTATGGAGTCTCCTCATGGAGCCCCATGCAGGACTCCGTTCAGGGTTTCCAAGACGGCTGAAAACTCTGAACCGCTGTTCGGTGCATATGAACAGCCGGGGGTTTGTGAGTATCTCCACACCCGCCCGGCGCCTCACACCCTGGGCAACTCCAGAGAAGAATAGGGTCCAACCCCTATCCAGGATTACGGTTCCAGAACTGAAATTGTGTGTAGAGGTAAGCCCCACCTCTAACTGGTAGCGCTCCACCTCCCGCACAAGCCCGGCTTCTTCCCAGACAGAGAGGTGACATTCCACATCCCCAGAGCCAGCCTCTGCTGCCCATGTCTGGTCCGTCGAGGCCCCTCACCTTCACTGCCACCCATGCAGCAGCACACCCAACCCAAGTGGTTCCTCCTGCGAGTGGTGGGCCCACAGGATGGAGAGGAGGGAGGTGCCGAAGTCACTTTTTCAGGCTGAGCCCGGCCGGAGTCCGTGGCAAACCCGGCCGCCAGGCACTCGCCGGGGACGGGCTTCCTCCGGGCAGGGTCTATCTTCCTCTTCCTCGTTTGTCCATTGAGTCTTTGTGAACCATTCTTAGTCCGGCCCCTCGCCTGAGACCACTCTGCCATGGGAGTCCCTACCAGGAGCACTAGGCTCCAGACAACACAGCCCTCAGGTTCACAGAGACACACAAACCTCTTCACCACGATAAGGTGATGGTTCCCGGAGAGGATATTTAAATTATTCCAATTAATATTAATCTCTTTTAATTCTAATTTTAGCCTCACTTTCTATTAAGTTTGCTTTAGAAATGACAGTGTTAAGTGTCCTAAAACCTTGAAAATAGAGTTATCCAATCAGTTTCTAGTTTGTTGTTGTCTCTAGGCAGAAGAGGCTTCCAGCTCTTTTCGGACCTCATGAGGTCTTGAGCTGTGCGTTATGCAGTAAGTGGCGGTTAAATAAGCCAATCAAATGTTGCTATTTGTAACAACAACAAAAAACACAGGACAGAAAAAAACATTGTCCTACGTCTTCCTGAAGTCCACTGACATGTAGATGGGACAGTGACAGCAAAGAGTTAAATCAGTACAGGGTGCGCCAAAATGGCCGAGTGAGAAGACGTTTTCTGCTGAGCTCTGCATATGAAAGTTATGAAAACAGTAACAACTTAAATTATTAACTCGACAAGCTCCAACTTTTGTTTTCAGAAGTAATACACTGCAAGTTTACAAAGAGATGTTGACCAATGTCGAACCAACACATTAGAAAAAGATTGGCAACGCATTAATTGACACTTGATGACGTCATGATGCCTCCATTTCGCTGCTGCTCAGACGTGATGGATGAGTTTAACCACTGCCTGTCACCCCCAGTAAGTCACCAGCACAATAGAAGACGATGTACGCACACAGCAGGCCCAAGAAAGTCTATCCGAACGACGTCATTGCTAGCCTTTCAGCTTTGATAAACACAAGGTCAGACAACATTGAATGCATGGTTGGTGCCAATGCACTAAAAATTTAAGCTCTTAAAAAGATGATTGACTTTGTGTGTGCAGGGATTAAGGATGTAAAGGGTAAAGTATGTACACTCAAGAACAAAATGAAAAAAGGGGATACACTTATCAGCAAAGTGAAAGATACTCCAGGAGATAGAACCTCAGACTTTACAGAGTCGAAGAATCAGAGAAAAAGACGAAGACGAAGGCCACTGATATCTGCCAAGCTGTCCTGCCATAGGAGAAGAACAGGCTGGCTGATACTGCACTCTCTCGGTACCAAGCAGCAATGACAACAAACTCAGAGGCTTCATTATGCAGTTCATCTCATATGTCTGCAGAGACACCATATGGAAAGCTGCCAGGAAGTCACCATACCTGCAGGACAACGGATTAAGATTTGCAGAAGATCTCTCAAAGGAAGACAGAGAACAATGGAGTAAGCTATCGGCGTTGATAAAAAAAAAAAAGGCTCGGGAGGAGGGCAAGCCAGCCTGCTTTGTCGGAGGTCGCAGATTTGTCATCAGGTCAGAGGTCTCTAACCCTAACCCTAACCCCACCTCCCTATGAAACAGACAAGTGAAGAACATGCTGGTTTGTTTTGCACTGCATTCAGAGTCTTTATTCCAATCTCAGTTGTTCTATAACTAATACTCAAAAGTATTTCCCATCTAGGTTGTCTAATTATTTAATTTACAAAAGCACTGCCACCTTTATTTATTTGCTTTAATTTTTAAAGACCATTTAATAGGCCAAGGAAGTCGTCTTTGATTAACTTGTATTATTATTACCCTTTTTCTTTAAATGAAGCAGCACTCCCTTATCTAGTTATACACTCCTAACTAACTGGTTGTTGATCACTTCATAGTTCTTTTCAAGTTCATTAATAACTGTAAAGGGTGATGTATGAATCCAAGAATTCTTGAGAACCCTAAAGGTCCCGAGGAGGGCTGGTCCAGATGTTGCTGTTGGAAGTCTTGGTTGAGACCCCGGTCCATAATGTGGTTGAGCAGGAACCCAGGATCTTTCCTCTAGAACAACACCCTCCAGTCGATGAGGTACTGGCAGCCTCTCGCACGTCGGCCAGAGCAGATGATGTGGCACACAGCAAAGGTGAGTCCCCATCAGTGCAGTGAGAGGGAGGTGGGTTGGAACAGCAGGCACCAACGGGCTCTCACTGACCAGGCTTAATCCTGGACACATGGAATGTCGGGTGCATCAACATAGACCGAGGGAGCTTGAGCCGGACTGCCACAGGGCTGATGACTTTCTCGATGGCGAAGGGCCTGAAATTCTGTATGTGACACAGCTTTGAGTTGCAGCAAAAAGGTGTACCGAGTGAGGAGAAGAGGGGCCATCACTGTGCCCTGAGGGGCTCCAGTGCTGCTGACCACAGTGTCAGATGCGGTGTCCTTCAGCCTGACGTACTGTCAGTGAGGTAATCTCTGACCCAGTCCACCAGATAGGGGTCCACTCCCATCCTGTTCAGTTTGTCCTGAGGTATAGGGGGCTGGATGGTATTAAACGCACTGGAGAAGTCCAAGAAGAGAATCCTCGCTGTGCCGCTTCCCTCATCCAGATGGGAGTGGACTCGCACGGTGCAGCATGTAGAGGATGGCATCCTCCACACCAACATCTGGCTGGTATGCAAACTGCAGGCAGTCCTGGGCGTGTTGTACCTGGGGTCTAAGGAGGCTGAGGAAGAGCCGCTCCAACGTCTTCATCAGGTGTGAAGTTAGTGCCACCTGTCAGAAGTCATTCAGCTCGCTAGGCCTGTTCTTCTTGAGAACCAGAACGATTCAGGATGTCTTCCAGAGGGAAGCCACTCTCCCTAGCTGCAGCTAAGGTTGAAGATCTGTTGTAGTGGTTCCCCCAGTTCTGCAGTGAAGGTCTTCAGTAGTCTGGGACACACTTTATCCGGGCCGGCTGCTTTCATGGGTTGGAGCTTCCACAGCTGTCCTCTGACCTGGTCTGTGGTGATGTGGGGCAGGGATAGTGTTGAGGAGGAGGGGGGTGTTGTGGCGTCAGGGGGGAGGTGTGTAGAGGGAAGAAGGAGAGATGGCTGCAGTGGGGGTGGGGGGGGCAGGGCATATGGGTTAGGTCATGGTTTCATTTCATAACCTTTCTGCATCTTCACCTGTCATACCTCTTTTTAGTGATGGTCCCCCCATGTACATGTACATTAACATCATGAGTCCAGTGTTATTATTTTATTCATAACACTCAACACTCAAGGACACTTTACTAAGATAAAAAAGCAATTACAATAAAACAACGGCTTCAACATCTTCGCAGACAGTTGCGGAGTGTAACAGCACTTTTTACCCTGAGAATAACAGTGAATAGCGAAACTTTGTAGCTAGCTACCGAGCATGCTATAACATTATCTTTGAGTGGAAAGATTTGAAACTGCATACTTTGTTAAACAATGGTGTCATCGCCCCACCTCTGACCTCTAACCCCCGTGGTGTCACATAATAACAACAGTGCTGCTGCGTAAGAGGAGAGGGACGGACCCATAGGCTTTACTGAACTGAACTCTGAGCCACATGCATGGGAATGAATAAGGCCAACCATATATTTCACCCTTTTCCCTGATACTTAAATGAAATAAACTAAGAGGCTCCCACTCAAGCAGTTTCCCCCGTGATATTACTGTGATCGCAACAGGACTACATTTAAACTTACGCACTGACCCGAGCCGCAATGTTCTCCCGCACCGTCTCCCTCTCTTTTGCTGCTGCAGCGGTGTAAACCTGCTCAAACTCACCGTATGAGCGCATTAATATTTCCAATTCCAGTTGTAGCGTAGCCCTTCGCTTCCCCGTTGCTATGGTGACTCGTCAAATCAGGGCTCCATTGATGCTGTCTTTTTTGTGGTGCACGCGCTTAACTCCAGGTCAAACTACTCTGAGTTGATCAACCTAACGCAAATCTGCTGTTCTGGAACTGAAAACTCAGAGTTTCCTATCTCAGAGTAGATCAACTCAGAGTTCAGGGTTAGACTCAGAGTTTTTTTAACATGCTTTGTGAAACGGACCCCTTGAGACTTCCCAAATCCTCATCCATCATAGAGCAAAATCTGTCAACTATTTCTGGTGTTAGTTGATATTTTTGTGGTGTTTTGGACTCTGATGCACAAATCACTCTGTAGTCATTTTTTCGATCATGTGGACGAACCCTAAGACTGCATTTCCCTGTGCAAACCTGTATTTGTTTGGGTGTTGAGCTCAAATATTATTACAATTTATCCAAAAGGGCATACTTATTGTGGCAAGAATGTGGCAATTACTTCCCTTAGAAGAAAGGAAGCCTAATGGAATTGAACACTAACAGAGGGAGAAAGAACCACTGGAGGAGAGCAGGGAAGTGGAGGATGAACAGCAGACAACCAGCAGCTGATGGTTTAACACAAGCTGGCGTCACCATCACACTCACTGCTTCTCATGTGACGGGTGTTCACAGATGGCTGTGACAAAGGTAGGAAGGGTGACAGCGGCATGACGCTGTGGTGCTGTCTGCCAGAGGGCCAAGTGCAGTCTCCTCACGTAGAACCATAATGGAGATTGTCTGGAGCGGGTCGATCGAGGCAATCAATCAACATCTGCAGGCCTTCCCTCTTGGACAGAACAGCCAGCAGTAACATGCACACATATCTTTACAAAATCCAAACTAGTCCCCTGGGAGTATAAATCACCATATCCTCCTGATTCATTGATTACTGTGTGATTTGAATCTCATATGGGTTTTTACATTGGCATACATGGAACAAACAAGATTCAGCTCCCACACATTCAGCTGAAGAACGAGTCTACAAACATGCATCACGACATCCTGTACCTGTATTCAGTGGCTGAGAAATAACGTTGACATTTCTGTGGAATTTTTTGTATAGCTTTTAGTATGAAAAGGCTGCTGTGCTCACAGTATGAACGAAATGTATTCTGCTTCTCTTGGAGCGCAGGAGTGAGGGATGAAAATCTAACGTATTTGGACATAAGTCACTGCCAGGAAGCAACATCACTTAGAGGGCTTTCACACCGGCCTTATTTAGTTCAGTTGAATCGAAGTTGAGTGACTGAGTTCCCTCATTTGCTAAGGTTCGTTTGTGCAGTTGGGAATTCAGCGATCATATTCGGGTGTGCACCAGAAGTGGACCAAATAAGCAGACTGAGATCTGGTAGAAGAGATGGTCTTGGTCCACTTCCAAACAAACTCTGGTGTGGTTCGTTTGTGGTCAGAACATGACTGGCCCTGAGTCTGCACTAACTGCAGAAAGCACTGCGCATTTTTGGACCAACCCATCTCCTGTAAAAAGTACCTCCCGTTAGCACCGGTATTGTGGGCGACTGTGCTCAGTGGGAGAGTGGGTCATCCTCCATTCGAGAGATCTGTGGTTCAATCCCCAGCTCCCCAAGTCCACATGTCGAAGTGTCCTTGGGCAAGACACTGAACCCCGAATTGCTCCCCATGCTACGCATGGGTGTGTAAATGTGGTGTGAATGGTCAGATTAGATTAGATGGTATTTACCACGACAACAACAGGCTAGCATGAGTCACCGCGGACAAACCTGGAGTAGTAATATAATAAGTGCGGACCAACGCCAAAATCACCCCTGCAGTTGTCGCTCAATTTTCACTTTACATTTGCACTCTGGCCCTTTATCAATTTTCTCATCTCATATCTCATCTTCAACCTCTTATCCGGGGTCGGGTCGCGGGGGCAGCAGCTTTAGCAGGGGACCCAAAACTTCCCTTTACCGGGCCACATTAACCAGTTCTAACTGGGGGATCCCGAGGCGTTCCCAGGCCAGTGTGGAGATATAATCTCTCCACCTAGTCCTGGGTCTTCCCTGAGGCCTCCTCAGGAAGCTTTGAACATTGCCCCCTCCGGTTCAATGCCAGGGATGCCAGAAAAGCTCCACCGGAGGTGTGAGTTGAAGATCTCTCAGACAGGGGCCTCCTCCAGACATTCCATGTTCACTCGCACTACCGGTTTGGGCTTAGCCGGTTTGTCCAGAATCTTCCCCCATTCTCTGACCCAACTCTGTCCAAAACATACGGCCTAAGATCAGAGGATACAATCATAAAATCGATCATCGACCTTTGGCCTAGGGTGCTCTGGTACCACGTACACATGGTGTTGGTTATAGACAATCCGTGACTAGCACAGAAGTCTAATAAGAGATGACTGCTCTGATTTAGATCAGGGGGCCGTTCCTCCCAATCACGCCTCTCTAGGTATCTCTATCGTTGCCCACGTGGGTGTTGAAGTCTCCCAGCAGAACTATGGCGTCCCCTACTGGAGCCTCATGCAGGACTCCATTTATGTCTCCAAGAAGGCTGAATACTCCGAACTGCTGTTCGGTGCATATGCACAAACAACAGTCAGAGTTTTCCCCCCTACTACCCACAGGTGTAAGGAGGACACCCTCTCGAGGTAAACTCCAACACTGCCACGCTCAGCTGGGGATTTGTGGGTATCCCCACCCAGGCCTGGCGTCTCCCTCCTTGGGCGCTCCACCTCCCGCACAAGCTCCGGCTCCTTCCCCCACAGAGAGGTGACATTCCATGTCCCCAGAGCCATTCTCCTGACCCTAGTGGTTCTTCCTGTAAGTGGTGGCCACGTCACTCTTATGGGCCGTGCCCGGCTGGGCTCTGTGACAAGACCAGTCACCAGGTGCTCGGCGGCCAGCCCTCCATCTGGGCCTGGACAGGGTCCCTCTTCCTTGATTTTGCATACGGCCTTTGTGAAACATTCTTCGTCCGGCCCCCCTCACAAACCTCTCCACCACGATAAGGGGATGGTTCCTGGAGAGGCATTTTATTATTATTATTATTTTAAATAAATCTTTATTAAATCTTTATGACACAAAACAATAACAACATGCAAAAAAAAGTGAATACTTATAAAAACATTGCACAACCCGGATCATATTAGTGAGTCAGTCAGAATAAGAATAAGAGTCCTTATTATGATCCAGGTTGACTATTACTAACACTCTTAAAACAAGTTCACGGCTATTTGAATGTAATGCCTTGTATATGTATCGCTTAGCCTCTACCCTGTTGGTAACACATCAACCTGTGACCCCAGTAGCCCCGCCCTAAAACATGCCCTTCTTTATAGTCTATTTTTTTCTTAATTGGACCATAATTTACTAAATGAACATCATGCTGTATTGAAGAAGACGACTTGAAACTAGAGATTGAGACCATAAACTCATTAGGAAAATGTTTACCAAATCATAACAAATGTTATCTCAAGACACTTTTCATATAAAGTAGGTCTAGACACACTCTATGACTTATTCATAATCTACAGAGACCTAACAATTCCTCCATGAGCAGCAACAAGTCACTCACTTTATTGTCCATTGAATAGCAGTGGAAATTCATCTTTCACGAGGCTCACAGAATAGATAAAACAGGTTAAAAGACGTACAAAGTCAAAAAAACACAAAATGCAGTAAGCTATACAACACAGAAAACTAAAACACTTGCTTTATCCCGTAAACCCGTAAGATTTATTGATAATGTTGATTGCTGTTGGAATGTACGTAAACCCCCTCTACGCCCTCAAGGTGCTGCTCACTCCTCCTACCCCTCATGGCCACCCCCGCCCTGCCCTGACAGCAGTCCTGAATATTACTGATACAGAAAAGGGTTCAGCAGTAGACCACATTATCAGCTGGGCCCAAGGCTGCCTACGTCAAAGCTTGGCACCTTCTACATTCCTGTTGTGACTACCAAGAGAGTGAACATTGGGAAACGTAGACACCCTGCTAACCTAAACAATCTCATTCCTATCCTCTCCAAATCAAAGTCAACATCGAAGCCTGTCAATAACACCATCAGGATGGATCTGCTCAACGTTAGGTCTCTGAATAACAAATCATTTTTAGTCAATGATTTTATTACCACTTCCAAACTTGATTTTATGTTTTTAACTGAAACATGGCTGGAGCAATATAACAGTGCAAGCATTCTGATCGAGACAGCACCCCCCAACTATAACTTTATTGATGTATGTAGATCTGGGAAAAGGGGGGGAGGGGTTGCTGCTATATTTAAAAACATATTTCAGGGGAAACAGATGTCCCTTGGTGATTTTCCATCATTCGAATACCTGTGTGCTGTGTTGAAATGCTCTCCCAAAATTCTTCTGTTAATTATTTACAGGCCACCTAAATACTCAGCAAATTTTTTCGATGATTTTACCGAATTATTGTCTAGTATCTCCACTGACTTTGACTGCCTAGTTATAACTGGTGACTTTAATTTTCATATTGACGATTTGAATGGCAAGGGTGCAAAGGAACTTTTTACTATTTTAGATACATTTGAACTGTCGCAACATGTGACAGAGGCTACTCATTGTAAAGGACACACCCTGGACCTGATTATCACAAAAGGTCTCAAGGTTTCTGATGTTCTTGTGACTGATCTTTCATTGTCTGATCACTTCTGTGTTTTCTTTAATATTTCTTTAATTCCGGAGACACAAACAGAAGCAAAGAATGTCAAAAAGCGCTACATCAATGAACATGCTAATGTACTCTTTAAAAATGCCATCTCCTCGCTACCACCTCTATACCCATGCCATGCTGATGATCTTTTAAACAACTTTAATTCAAAAATTGTGAACATCATAGATGTCATTGCACCGGTTACAGTTAAAACGATTTCTGGTAAGCAAAAGGCTCCCTGGAGAAAAGCTGCTGTTGTAACAGCAGGGGGAAGAAAGTGCAGGAAGGCTGAACGAATCTGGCGAAATACAAAACTTCATATTCACCATGACATCTATGAGGAGAGGCTCCAGGCCTACAATTTAGTCTTAAAAAGTGCTAGAGAAACATTCTTCTCCAATATCATAAACAGCAACAGTAATAAGGCCAAAACCCTATTTGCAACTGTCGACAGACTGACCAACCCCCCAACACAAATACCAGCCGAACTCTATTCCACACAGAAATGCAATGAGTTTGCATTCTTTTATACTGATAAAATTGAAGGCATCAGACGTGCCATCTATATCTCAAACAAAAAAGTAGGATCACCACCCCATTTAGCAATGATGGCAAGCTTTAATGCCATGGCTGTCTTGATGCTTTACCTACCAACTTCTTTAAGAATGTTTTTGACTGCCTATCAACAGACGTATTGCAAATAGTTAATAACTCTATTCAATCGGGCAATTTCCCAAAGGCCTTCAAAACTGCAGTCATTAAACCTCTTCTAAAAAAGCGGAGCCTAGATGCCTCTATTATCAACAACTACAGACCAATTTCAAATCTACCATTCATAAGTAAAATAATTGAGAAAGTTGTACTCCAACAACTTACTCACTTCTTGGCTTCTACTGGCTGCCACAACAACCTCCAGTCAGGATTTAGACCTTTACATAGCACCGAGACAGCCCTTATTAAAGTTATAAATGACATCCGTCTTAACACAGACTCTGGCAAAACTTCAGTATTAATGCTATTGGACCTCAGTGCTGCATTTGACACTGTCGACCACTCAATACTTTTGGACAGGTTGGAAAACTGGGTGGGGCTCTCAGGCACAGTCCTAAACTGGTTCAAGTCATATCTACAAGATAGGAACTATTTTGTTTCCATTGGCGATTTTGTATCAGGTTCAATCCTGGGGCTGACTTTATTTAACATCTAAATGCTCCCACTAGGACAAATCATGCAAAATAATAACATTGACCACCATTGCTATGCCGATGACACCCAAATCTATGTAGCGCTATCACCAAATGACTATCGCCCCCTAGATCTACTGTGCCAGTGCATTGAGCAAGTCAAACACTGGATGTGCCAAAATTTCCTTCAACTAAATGAGGATAAAACTGAGATAATTGTTTTTGGTGCTAAGAAAGAAAGGTTTAAAGTCATCCAACACCTTCAATCACTGTCCCTGAAAACCTCAAATAAAGCCAGAAATCTTGGGGTGATTAGGGATTCTGATTTACATTTCGACAGTCACATCAAATCAGTAACAAAATCGGCCTACTATCACCTTAAAAATGTAACAAGACTTAGAGGGCTCATGTCAGCTCAAGACTTAGAAAAACTTGTCCATGCCTTTATAACCAGTAGGCTAGACTACTGTAACGGTCTCCTTGCAGGTCTTCCCAAAAAAACTGTCAGGCAGCTACAGCTTGTTCAGAACGCTGCTGCTAGAGTTCTAACAAAGACCAGAAAATGTGAGCACATTACACCAATTCTTAAATCATTACACTGGCTTCCTGTACGTCAGAGAATTTATTTCAAAATCCTCCTGCTCACATATAAATCACTACATGGTCTAGGGCCGAGGTATATCACTGATATGCTCCCACTACATACGCCTTCTAGATCACTAAGATCCTCTGAGACCAATCTGTTAGTGGTTCGCAGAGTAAACTCAAATCAAGGGAAAGCATCTTTCAGTCATTATGCAACAAACAGCTGGAATAAACTTCCTGAAGATGTAAGACTTTCACCCACTCTGACCACTTTTAAAACTAGACTGAAAACTTTTATGTTCACCTTAGCTTTCTGCTAAATCTTCGCACTTTTAACGTCCGCACTGTTTTGATTATTGTCCATGTTTTTATTCTCTTTGTCTTTCTGTAATGCATTTGAATTCATGACATGTTGTGCTGTGAAGCACTTTGAGTCTGCCTTGTGTATGAAAAGTGCTATACAAATAAAGCTGCCTTGCCTTGCCTTGCCTTGCCTAAAGGGTCATAAATTACAACATTCCTCTGATTTTGCTTGATTACGTGATAATACCTATCAGAGGCGCAAGTGAGCCTTATGTCCTCATTAACGACATGTTTTTTCAACAAACTTTATTGTCAACAATATTATGTTACAACAACATAAATAGCAGTACAGGGACGAGTTTTACAATGTGCACATACAGTACATATACAGATTACAGTTTCATTTCATAACAGTAAATAACCAACTGAAATCATCAGTTAGTGTATTTTTCAAGATTTGAGAAGTCTTTATGATGCATGACATGTCAGGTGTGATGGAAATCTCAGGCCTATCACGTTTTCTTTCATTATCTCTCAAATGAATTATGATGGAGGGAAATTATCTCGTTATCACAGAAAAATGGAATAAAATTATCTTGTTATCATGGGAAAACGGAGGAAATAAAATGTATGTCTGTATGACCCTTTGGGGCTTCCATAGATTCAATGATTTTTTTTTAATGTTTGTTACTTGCCAATGGTACCCTACAACGATGGCCAGATGGGAGGAGTTAAACTAAACCGTGGAGTGGGTGAGCGGGACTGTGTTATCAGTGTTTTGGTACATTTTGTTTAACAAGTTTAATGAATCCTTGAGTACAGAGGTAAAAATGAAACAGCAAATTATGGTTTAATTTTTTTTACTACCTTGTCATTTGCCTTCATCATTTCAAGTGTTAATTGTAAAAAGAAATGTTATTTATTTTTTACAAGAAAGAATTAACATTTTAGTTATAACATTGTCATTGTTTGTGTGAGTGAGTAAGTAATGTATGTCATTATGTTGTTTCCCTGATTTTTCCAGCTTATACCATACCCAAGATAAATAATTAAAAACATTTTATTGACCCACATTGCCATCCAGTGGAGACCAGAAGGTACAGGTTTGAAATAATCACCACCATAGTTACTCACTTTCAAACATATTTGATTATTGTCTGAACATATTAGTCGTTTGCTGTTTGTGTTGTCATATCAATAAAGAATAGTACTTTCTCACATGTTATTAAGGATATAAAAAGGTTCATGTTTATATATTTCTATGTATAATCATGACTAATGTTTAATCCCAAAGTTATTTTGAATATTAAAGTTGCACTCCGTAAGATTTCAATCTATTTAATCTAAGTTCCTGTCTATCACAGAGTGAGTCAAAACAATGTTGCCTCTTTGCTGAGTATTCCAATATCTGTATCTGTGGAGACATTCTCTCTCTAGATGTAAATAAGTCTCCATGTTAGTGACTCAACATCTGTCGGCCAAACTCGTCACTACTGTTATGCTGCGTTCACTTGTAATCGGAAACTCCAACTTCTGACTCAGGCTTGTAGTAAAGACAGAAGTATAATAGGAACATGTGTGTGTGTATGGATTTAAGAGGGGAACATATAGAGGACGGACTGGAAGTAGAGAGGTGAATGTGTTTCAATAAGTTTACAAAAGAGCAAAAAACAAAAACAAAAGTCAACACAGTGACCATGAACATGACAAGATGGAGGCTCAGAAAGAAAAGGCTCACCTGCAGTTACATCTTACTGCCACAGAGGCCGCTAGAAACAAGATATCTCAATTCAAATAATGTTTGAGGTTAATCATGTGGTTAATTGTGAGCCATGATACATTTTTGGGAATGTAACTGAGCAGTGGTTTAAAACTCTAGGTATTTACTTTACTACATAGTGAAAAACAGTTATTGTGTTAACAAAAAACAATCATCTGATCCTGTCTGCGGCATGAAGCCAAAGCAGGGGCAGAATGGCCGTCGGAACAGCAGGGAGATATCCAGCAGATTTTCCTGCGTAGCCATGTCCGACCCATTGAGTTAGAACTCTTCAGAATCAAGCATTGTCCTTGGAAAATCTCAGAAATCTCTATGAACCATAAATATGGAGCGTCCAACCACTATATATAACACTTGTTGTGTCTCTACATCTCACTGGTTGCTACTGTGTCACACTCATTAATCCAGCCCACTGATTTTTGTTTAGCCTCCTATCTTGAATTGATTGAATTTGTTTTATGTTCATAAATTAATGTAGAATGGTCGAAGCAAAGCCTCATGGGAAATGGGAACAGTGTATCGCTCCAATGATCGCTCCGCGTTTATCAATCAATCAATGAACGAATGGGTATGAATGAGCAGCTGTCAGACAAAGAGAAAGCAGGTAAGGTTGGAGTAGTGGATTTTCTTACAGTGGAAAAGGAATTGGATTTGCGTGTTTGATTTGTTTAGTTACACCTGATGGAGGGCAAGAAGAGAAAGGAGAAAGGAGGGGCTGAAAAGGCCAGAATGAAGAAGAAGCAGATGCTGGAGGAGAGTGCATCAAAATGGTCAGAAATCACAGATTTATTCCGAAACAACCAGGCGTCAACTAGTGATGCAGGTGAGTTCACGGGAAAACAGTTAGCTCAAGCTTTGACATTGTTGAGAATCAGCAAAACATTTGAGCTGAGTTCTTCATAGTTCCTTCTCAGTGGGGCGGTGTCGTCATATCATGGCCTGCACCGCAAGTTTTACACACACACACGCACACGCACACGCGCACACGCACACGCACACGCACACGCACACGCACACGCACACGCACACGCACACGCACACGCACACACACACATACACAGAGACACCCCCCTGTCCTGGTGGAGGGGATGGGTTGGGCCCCATGTGGGCCGGTGCAGTCAGAATTGTCCCGGTGGATTTTTGTCCCACTCTGCCCCTGAATCAAAGTATCTGCCTCTGATTGACACCCCCTGCCCTTCAGAGTAACAAAACAGGGAAACTCCTTTTCCCTCACCTTTCTTACACTTTAAGTCCTCCCACACTCTTCTTCGCTTCTTACATGTTACTTTCTTCTATTTTAAACCAGTCACACATTCTCTTCTTTGTTGTCGATGCTATATCTGACTGAATCTCCGTTCTTCAAACCAAGTAGGCTAAAACTTTCTTCTTGGCAGCTGTCTATGATCAAAGCTGGTGCATTTGGCTTTCTCAAATTGAACTTTCAGGGTGGCACAGTGCTGTGGTGGTTAGCACGTATCCCGGCTGGGGCCCTTTTGTTTGATGTTTGCATGTTCTCCCCGTGTCTGCATGGGTTTTCTCCGGGTTCTCCGACTTCCTACTACTGTCCAAGGACATGCATTTGTGAGGTCAATTGATGACTCTAAATTAGTATTGAGTGTGCGTGGTTGTGAATGTGTCCTGTGATAGACTGACGTCCTGTCCAGGGTGGACCCTGCCTCACGCCCGATGCCAGCCCAGACCCCATCAGGGACAAGCAAATTAAACTTTCATTTCATACAAGTTTAGTTAGGAATACGTCAGCGTAAATCTGAATCTAAGCCTTATTTCACTGCTTTAATTCAACCCTAACTTTACCACCTGCTTAATAACTACTAAATAAGTTACATTCAAATCGTTTGTGAGAATAAACTATTTCCGCTTATGAGACATCTAAATTGATTCAATTCTGATCAATATCTTATAGATTCAAGTCAATGAGATCCACTCCTGTTCAATTAACTTCTTCCGGGTAAATCACACAGATCAATAAACCAGAGATGGTGCCCCTCAAACATTTTTAACGAGAAGCTCTAAATTAATCTTAAATGGTTATATTAATATATTGATTAAACAGTTTGAATGTTGTGTAACCACTGCTCCTACTGTGACAAGTTTACTTAGGCCTAATATTAAAGGCCTTTGCACACCGGCATTTATTTCATGCGTTTAATGCGCACATCAATGTATTTTTCCGAACTGCAGTTTTTCTCACGAGTACTTTCACACATAATATGAATAATACATGATGAGAAAGCGGCATTAATTTTTTTCTTTCACACCGTGAATAAAGACATCAACCAATCATGTTTTTTTTTTTACTGATGAGGATTAGTCTGCTGCTAGACCTCATTCATCTCTGGATGAGACGATAAAGTATTCGACTTTCAACCTCGACAAAGGCAATGCAGATAGCTTCACTTCTTCGTTCTGACATTTCCCAATAAAAGCTTTAGACACACACTACACAACTGTTTACCAGAGGAAACTTCACTCAGAGCATTTCACTAAAAGGAAACTCAATTAAATATCTTACAGCAGCTCAGTTTGAGCTTTTCCTGCCTCAGCTTCCTGACTGTTCAGAAATCACATGAGATGCTTTTGTTTTCTTCTCTGGCTGGAGTCTCCGGAGTTAACCTACATCACTTAGCAGCAGAAGGTGGACAAGGGACTCTAGCTTTAAAAAAAACAACTTTATTCTCTCTCTCTCTCTCTCTCTCTCTCTCTCTCTCTCTCTCTCTCTCTCTCTCTCTCTCTCTCTCTCTCTCTCTCTCTCTCTCTCTCTCTCTCTCTCTCTCTCCTCTCTCTCTCTCTCTCTCTCTCTCTTCGTCTCTCTCTCTCTCTCTCTCTCTCTCTCTCTCTCTCTCTCTCTCTCTCTCTCTCTCTCTCTCTCTCTCTCTCCCTCTCCTCTCTCTCTCTCTCTCTCTCTCTCTTTCAACAAGCTTTATTGGCATGACTGTGGTTCACAATATTGCCAAAGCGTTCAGAATTACAGAAAAAAGTAACAATAATAATGATGATGATAATAATAATAACAATAATAATAATAATGATGATGATGATAACAATAACAACAACAATAATAATAATAATGATGATAATAACAAATAATAAGCAGCATATCAGTGTGCAGGTCAACTCATGTGGAGGAAATCATGTCAGGTGTTGTTGTGCAGGTCGTCTCTTCTCCTGTGGCAGGTCTCTCTCTCTCTCAACATTTCCCCCTCTCTCTCTCAACATTTCCCCCATTCACTCTCTCCTCTTCACAGCATCCTGAAGAACCTCTGCCCTGACCTCTGCTCATCTCTGTAGATGAGCTGCTGCAAATATTCTAACCTTTTCATTTTCTAATTTCCTTGATACTTGTTTAACTAACGTTAGTACAGGAATCTAGAATATTAGGATAAGGCATTAAATTAAATGATGATGGAATTGCTTCCTTAAATTTTGTTACATCTAGTGTAGAAACTTTTGCCCAGAGGTGAGTAGTCATGTAATATGAATTCAAAAGTTATTAAATAATGGTCTGATAAAATAGGATTCTGTGGAAAGACTATTAAGTCTTTAATTTCCACACCATAAGCCAAAACAAGGTCGAGGGTGTGATTAAAACAGTGAGTAGGTTTATGTACACTCTGACTAAAACCAATCGAATCTAATAGAAAGATAAACGCAATACTAAGGCTATTATTATCAACGTCCACATGAATATTAAAATCTCCTACAATGATAACTTTATCAGATTTAAGGACTACAAAAACTCTGAGAATTCAGATAGAAATTCAGAGTACAGACCAGGAGCACGGTACACTATAACAAGTATAATTGGCTGCACAGTTTTCCAGGTTGAATGTGAAAGACAAAGAACAAGACTCTCAAATTAATTATAATTTAGTTTAGGTTTAGGGTTGCTTAATAGGTTTGAGTCATCAATAGCTGCAACACCTCCTCCTCGACTACTGCCTTGAGTAATATGAGTAAGGAGAGGAGATGATGCCCCTCACCCAACACCCACTGCAGCATCCTCACTGATCAGATGACTTCATACAGATGTTTTGGAGCTGCAGCACCTGTGAAGGTGAAAATGTGAACACTAGTACATGTACTCACCTGTGGTGATGGAGGTGCCGCAGCAACTACAGGAGGATGAAGGTATAGACACACCAATTCAGTGGAGTTTACGAAGATGACAGATCTTGCAATTATTCTATGAAGAGCAGGAGATCCGGCAACACATTGCATGATGGATACAGCATGGCAGGTTCACTGACCATTCACCATGTCTAAATTTGCATAAACATGACTTTATGCAAATTAAGTCTGTCCAATGAACCAGGCTCGCTAAACTCACATGAAACAATCAAAAGTGTTGATCACATATGAATCAAGATTCTCTTATTGTATTGCATATTGTGTGCCTAAAAATGTTCAACATATATTAGTGTATTGTTTAGCTGTCAAGTGAGAAGGCTTCAATTCAATTCAATTCAATTTTATTTATAGTGTCAAATCATAACAAATGTTATCTCAGGACACTTTACAGAGTATAGGTAAAGACCACACTCAATGACTTATTTATGATTTACATAGACCCAACAATTCCTCTGTAGAGTACAGTGGCAACGAAAACCTTCCCTATAACAGGCAGGAACGTCAGACAGACCCAGCTCTGTGGAGGACGGCCATCTGTCTTGACCGGTTGGGGAGGAAGAAAAGGAGAGAGAAAGAGAGAAAAGACACACAGATGGACAGAGAGAGACACACAGACACACTTCCAGAGATGCAAGCAAAGCCTAACAGTAACTATAATATTTATAGTAATGTGAATATGACGTATATGTTAAGGCAGTTAATACAACAGAATAGTAGAAACAAGCACAGCTAAGGTGACAGAATATGAAAATGATAATAATTATGGTGGCAAACATGATCAATGATGAGTAGTGGCAATAGCAGCTACGATACAGCTACAAATTTTATAGTTTATTAAACTAGTGATAGTATATATGAGTAACAGTGACAATAGCAGCAGGATGATATGATTCTTGTCACACACAGCACATTTTTGGAATACATTGCTTAAGTTTGTACTTGTCCTACAGGGTTTCTCATTTATATATGAAGAGGCTGACTTATATGTAGCAAAAACACATGTTAAAGGGAAAAGATGAAATGAAAAATTCACTACAGTGCTGTACACATGGGTTTAAAAGAAGTAGCAATTTCTGAAGCTTCAAAAGCTAAAACCTTGTACTGCTGCACATGATTTATGAAATACACACAAGGGTTAACATACTTGTAGGGTGCCATACTGTTTGTGATACACAGAAATGTTTATGCTGACAGACAATACTATGGGTACAAAAAGAGGATCTGAGTAATTTAATTATGATTATTCAAAACACCCAAAGTGAATGGATGAACATGTGGATACATAGATACTACAGTTTTGCCAGTGGCTGGTGTCAGTAGGTTCATGGGGCTCTACTTGCAGTAGCAAGTGTCATAGCATCATTTCTGCTTCTCCAAAGTAATGTAAGTGTGAGCTAGGCACTCCCTGTAGAAGCTTTGTGGGATGGTTTTCATGTGGACAAGGTCCTCTGGGCAGAATGTTGGGCAAGTCTTCTGGGTCACCAGTGTCACAGCATAGGGTCAGCACCCAGGGGAGCATGAGGGAACCTGACTGGAGGCACTCATGGTGGGAGAACCAAGGGTCAGTAATCCAACAGGGTCGGGGAAACACTGCTGCTGAGAACAAGAGAGCAAGGAGTTGAGATCATGGGTGACCTTCAATGTGGTTTTACATTATGCGAGTAGAAGGGTAGATATAGTACAGGTAACATGGGAATGCTATTTCCTTAAGGTAAATATGGAGAGCTAATCATTTATGTCCTGTTCTGTTATGTTCATATAAATAAATGAACATGTCAAATTTTCAGATGTAGGAAAAGATTAAAGTTACAAAAATCACCATGAACACTGGACACATTGGCTGACTGAGCATCCCAATGGCAGGGGCGTTGAAGTTAAGAACCTCCAGATGTCACACAAAAACAAAACTGCTACATAACAGACTTGAGCTGTGATCACACCGCACGCAATAGATGCAATGAAATCGCAATAAAAGCCAGTAACGCGCTGCTTGATCATATTTGGACCATTTGGAGCGTCAGGGCAGTTCGGTAGCAGCCGGCGGCTAGCTGTTGTGCTAAATGGAAGTGATGCTAGTGCTAACCAGGGATCTGAATGCTTAAAAGAACAGAAATGAGCTCTCAGATGAAGTGTGTGGCTTTAAAAGAGCCGTTGTGTTGCAGTGAGATCAGGCCATCAGTGATTTAACCTCCATAGCTGTTAAGGGTGCTGATCTGCCTCCACGGCTCTCCTGTAGCTCAGACCGGGATACACTTCACTCTGCAGTGACGGCTTTCTTCTTCCTTTTCTGGATTTCCGGCAGACTTGATGCCTAACGGCACATTGCTGCCATCCAAAGGAGTCCATCCATTATATGATATCCATAGGAACAGTCTGGACTACAACAATACTGTGGTGAAGCCCTGGTGATCCCCAAGATGTTATGAGGCAGATTGGCTGATCTCCACAGCATCACGCAATTCAGGTAAAAAGTTAAATATTTTCGACTCGCATTAATCAATATATTCGTGTCTATCGCGCTGGGGTTACGCAAGTAAAGCGAGGAACACGCCGCCCCTGTTTAAACCGCGTCTGTAGATTAACTTTGTATGTAATCGTGCTGCTTCCATTGCGTCCATCGCGGGCGGTGTGATCACAGCATTAGAGCTAACAGGAGAATAAACAGCCATATGCCGTATATTTCAGCCAGAGGTGTTTTTTTAGACTGAAGAGTGTCAAAGACAGGGTTGAGTTTCCACTCACTGAAGTCTAACTACCTCTTTAATGACTGTGACTATCAATCCAACCCAATTTCCAGAAGAAAAAAAAAACCTGTGGCATTGTATGCTTCTGCAAAGCAAATAAAGGTTTCTGAGCCACTGCAACCCGTTCTCCTTCCCTACTCCTCACATCACCGACACCTTAGACTTATACTTCTCTTTATTGATCCTTTGGGATGACTCCCGGAAGGAAATTAAGAACCTTGTGATGCTCCACGGTCACAGTTGTAAACATGAGGTTAACATTACTTAGGTTTAGGCTAAAATACTACATGAGCTGCATTTCCATTCAACTGTCAAGTGAATTTGGTGATTTTGTAATTGTCATTTATGGGGAGAAGTGGGGGGAAGGAGTTGCCCTAGTCCAGCCTGATAGGCCAGTTTTGGATAAGGGGGGGAGTTAGCGGGTAAGGGGAGAAGTGGAGCAGAAGACGGACAGTGCGGAAAGAAGCCTGAGACAGGACGCTGCAACACCTCACCAGTTATCTAACCAGCTGTGTTACCATAGTGTTCGGCTATCAGCCTTTGTTGTTTTGGGCGCTCCCCGAACCCCGTTGTTAGCCTGTACATATATGTAATAAAGCCCGGCTTAACATCAGCCACGTCTCCTCTTCATTCCGCTAGCAAGCCACCCGCAGTGTTGGGCCGCAAACGCTACAATGTGCTATGTTTTACCCTATGTTTTTTGTCAAAGCTCTGAACCGAGCCCATGGTGTAGGAGCTCTGACCTAGCTGTTAAATAACTCTGTTGGACTCTGATTCTGTTTGTCTTTTGTATTTAAACCAATATTCTTACAAATGGATTTATTCACTTGTTTCTCAAGGCAATGAGAACAGTCCACATACTTTATGAAATACACATAAGGGTTAACATACTGTACTTGTATGGTGCCACACTGTTTGTAATACACAGATAAATACATTTGAATAGAATTTACTTAATTAAGTTTGAATTAATTAACTTGAGACAGGAAACAAACAGGACATGAACTGTGATGTCCTGGGTGAAAGTCAGGTGTGTGTTTGACCCAATCATCCACCCGACCTCCTCCGTAAGGGGAGTTTGAGGCCTCACACCTAAGTGCATTATATTACGTTGATCGACTTACAGAGCTCTTGCTGTCAGTTGAAAGCCCGGTATGTCAAATACAGATGTAAAAGGGTAACAAAAACCTTCAATGTTTTGCAGAAACGTACAATACCAAATATGTTTTTCTTGTCACCAGGCTGGTAAGTCACACATCAGGGGCAATGCCCATCCTCATCTTCAGTTCAGAGGTAAAAAATAAGAACTTCAGGGCAGCAACAATCCCTTGAATAGACTTCAGAAAACTGACTTTTTTCTCAGAGAACTCACAGCTGACATACTGTGACCAGGCAGTTCCCCTGTGTGTTCGGTTCAGGAACAACAAGGCGCTACATAGAAAATGGATGGACTAGAACTGCTAAAGCTCAGACTCAGAGGCAGCAACCATGAATTACACTACTTTATACGTCAGAGGATTCCCAAACTAATCTGAATTCATCCTGAGAAAACGATGAACATTTGAACCAAATTTCAATAGTTATAGAGATATTTCAATAAAAAAATGTAACCCTTATGGTGGCACTAGAGGAAAAGTCAGTGGTATTCCACTGGGGACCACGAATATTTGAATAAATAATTTCCATCCGATAGCTTGAAATATTTTCCTGTCTCTAGAGCAGGGGTGGGCAAACATTTTGACTTGTGGGCCACAATGGGTTCTTAAATTTGACAGAGGGGCCGGGCCAGAAGCATTTGGACACGCAATGCAATTTATCAAACCTGGAGATTGCGTGTGTTTTATACATTTTAATTTGAATCACTTTCAACATTCAAAACATATTATTACCCAACGAAATACTCAAGCTCAATAATTTCTCCTCAAAGCAATTTCAGTCAAAAACAACTGGACTGGTTGTTTGTCAAGGAAGACGTTTCACCTCTCATCCAAGAGGCTTCATCAGTTCATGTACGCATCTGACCAGGCTGGGACTGGTCCAACTATCTGGTGTGAGATCCAGGTATTTAACCTCTCACAAGGCCGATGATGTCACTGACACCCTTTGTGCTCCAAGTGCCCACGCCCGTCGTTTGAGTGACAGTCGTTGGTGGGCAGTTGGTTTCGACTTTGTTAGTGCTCTATTGAGTCTGAACGACAGTCGTTGGGGTCACCAGGGCCATGTGTGAACAGTTGTCCTTTGAGGTTAGATTGTTGAATCTCCTGGGAAGGGATGAAAGGGCGGCATTGTAAATTGGAGATAAGTGGTGTCTCAGACCCCCTCCTCTGTTTAGCGATGGTTTCTCCACTTTTACATAGATGGCTTCTTTTACTCCTCTTTCAAACCATCTGTCCTCTCTGTCCAAGATTTGGACATTGCTGTCATCAAAGGAGTGGGTTTTCTCCTTGAGGTGTAAGTGGACAGCAGAGTCCAGGCCTGAGGAGTTAGCTCTCCTGTGTTGGGCCATGCGTTTATGCAGTGGTTGTTTTGTTTCTCCAATGTAAAGATCTTTGCATTCCTCGTTG
Source organism: Echiichthys vipera (assembly GCF_963691815.1). Lineage (NCBI taxonomy): Eukaryota > Metazoa > Chordata > Actinopteri > Perciformes > Trachinidae > Echiichthys > Echiichthys vipera. Next base: position 26,076,440 of record NC_139845.1, read on the forward strand.
CATTGGACAGCATAAACCAGGTTGCTTTTGTGGTGATGTGGTGTTCTGTCCTTCGGATGTACTAGTCTCTGTCTGAGTGTGTTACCGGGTTTGAAATACACAGGGATGCAGTGTTTGTTGAAAATCCTCCTGAGTTTCTCCGATACCCCAGCCACATATGGGATGACTATGTTGTTTCTCCTGTTATCTTTTTATTTCTCAACCACTTTGGTTTTCTTTCTGGAGGCAGCTGCCGTTTTAACAAAGGTCCAGCTGGGGTAGCCACAAGTTGTGAGGGCGCCTCTCAGGTGCTTGCGTTCATCCCCTTGAGCTTGTAAGCTAGCGGGCACGTTATCAGCTCTATGCTGCAGTGTTCTGATAACGCCAAGCTTGTGTTCCAAAGGGTGGTGAGAGTCAAAAAGTAGATATTGATCCGTGTGAGTGGGTTTTCTGTATACCCCTATGTGGAGGCTCCTGTCATTCTCCATATGGACGTCACAGTCCAAGAAGGGCAAGCTGTTGTCCTTAACTTCCTCCCTGGTGAACTTGATGTTTCTGTCCACTGAGTTGATGTGTTCAGTAAAAGTTTGCACCTCTTTGGATTTGATCTTAACCCATGTGTCGTCCACATATCTGAACCAATGGCTTGGGGTTACTCCTTTAAAGGAGTTCAAAGCCTTGCCCTCTACCTCCTCCATGTACAGATTTGCCACAATAGGTGATACTGGTGAACCCATGGCACAGCCGTGTTTCTGTCTGTAAAAAATGCCATTAAACTGGAAATATGTGGTATTCAGGCACAAATCCAGAAGTTGGCAAATGTGGTCTGGTTTGAGATTTGTTCGGTTTTGTAAGGAATTGTCCTGTGTGAGCCGCTCTCTTACTGTGGCCAAGGCCTCCATGGTTGGAATACAGGTGAACAAGGAAGTCACATCGTAGGACCATGGTTTCATCTGGATCCATTTTTAGGTCTCGGACTTTGTTCACAAAGTCCATGGAGTTTTGGATGTGGCGTGGGGTGTTTCCCACAAGTGGTACCAGAATATTGGCAACATGCTTGGCAATGTTATAAGTGACCGAGTTTATGCTGCTGACAATGGGCCTGAGCGGGGCCCCTTCTTTATGGATTTTTGGGAGTCCATATAAGCAGGGGGTTGAGTCCTGGGGGTAAAGCCTGTAATACTGTGGTTTGCTAATGACTCCTTCTTTTTGCAGTTGCTGTAGACATTCTATTCAATTCAATTCAATTCAATTTTATTTATAGTGTCAAATCATAACAAAAGTTATCTCAGGACACTTTACAGAGTAGGTAAAGACCACACTCAATGACTTATTTATGATTACATAGACCCAACAATTCCTCTGTAGAGTACAGTGGCAACGAAAACCTTCCCTATAACAGGCAGGAACGTCAGACAGACCCAGCTCTGTGGAGGACGGCCATCTGTCTTGACCGGTTGGGGAGGAAGAAAAGGAGAGAGAAAGAGAGAAAAGACACACAGATGGACAGAGAGAGACAGACAGACACACTTCCAGAGATGCAAGCAAAGCCTAACAGTAACTATAATATTTATAGTAATGTGAATATAACGTATATGTTAAGGCAGTTAATACAACAGAATAGTAGAAACAAGCACAGCTAAGGTGACAGAATATGAAAATGATAATAATTATGGTGGCAAACATGATCAATGATGAGTAGTGGCAATAGCAGCTACGATACAGCTACAAATTTTATAGTTTATTAAACTAGTGATAGTATATATGAGTAACAGTGACAATAGCAGCAGGAAGCGTCATGTAGGACCACGGCAGCAAGCACCACCACGATCAGCAGAGACCTGCGAGACGACAAAGCACAAACAGCTCCGGGGAAGAAGCTGAATCAGTAACATGCATTGATGGGACATGAATGATTCAGACAGAGAGGAGAGAAGCTCAGAGTATCAGGAAAAGTATTATCCCCCGGCAGACTAGGCCTATAGCAGCATAATTAAGCAGAATAAAGTCTCATCGTAAGCCCTAGCTGTAAGCTTTATCAAAAAGGAAAGTTTTAAGTTTACTCTTAAATATGGGGACAGTGTCTGCCTCCCGAATAACATTTGGGAGTTTGTTCCACAGGAGAGGAGCTTGGTAGCTGAAGGCTCTGCCTCCCATTCTACTTTTGGAGACTCTAGGAACGACGAGTAGCCCTGCATTCTCAGAGCGCAGAGATCTAGTTGGGTGATACGGTACTATGAGCTCTTTAAGATACGACGGAGCCTGACCAATAAGAGCTTTGTACGTAAGGAGAAGGATTTTAAATTCTATTCTAGATTTTACAGGTAGCCAGTGCACAGAAGCTAATACAGGAGAAATATGTTCTCTTCTATTTGTTTTAGTTAGTACACGAGCTGCAGCATTTTGGACCAACTGGAGACTCTTAACAGACTTATTGGAGCAGCCTGATAATAAGGAATTGCAATAGTCCAGCCTAGAAGTAACAAATGCATGAACAAGTTTCTCTGCATCTTTCTGAGACACAATGTTCCTAATTTTTGCAATATTACGCAGGTGAAAATATGCAGTCCTTGTTGTTAGTTTTATGTGAGAATCGAAGGACATATCCTGATCAAAAATAACACCCAGATTCCTTACTGGAGGACAACACAACATCATCCAGAGTAACAATGTCTTTAGCTATTGAATTTCGGAGGCCTTTGGGGCCAAGTACAATAATTTCAGTTTTGTCTGAGTTTAACATCAGGAAATTGCAGGTCATCCAGCTTTTTATTTCCTTAATGCACATTTGAAGTTTATCTAACTGATGGCTTTCTTCTGGTTTGATCGACAAATATAATTGTGTATCATCAGCATAACAATGAAAGTTAATGGAGTGCTTCCTTATAATATTTCCTAAGGGAAGCATATATAAGGTGAAAAGAATAGGTCCAAGGACAGAACCCTGTGGGACTCCGTGACTAACTTTAGTGTGCATGGAGGATGTGTCATTAACATGTACAAACTGAGATCTATCTGATAAATATGACTTAAACCAGCTCAGTGCGGTTCCTTTAATGCCGATCAGATGCTCTAGTCTGTGTAGCAGGATGTGATGGTCAATAGTGTCGAAGGCAGCACTAAGATCTAGTAAGACAAGTACAGAGACAAGTCCTTTGTCTGAAGCTATTAGAAGGTCGTTAGTGATTTTCACCAGTGCTGTCTCAGTGCTATGATTTGCTCTAAATCCTGACTGGAAATCCTCAAATAACTCATTATTATGTAAAAAGTCACACAACTGATTGGCAACTAATTTCTCGAGGATCTTAGAGAGAAAAGGAAGGTTAGATATAGGTCTATAGTTGGCTAGTACCTCAGGATCAAGACTGGGCTTTTTAAGAAGAGGTTTAATTACAGCTACTTTAAAAGACATTGGTACATAACCTGCTGATAAAGACATGTTAATCATATCTAATACAGGAGTGCTAATTAAAGGTAACACTTCTTTAAGTAACCTAGTTGGAATAGAGTCTAGAAGACAAGTAGAAGGTTTTGATGCTGAAATAGTAGAGTTTAATTTGTTAAGGTCGACTGTAGAAAAGCAGTCCAAGAATATATCAGGTCGTACAGTTTGTAAGGTTCCTGGGTTCGATGAAAGATTGGTGCCAAGCGAGTTGATTTTGTCTCTAATAGTTATAATTTTGTCATTAAAGAAGGTCATGAAGTCGTTACTGCTGAGGGTTATAGGAATACATGGCTCAATAGAGCTGTGGCTCTCTGTCAGCCTGGCTACAGTGCTGAAAAGAAATCTAGGATTGTTCTTATTCTCCTCTATTAAAGATGAGTAATATGCTGCTCTGGCATTACGGAGGTCCTTCCTATAGGTTTTAAGACTTTCTTGCTAAACTAAGTGAGATTCCTCCAGTTTAGTGGAGCGCCATTTACTTTCCAACTTTCGCGATATTTGTTTTAATTCACGGGTTTGTGAGTTATACCACGGAGCTAACTTCCTCTGTTTTATTATCTTCTTTTTTAAAGGAGCAACAGAGTCAAGTGTTGTTCTTAGAGAGCCTGCAACACTTTCAACAAGGTGATCAATTTCAGAGAAACTAACGTTAGTGCAAGAGTCTTGAATATTAGGATGAGGCATTAAAGTAAATGCAGATGGAATCGCTTCCTTAAATTTAGTTATAGCACTATCAGATAAACATCTGGTGTAGACACTTTTACCCAGTGGTGAGTAGTCCTGTAATATGAATTCAAAAGTTATTAAATAATGGTCTGATAAAATAGGATTCTGTGGAAAGACTATTAAGTCATCAATTTCCACACCATAAACCAAAACAAGGTCGAGGGTGTGATTAAAACAGTGAGTAGGTTTATGTACACTCTGACTAAAACCAATCGAATCTAATAGAGAGATAAACGCGATACTGAGACTATTATTATCGCTGTCCACATGAATATTAAAATCACCTACAATTATTACTTTGTCGGATTTAAGGACTAAATTTGACAGAAACTCTGAGAATTCGGACAGAAATTCAGAGTACGGACCAGGAGCACGGTACACTATAACAAATATAATTGGCAGCACAGTTTTCCAGGTTGAATGTGAAAGACTAAGAACAAGACTTTCAAATGAATTATAATTTAGTTTAGGTTTAGGGTTTATTAATAGGCCTGAATTATAAATAGCTGCAACGCCTCCTCCTCGACCACTGCCTCGAGAAATATGAGTATTAATATGACTGGGAGGAGTGGATTCATTTAGGCTAACATATTCTTCGGGACGCAGTCAGGTTTCGGTCAGACAGAGTAAATCAATATGGTTGTCTGATATCAGATCGTTTACTAATACAGCTTTAGATGACAGAGATCTAATGTTTAAAAGTCCACATTTTATTTTCTGATATTGTTGCATTGTCGCAGATTTTGCGTTGATTTGTATCAAGTTTTTCTTTGTAGCTCCTCTTCTGTTCATTTTTGATCTGTTTAATTTAAATGATCACCTTCTTTTTGTAACCGCTGGTAGGGTCTCGTTTCAGAGTTTCATAAGTGTTAGAGTCACTGAGTAATGCAGAGATCTTTGCCTGATAATCAGTTGTATTGAGAACCACTGTGCATCTACCCTTGTCTGCTGGAAGGATAGTGATGCTGTGGTCTTTGCTCAGTGCCGTTACTGCTTTTCTCTCCTCCATGGTGAGGTTAATTAAAAGACGCTCCTCCAAACTTTCCATATGCATTTTTTTCACAACACAGTAGAGAAACTCACATTTCAGTGGGAACAGTGTTGTTGGTCTCCCTTTTTTGCCAGTGCATCAAAGTCTGGAGTTAGTTTTGTTGTGGCAATTCTCAGGATGGATCTGAGGTGTTGGTCAGTTAACCGGGATCTGTGACGGGCTTTGTTGACGTTCATGACGCTGAAAGTCTGCTCACACACCTAGGTCGAGCCAAACAATGCCAGCATCTTCTGTGCCGTCCTCCAGAGGTTTGGAAACGTGGCTTTGTTAAGTGAAGCGTAAAAGTCATTCAGTTTAAGAGACTTGAACTTCTCATGTGAGACGGAGTCAGACTGAAGATCGATCAGCTCCAATTGCAGCTCATGCGGTGCTCTTTCGGGGTCTTGTGACATGGGACAGGACACCAGCTGAAGTGACTTGTCAATTTTTTCAAAATCAGAGAACCGACGGCAGAATTCTCTGTGCATGTCGTCCAGTGATTTGCAGTATTTCTTCACGTTTAGGGTGGCCTCTTTCTGCATGGCCAGTGTGGGAAAATGGGCAAAAGATTTGTTTGACATTTGCCTGGAAAATAAAATCAGCTTGGATTTGACAGGGTCTCACATTTGTGTACATGTCGTGCACAAACTGATCTTTCCCCTGCAGCTTCACGTTCAGCTCATTCATGTGTGACAATATGTCCACAGCAAACGCAAAGTCACAAAGCCAGTCCGTGACGCTCTGCTCAGGGAATTCATCGGATTTCCCCATTAGCTCCAAAAACGAGCGAATCTCCTCTTTGAGCTCCCACACTCGTTGACACACTTTCCCCAAACTTAACCAGCGGGCACGAGAGTGGTAAAGTAAGGCCTGGTGATCCGCATCGGTTTCCTCTAGAAACGTAATGAACTGACGGTGATTAAGTCCCCTTGCTCGTATGAAGTTAACAAGTTTTACAACTGGATCCATGACATGATTAAGCTGCAATTCAGACTTACACAGAGATTTTTGATGAATGATGCAGTGAAGAAAAATAACATCCTGGTCAGGGTTTCTTTCTTTCACTTTATCCTGGATTCTTTTCAGCAGCCCGACGTTTTTCCAGTTAAATTTGGCGATCCATCCGTGATGACACTGGCCAATTTACTCCAAGGCAGCTTCATTCTCTCAATGACAGCACACAATTGTTCATATAAGTCCTCTCCTCGTGTTTTCCCCTTCAGCGATTCAATGCTCAAAAGCTCCTCCGTTATCTCAAAACTGTCATTAATCCCTCGGATAAAAATTAGGAGCTGAGCAGTGCCTTTTATGTCGTTACTTTCATCCAGTGCTAGTGAATATAACTTAAAGGACTCCGCCTTTTTGTTTAACACGCTTACTATATCTTCGTCAAACAGTTCCACGCCACGAGTCAATGTCCTGTGTGATAAACTGATTTTTTCAAACTTGCCTTCGCTCTCCGGACACAAGAGGTCTGCTGTCTCTACCATGCATTCTTTCAAAAACTCGCCTTCGGAGAAAGGCTTGCTAGCCTTTGCTAATTTGAATGCCAGCAAAAAACTTACCTTGGTACTTGACTCTTGAATCGCAGTTTGTCGGTGAAAAAATTTCTGCTGAGTCTGTAAATTAGCTGCCAACCTCTGAGCAGTAGCCGCCCGTTCTTGTGTTAACTGCTTGCTAGCGTAGTTTGCATGCTTCGTAGCAAAGTGACGGCTGATATTGTACTCTTTGAACACTGCAACCTTTTCTTGGCATATCAGACATACAGCCGTTGATCAGACTTCAATGAAAAAATATTTTGTTGTCCACTCCTTTTTAGACACTCGGCACTCAGTGTCCACTTTTCTTTTCTTTGGTCCGCTCATTTTTACCGAAGGGCGGAAATGGCAGCAGGAAAGTTACACTCCAACAAAGGTCAATGTGACTAGTGTGCCATCTATTGGGGAAACAAGGGTATTGCAGGGGAAAGGGTGAAAAGGGGAAATGAATGAAGTTTTTACACATCCATGGGTTTTTAGCCTACTATAATTTGGACAAGTTTGGCGGGCTGGATTAAAAAGCCTAACGGGTTGTATATGGCGTAATTTGCCCATGTCTGCTCTAGAGTCTGCTGTGTAACTGTGGTGTTGCTTTTACCTGTAAAAGGAGCTGAGGAGGCTCAAACCCTCAGCTGTTGGGAGGATACGAGGAGCGGCACTGTGGCAGAAGGCTACTGACGATCTGCAAGAGACTGACACCGTTAGACACACAGCACAGATATAAACCGGCAATGTAGATAATAAATTGTCCAAGGACTTATCAGTTAACCTACACATCAGTAGGTTTGCATTTAGTGTTTTTAATAAAAAGCAGATGAAGTTATTATTTATTATTATTATTATTATTATTATTATTATTATTATTATTATCATAATTTTCATTTAATTATATTTAAAATGTTGTTCAGATGAAGGGCTTTATTAGTATTGGTAAGTATATGTCTGACATTGAGCTTATATGGAAAATATGGAAACAAATGTTCCTTGTGTAGAATAATGGAGGAGAATGATCAACTACCCAATCACAAAAAGTATATAACACACAAATGATTAATTTATAGTTATGTACCACATATATTAACATAACACTGTACAGTTAAAGCTTCAAAATATTTGGTATGTACACATGCATATAAAGTGATCAGAAAGCAAACAGGCAGCAGACACATTCAGTGATACGCTGTGACACGTAACAGTCTGAAGGTTTGAACAGCAGGACCTCCACTCAGAGAAGCTGCTCACACAAACAATACATCAAATAAGACTGTGATCCATAGTTGTGTTTGATATGATTGGTATTGCAAGATGATACAGTGACAGGAGATTGGAGTTTTAGCTAAATAGACATTTCTTGAAAACGATTTGATTTTAAATGCAGGGGGTGGAGCTACAGAGCCACTGCCTCTTGCTAAGCAGTCAGCAGGATTAGACTGAAGACCAAGACAAAAGCAACAAGGAAAAAAATCTATAGCTGATGCAGTGTTAGCCTGGAAGAGAAATTCAAATTTGTTTATTTTCCTTATGTAGATGGGGCTCTATTAAAGTTATGGTCTACCATTTGGAATATTGGTAATTATTATCACTACATCGTTTATACAACAATCATGGTCCTGTAGTACGATCTACACAACATGAACTGCAAAAAGAATCAAAAAATCCATTCAGTCTATCAGCTGTAGGCCTGCATAGAAACTGACCAATGGGAGCCATCCATCACAGAAGGCTCCCATTGGCTCGTACCCTGCATCCAATCCCCTCGTCTCCGCTGCTCCTCGCCCCCCTCCCTCTCTGTAAACTCTGAGCAGCTAGTGGTTAGCTTAGCAGCTCAGCTACCAGAGCTTCTGTTACCATAGAGAAGGAAAAGACCAATACCAGCAAGAGGCATTTGCTCGCCCCAACGGAGATGGTTAGAGAAAATGTAAGTGAAGCGAGGAAAAGGCAGAAACCAAGAGGAAATGTGACCTACATAGGAACCAGAGACAACATCAGGGATTTCTTTGAGCGGTGGAGAAGGCTACACCAGGATCTGGGACTGAAAACAGATGCTGAGACAGCAGAGTTTTTGTTGGACAAGTCATTTTTGCCTCTATTGTGGTAGATGTCACATAAAGCCTCCATTAGCCTGTGCCAATGCTGGCTTATGACTGTGAATGTCCCTGGTCTGATAAGCTCACATGTCAACACATGTTAGCATACGTTTGTCATGTGTTTTTAGCGGCTTCTTGGGGGGTGGGGGGTTGGGGTTGTCTACAATTTAATATAGACAAACTCTGTTTACCAACATGTCATTTGTTAGTATTCAAGAAACTACAGCTCCCATGAAGTTTTTTTTACTATTTGTCATCATGACTGTTGGTTACTCCCTTGTCCATGACATCCAGATGTTGCTATGGCGCCGTACTAGGTGGCAGCCTGTAACAGCAGCTCCCGTGGGTTTTTCAAGTTTTTAAAAAGTTTTTGTTGTGTTTGTGTTCTGGTTTTTGCTCAACTTTTGGTGACTCTTCTCCGAAGACTGGGAGAGGACGCACACCTTTCTTTTTTTTTCCTTTTTTGAACTTTTACAGCACTTTTTGTGAGGTTTTTGTTTTTGTGATGGTTTTGCTAAACCTAGCAACGGAGGGTCAGGAGCGCATCACTGAGCGCATTGTTTACACCAGCTGATTGCGCTGTGTGAACCTGTACTGCTGCCTGGAGCCAGACCTGAGGTCCTGAAGGAGCTGCGGAGGAGACGCCGTGGCTGCAGAGCTGGAGTGAAACAGAGGGTGAAGAGGAGGAGACACAGACCGCCTGTACCGGCGATCGTCATTGGAAACGTGAGGTCTCTGGGGAACAAGACGGACAAGCTCGCCACGCTGATAAAGGCTCAGAGGGAATATCGTGAGTGCAGTGTGTTGTGTTTCACGGAAACATGGCTTCACTCACACATCCTGGACCACAGCGTGGCGATTCCGGGCAGCGGAAAGAAAAAAGGAGGAGGGATTGCACTGTACGTGAGTGAGAGGTGGTGTAATGCATGTTCACATGAAGAAATGTCTCTGTACCCTGGACATTGAACTGTTGACTGTGGGGATGAGGCCTTATTATTTGCCCCGGGAATTCACGTCTGCCATCATTATCGGTGTGTACGTTCCTCCTTCAGCCGATGCAGCGCTGGCCTGTGACATCATCCACTCCGCTGTTGCCCAGATACAGACGCTGCATCCTAACGCATTTATTGTCATCACTGGGGATTTTAATAACGTCTCACTGGATAAAACCCTTCCGACATTTCACCAGTATGTTGACTGCCCCACCAGAGACTGTAACACACTGGATCCGTTGTATGCAAATGCTAAGGATGCATACAGCCCCACAGCCCTCCCCCTCTTGGAAGATCTGACCACAACCTGGCTCTGCTGACCTCTGCTCTGCTACGTATATTCCCCTTGTTCAGCGGCAGCCTGTCCACACTAGGAGCATGAGGAGGTAGACTCAGGAGGCCGCTGACGCACTACAGGACTGCTTTGAGTCGACAGACTGGGATGCACTTGTTGAGCCACATGGAGAGGATCTGGACAGCATGACCGACTGCATCACAGAATACATTAGGTTCTGTGAATACACCACCATGCCAACCCGGACTGTACGCCGCTTCCCTAATAATAAGCCGTGGATCACCAATGATCTGAAAGCTCTTCTTAACAAGAAGAAGAGGGCGTTCAGGTCTGGAGACAGGGAAGAACTGAGGAGAGTGCAGCATGAACTCAGGGATATGCTGAGGACCTGTAAAGACATCTACAGGAGGAAGCTGGAGGCCAAACTCCAGCAGAACAATTTGAGGGATGTGTGGATTGGTATGAATCAGATCACTGGGTGTAAGGTGAGCAGCAGACAGTCATCAGGCAGCCTGGAGAGGGCAAACGAGCTGAACAGATTCTTCAATAGGTTCAGCTCACAGCCTACGGTCATCTCCATGACACCTCCAGACCCCCACACACCCTCACTGCCCCAAATGCTTCCTCCCCTCCCCCCTTAATCCCCTGTTGTGAGCTCTCCTGTGCAGCACCTCTCCTCCTCCTCCACCTCTTCCTCCTCCACCTCTTCCTCTTCCACCTCCTCCTCCTCCACCTTCACCTCCTCCTCCACCTCCTCGTCCTCCACTGAAGACACCAGCAGCCTCCCTGGCATGACTGTGACTGCAGGCCAGGTAGGTTAGGAGACAGCTGGAGAGACTCCACCAGCATAAGGCTGCAGGCCCTGATGGTATCAGCCCCAGGATCCTAAAGACATGTGCTAGCCAGCTGTCTCGTGTCCTACAACACCTCTACAACCTGAGCCTTGGTCAGGAGAGAATACCAGTGCTTTGGAAGACTTCCTGCCGGATTCCTGTTCCAAAGAAGTTGACACCATCAGACCTCAATGAGTATCGACCAGTGGCCCTCACATATTACGTCATGAAGGTGCTGGAGAGACTGGTTTTGGTCAACCTGAGGCTGCAGGTGAGAGCCCTGCTAGACCCTCTGCAATTTGCTTACCAGCCCCACTTGGGAGTTGATGACACTGTCATCTACCTGCTGCAACAGGCTCATTTGCACCTGGATGGTGGAGGAGGTACTGTGAGAATCACATTCTTTGATTTCTCTAGTGCTTTTAACACCATTCAGCCACTGCTACTGGGGGAGAAGCTGCAGGTGATGGGAGTAGATGACACAATGATCTCCTGGATTACTGAGTACCTGACAGGCAGGTCGTATGGGCAGTGTTCTGTCTGATGTGGTGGTTAGTGATACAGGAGCTCCACAGGGGACTGTACTGTCTCCTTCCCTGTTCACCTTATACACCACTGACTTTCCGTACAACACTAGGTCGTGTCACCTGAAAAAGTTTTCTGACGACTCGGCTGTTGTTGGGTGTAAAAGTGAGGGACAGGAGGAGGAGTACAGGGCACTGGTAGACAACTTTGTGAAGTGGACTGGACAGAATCACCTGCGGCTGAATATTAGCAAGACCAGAGAGATGGTGATAGATTTCAGGAAGAAGAGGATGACGGCTTTCCAACCTCTGTGCATTCTGGGAATGGAGGTGGAGGCGGTGGAGGATTACCTGGGAAGTACCTGGGTGTTACCATCAACCACAGACTGGACTGGAGATCTAACACTGAAGCTGTTTACAAAAAGGGGATGAGCAGACTTTACTTCCTGAGGAAGCTGAGATCCTTCAGGGTATGCAGCAAGATGTTGGAGATCTTTTATCAGTCTGTAGTGGCCAGTGTACTTTTCTTTGCTGTGGTTTGTGGTTGTTCAGGAAGGCTGGCTCTGTGATTGGCTGCAAACAGGACACTCTGGAGGCTGTGGTGGAGAGGAGGACACTGAAAAAAATGTTATCCATTATGGATAATCCTCTCCACCCTCTTCAACTCACACTGCTCAGACAACGGAGCACCTTCTCCAGAAGGCTGCTTCAGCTTCGCTGTCGTAGCAACAGATACAGGAAATCTTTCCTGCCACAATCCATAACTGTATATAATAAGTCTCTCACCTCTGCCTGACAGAGAACTCTGCTCTCTCTACTGTTTTTTTTATTATTATTGTTATAGTATATTTTGCATATTTTGTTGTATATATTATAATTGTTTATTGTTTATAGCACACTGTGCACTGTATATATACACTATGTATATATTGGATTCTATTCATGTTATGTACAATAATTTTCCAGTCTGGGATCATTCAATTAATTCTATTCTATTCTATTATCCAGACTCTCTCTTAATGTCATCTTCCCAATGTTAAACTGTAATCCCTGCTGTATAAATGACATCTACACCATTCAGCCTTCCCTTTCCTCCTGTTATTACAGCCATATGTGGACTACTTACCGCATAGACTAGCTTCAGATAAAACTCCATCTCTTTTTATAGTGGGTAATGCTGGTTTGTTAAATAAACATGTGTTGAATGACTTTACAAAATTACACAACTTTAAAATGCACCTGTTTTATGGAATATTTTCCTTTGGGTCCCATGTGAAAAAGCCCATAGACATCACTTTGAAACAGCATCATTAAAATGGCACAAGTGATGTTCCAGTAGATATACCACGCAGATAACATTTGACAGACTTTCACTTGATCAAAATTTAGTGTAAGTTGGTATGTTGGTGCAGAACAGATGGCTGTGTGTTTGAGTAATGATGAGTGTTGTGTCTGTTTAGACACAGAGAGATCATATGGTTTCCTGCTTTTACCTCAACCAAAATAAAGATTACACCCCCACAAGATGTTGATATTCCTTCTATTTGAGTCCACTTTTGAATCACATAAATTTTGCCTCAATTTATAAAATGTTGAATGTCCATTTTAAATTTACATTGGTGACTAGAGAGCAGGTCCACAGACGCTGAAATTTCCGCTAAACCTTTGGACTGGTGGCTGACATGCTATAGTGAGCATATTTAGTGTCAGTCACTCATTCTTTCACTGTTTGCTGCTCTCACTAAATTCAGCTGTTTTTTCTAGAATATTCACCACAGCGGCTAACTACCGCTTAACATTTAAACATCCACTAGTTCTACTCAAGCACTCACAGCTCTCCTTCTTTCAGCCACTCTCTTGCTAATACTACACTGTTTCATTTTATCGATATTAGCCACTTTAGCTTAGCAGTTAGCTTCACTGCTGGTGATGGCTTCCCCCGCTCTCTCCTTCTCTCTCTTGCTCGGAGTGTCTTATGTTTAGCTACTCCTCTGCCTCCTTTAGTGATAATGGTAAATGTAATAAGTGTAATGTATTTGTAGCACTGGAGGTGAGGCTCAGTGAGTTAGAGGCACGGCTCCACACCATGGAAGCTCAGTCTTATGCTACAGTAGCTAGCCACCCCCTATAATATAAGTCAATGCGAAATCACACAGTGTAGCGTTAGCTTCTGCTAGCCCTCCCTCAGCAATCCCTAAGCAGCCAGGGCCCTGGGGGACTGTTGGCAGAAGAAGGCATAGTTCTAAGCCAAAGCCCATGGCTAACCTTCACCCGTTCATGTCTCAAACAAGATTTCTCCACTCAGTGACACACCCGCTGAGGAAACAACAATGGTTATTAGCAGCTCCTTTCTGAGAAAGGTGTATTTAGCGACAACAGGGAGCATTGTCAAATACGTCCCAGGGGCTGGAATGATGGCCATTGAGTCCTATTTGAAACTGCTGGCTAAGGATAAACATAAATAGATCGTCAATCGGAGGTCGCTAAAGTTAATGTGGAATCGGTGTGTACAAACTATGTCAGACTCCGTAATTTTCTCTGGTCCCCTGCCCAAGTTGATGAACGATGACATGTAAAGCCACATGTCATCATTCCGTTGCTGGCTGTCTGGATGGTGCCCAGTAAATAATTTGCTTTGTAGATAATTGGCAGTCTTTCTGGGGAAAACCTGGTCTTATTAAGAGAGATGGTATTTATCCTACTTTGGAGGGAGTCGCTCTTATAACTATGAACCTGGATGAAGTTGTTAGCGGTCTAAAACCATGACAACAACCCAGTGTTGGGATCAGGAAGCAGAGTGGCAGTTTAATATGCCTCTCTGTGCTGCCCTTATCACAGATGCCCACGAAGCAAAGTTGCAGTCTTACACACCTCTCTGCGCTCCCTGTGGAGCATTTTCAAACTCAGTATGCTATATAATCACTGTTTGCCCCACGATCATTTAAATTAATTAAAGGCCTATTAATCAACCCTAAACCTAAACTAAATTATAATTCATTTGAAAGTCTTGTTCTTAGTCTTTCACATTCAACCTGGAAAACCGTGCAGCCAATTATACTAGTTATAGTGTACCATGCTCCTGGTCTGTACTCTGAATCTCTATCTGAATTCTCAGAGTTTCTGTCCAATTTAAATTTGGAGATTTTAATATTCACCTAGACGTTGATAATAATAGCCTTAGTATTGCGCATTAGATTCGATTGGTTTTAGTCAGAGTGTACATAAACCTACTCACTGTTTTAATCACACCCTCAACCTTGTTTTGGCTTATGGTGTGGAAATTAAAGACTTAATAGTCTTTACACAGAATCCTATTTTATCAGACAATTATTTTTTAACTTTTGAATTCATATTACAGGACTACTCACCTCTGGCCATGGCCAAGATGTTTATCTGATAATGCTGTAACAAAATTTAAGGAAGCAATTCCATCTGCATTTAATTTAATGCCTTATCCTAATATTCAAGATTCCTGTACTAATGTTAGCTTCTCTGAAATTGATCACCTTGTTGACAGTGTTGCAGGCTCACTACGAACAACACTTGACTCTGTTGCTCCGTTAAAAAAGAAGATAATGAAACAGAGGAAGTTAGCTCCGTAGTAACTCCCAAACCCGTGAATTTAAACAAGTATCAAGGAAAAAATGAATTTTTTCTTCAAACTCAGGAACCTTAGAAACAACTGGACCACCTGTTATATTCTTGGACTGCTTTTCTACAATTGACCCTAACAAATTAACCTCAACTATTTCATCATCAAAGCCATCTACTTGTCTCCTAGACTCTATTTCAACTAGGTAACTTAAAGAAGTATTACCTTTAGTTAGCACTCCTTTACTAGATATTAATATTTCTTTATCAGAAGGTTATGTACCACAGTCTTTTAAAGTAGCTGTAATTAAATCTCTTTTCAAAAAGCCCAGTCTTGATCCAGAGGTTCTAGCCAACTATAGACCTATATCTAACCCTTCTTTTCTCTCTAAGATCCTCGAGAAATCAGCTGTGTGACTTTTTACATAATAATGAGTTATTTAGAGCGAATCATAGCACTGAGACAGCACTGGCAAAAATTACTAACGACCTTCTAATAGCTTCAGACAAAGGACTTGTCTCTGCACTTGTTTTACTAGATCTTAGTGCTGCCTTCGACACTATTGACCATCGCATCCTGTTACAGAGACTGGAGTCTCTAATTGGCATTAAAGGAACTGCATTAAGCTGGTTTAAGTCTTATTTATCAGATTGATCTCAGTTTGTACATGTTAAGGACGAATCCTCCATACACACTAAAGTTAGTCACGGAGCTTCACAGGGTTCTGTCCTTGGACCGATTCTATTCACCTTATATATGTTCCCTTTAGGAAATATTATAAGGAAGCACTCCATAAATTACCATTGTTATGCTGATGATATCCAATTATATTTATCGATTGAAGAAACTGAACAGTTAGCTAAACTTCAAATGTGCATTATCTAAATCCATACTGCCACGTTTAAGACTGGTTGAAACAACATAACTTATTCAGTAAATAATATATACAATCTCACGTAAGTTTTCATCTTTAGGCTACATCGTTGGCTCTAAGTGAAGGCGGTCACATCTTTCTCCCTCTCCCTCCCTTATCTTCCCTGCTTTGTTCTTTGTGAAATTGGTCAACTGGTCTTTCAATGCAATTGACAGAATCTTCTCAACGAGAAGCTCAGGTTCGGGGGAACCTATCTGCCCTAATGGAATGTTTGCAGCTGGTTACATGATTGACTCGTGGCAGCAGTGGAGGGTTGTGTGCCTGGCTATTCTTTCCGTGGAGGACATTGAGGATATCTACATATTCAGAACCATGATAACAGACTTTCTGCTGATTGGAGTAGGCACTGCCCTGGTGTATCAGAAAATTGGTGGCAGCAGTCAACAGCCTCGTGGAGCTGCCCGGCACGATTGGTGCATGGAGTAGAAGTGTTAGTGATCAGACTGTTGTTCTTAACCGCTATTGGGATACCACCTTGGAAGCTGTGAACACTTTGAAAGTGATTTTCCACCGTGTCTCAGGGACCATATTGGAGCAAGCTGTCACAGACGGAGGTTATTAAACACTGAATGGAAAAGATCTTGGAGAAGTTAACAGCTTTGCAGAGGCATATGGATCATATTGGTGACCAAGACAGACAGACCATAATAATTTTATCTGCATTCAATTCAAGATTCAAGATTCAAGATTCAAGAAGCTTTATTTTATCCCGAGGGAAATTCCAGACCCTATCTCGGTAGCTGCCTTGGCCAAGGTTGCTGCTGGAACAACTCCTCCAGGAGAACACTGCTGTGTGACGCTCTACACATCCTCCCTTCCCCTCATTCCTTCATGGACACCTGTTGGTTGTTGACTCTGGCTGGGGCCAAATCAAGGTCGTCTCAATGGCAACTTGCTGTGTTATGGCGCTGACACTCTGCGGACTGAGACACTGACTGGGTAGCTGGTCGAGGCGAACCTACAGGCTGATATCACACACGCACCTACGGACAATTACATAAATATATGCAACACAATGGTGTTGTCTTGTCCTCCAGCAACACAGTAAGGAATCTGTTATTTTTGACCAGGATATGTCCTTCCATTCTCACATAAAACTAACAGCAAGGACTGCATATTTTCACCTGCGTAATATTGCAAAAATTAGGAACATTTTGTCTCAGAAAGATGCAGAAAAATTACTCCATGCATTTGTTCCTTCTAGGCTGGAATATTGCAACTCCTTATTATCAGGCTGCTCCAATAAGTCTGTTAAGAGTCTCCAATTGGTCCAAAATGCTGCAGCTCTTGTACTGACTAAAACCAATCAAAGAGAACCTACTGTATTTCTCCTGTATTAGCTTCCTTGGATTGGCTGCCTGTAAAATTTAGAATAGAATTTTAAATCCTTCTTCTTACCTACAAAGCTCTTATTGGTCAGGCTCCGTCGTATCTTAAAGAGCTCATAGTACCGTATTACCCGAATAGATTGCTGCACTCTGAGAATGCAGGGTTACTCGTCGTTCCTAGAGTCTTCAAAAGTAGAATGGGAGTCAGATGTCTGTATCATTCATGTCTCGTCAATGCATTTTACTAATTCAACTTCTTCCCTGGAGTTGTTTGTGTTTTGTCGTCTCGCAGGTCTCTGCTGATGGTGGTGGTGCCTGCTGCCGTGTTCCTGCATGATGCTGTAAAGTGTCTTGAGATAACTTTTGTTATGATTTGGCACTATAAATAAACAGGGCTCTCAAGTGTAGGGCACTGAGTATAAGAGTCACTCTTTTTGGTCTTTGTTCACACACTCAGAATCAGAACCAGAAATACTTTAATAATCCCAGGGGGAAATTATTTTTGCTAGGAATCTCCAGATATACAAACAAATATACAGTCGAAAAGATATATTATAAAAAACTATATACAAGATCAAAAATACCAGACTAATGTGCAGTAGAACAGATTGTCTATAGTTGAGTTTAAATCACAGAGCTCCTCTGCTGGGCCAGTGTGTCGTAGAGAGGGTAGGAGACATTGTCCAGGATAGACTGGAGCCTGTACAGCATCCTCCCCCTGCCACAGTCGTCGGGGTGTCCAGCTCCTCCCCACGACATCAGTGGCCCTCCTGATCAGTTTGTTCAGTCTGTTGGTGTCTGCGACCTTCAGCCCACTGCCCCAGCATGTGACACTGAAGAAGATCGCACTGGCCACAACAGACTCATAAAACATCATCAGCATCGTCTAGCAGATGTTAAAGGACCTCAGTCTCCTCCGGAAGAAGAATCGACTTTAGCCCGTTTTGTAGACAGCCTCAGCGTTTCTAGTCCAGTTCAACTTATTATTGAAGTACACCCCTAGGTACTTATACTACTCTACAGTGTCCACAGGGACCTGGATGGAGACAGGGGTCACAGCCGTTTTCACCCTCATCAGATCCACTACGAGCTCCTTTGTTTTAGTCACGTTGAGCTGCAGATGATTTAGCTCACTCCAAGTGACAAAGTTGCCCACAACAGTCCTGTATTTTCACACCCCCCCTTTCTGATGCAGCCAACTATTGCATGTATTTCTCACACAGAAAAGTAATTAATCTTCTGTTTTAATGTTGACAACTTGTTTGACACAAACAATGACAACTTGAGTGCTGTTTTGCCCCCCACCACATCGAGGAGAGAATGTCACTTTTGCCTGTCTTCAAAACTTGAGAGCCCTGCATAAAATTGAATTGAATTAATTTGACCATCTGATCTAGTGTCTAGAATTGATTGTCTTTCTCTGGGTTCCCAGATGTTAACACTGAATTTTATACATTGAATGTTGCAGCTGAATTTGGTCTGTTTTTCAACGTTGACATTTACATTTCTTAATGTTGGATCCTATAACAATGAATTTGTGAACATTAAAAAATAAAGGTGGAAAAATTAGTTTTCAAAACATTTAGATACATAATTTCAATGCAGAAATGTTCAATGCTAGAAATTCAATTGCTTTTTAATTTCCAGATTCGATTTACTTCTATAACTGACAGCATACAGCATTCTTTAGGAAATGCTCAGTAGTAAAGTATGTGATCTGTGGATGATGGATCAGCATGAGTGCAGTGCAGATCAGGGAGGAATGTGAATGAGCATCTAGTCCAACACATTTTTGTGGATAAACATACGGTATTTCACAGTTTACCATTTATAAATCATATATCAGGCAGAGGCATACAGAAAACGTCAAGAGGACTCCTCCTCAAACATCATTTGAAAATCTAATTGCGGACAAAGAACTTAAATGGTCTGAGGTAGAAAAAAGTAAAGGCAAGATTTGGGCTAGTCATGGCACACACAACTTTCAAAAGAGCTAATCAGAAATCTGAAAAATAGAGGTGTCTGTTTAATGAGTTTTTGCCCAATGTTGCATATCAAACAATGTGTTGTAGACAATAGGGTGCGCTAATTTACAGCATTAGACAAAAGTCAATAGTCATCAGACAACTGTGCTAGTATGAATTATCAACCCCTTCTCATCCCAACTTGTCACATAATTCCGTTTTGTCAGGACCCTTTGGTGTTCCTTGTCACACGAACAGTGACGCTTCACTACGGTTTTTTATTTTCAACATGGAGAACACATGGTTTGGTTGAGGCATCACAGCCACTTGGTTAGGGTTAGGAGAAGTGGGTGGAGTTGAAATAAGTGTGTTTGTAACGTGACTACAGAGATGCATGGCACATGAAAGGGACACGAACAATGGTCTACTGTGTGAAAGTCTTGTGTTTGATTGATCCATCCCCCAGCCTTTCACAGACTTACTCTTACTCCTGGAGCACTTGTTCAAAGCATCTCATAACAACATGGATGAGTTTAAGGTCGAAAGCCTGGTACATTTTTCAACAGATGCTCAAGAGTGGCGTGTGCATAGGTAACGCCAAGGGCTGTAACACCAAAGGCTGTAACAAAAGGGTGGTATTTGACTGCCTTGGTATGAGAACAGGCTGGAAATAATAGATCAGGAAAGAAAGAAGAAAAGTGGTGATTAAAGGTTCCAATAATACAAAGGTGACAGTGTAAATTACTGATAGTAGTCATTAGTAGTCATAGTAGTCATTATCCAACCACACTGAAAGTAATCAGAGCTAAAACTAATACACACGAAACCATCAATGGAGCCTAACGTGCAGGTGTGGAAAAGGAAAATGGAGCCGATCCCAGCTGACATCGGGCGTGGGGCAGGGTACACCCTGGACAGGACGCCAGTCTATCGCGGGGTACATAGAGACAAACAGAGACAGACAACCATTCGCACCTACGGGCAATTTTAGGAAACCGGAGAAACCCACGCAGACACGGGGAGAACACGCAAAGTCCACAGAGAAGGGCCCCAGCTGGGATTTGAACCAGGAACCCTCTCACCGTGAGACAACAGTGCATACCACCACATAACCGTGTCAACATCAATTGTGAACCCAGCACAGAGGTGTGAATCTATGGGTGACTAGACACAGATGATGGGTAAACAAAACAATGTGTTTCAGTTTTGTGGAACTACGCCGTATTGTTCAGACCATAATTACACACAACAGTCTGGCTGTAGCCGCCATTCCCAGGACAGTTTCGGATGGAGCCACCACTCTGTGGCAGCGCAATTCTCAGACAAGAAATGAAGAATAAAAAATATAAAAATAAAATCCCACTGATACTTTCAGTGAAGCAATCTTTTTCCATACGCAGACATATGTTCAATTAATAAGTCATGTACTACATACAGCATATTGTTTTCACATTCCTCTATGTAGCACATAATTGGTATGCCAGTGCAGCAACATAACGCCAACTTTATTTCAACATGTTTATTTATTATCAAAATAAGACAAGAACGTCGTCCAGAGCACCCACTTCAGATGTTATTACTTCATTAAAAGGCTGTTATCAGTGATTATCTGCCTCATCGTTATGATTTGAAGTTATTAAGTCAGTCTGCTTTAAATTTGATTCTGAAGTTATCAAGTCAGTCTGCTTTAAGTTTGATTACAAAGTTATCAAGTCAGTCTGATTTAAGTTTGATTCTGAAGTTATCAAGTCAGTCTGCTTTAAATTTGATTCTGAAGTTATCAAGACAGTCTACTTTAAGTTTGAATCTGAAGTTATCTCTTGTCAGTGTGGACACATCAGAATTTTGCGATTTTCACTGTTAAAAGGTTGCATCTTTGGCTGCTGGTAATGCAACCACATAAAAGTCTACTGTACTGGGCTATTTTCATCATCATTATGTTTTTTTTTTTTATTAGACGGCACAGAGGTCCAGGGCTATTCCCAAGAGATCCGGGGCTATAGCCCCAAATTCCCAGGTCTAACAAAGAGCCTGGTGTGTGTAATTTAAAAAAAAAAAGAAGCTTTTAATAAAGATTCTACATAATCAACCTTTAAACAAATGTCACCCACAACTTCCAGTGCCATTTCAGTCATTCACAAATGATTGTTATTATACCTTCCTTCAGAATGTTCAAATCTAAATTAGTGTAGCTGGTGGGGTTTTGCATCTTCTTCCTCTTCTCCACATCTGTTCTAGGGCATGTTTGTTTTAATAGGTGACATGCATAAAGCATGTTCAAATAAGAACTGAGAAGGAAACTTCAAACCATTGAGACACATCCCAGGGCTAACTCCAAGTCATATTGCTTCCTTGTACAATAACTAGGATTATACTCAGCTGATCCTACGGTGGTCATATTTATCGCTCTGCTTCCTCCTTCTCACAAGTTCTTCCCTACCCTCCCTACAGTGTAGGAGCATCTAAATGTGAACATCCATAGCTGAGTACATGGCTATATAAGAACAAACCACTGGGTGGTGCTAGAGACGGACAGTGATTACAGAAGGTTGAGCTGGGTATGGCAACAACCCGAGACAAGAAATGAAGAATGCTCATTGAGGTTCACTAATAGATTCCTTCTGGAAAGCGATGCCCACATGACAGAAAATATACTGTGTGCACAATTTCAAGTCGTCGTCCACAATGGCCTCATCAAACGCACGTGTGTGTGTGTATGTGTGTGTATGTGTGTGTATGTGTGTGAGAGAGAGAGAGAGAGAGAGTGAGAGAGAGAGAGAGAGAGAGAGAGAGAGAGAGATTATAGAGTGAGCCCAAAGCTGAAACACTAAAGGAGTCAGTATGCTTCAAACAAAGTTCTTGCTGGTAGGCCAAACAATTTCTTAAGAAAACTAAATGAAACGTCTTGAATATGACAATCCAACAACGGTGCCAAAGCCTGGCCACAGCAATTAGCCAAGTGTGCAAAGATGTGAAATAAATCAGGCTCTCCACAGAGTGCAATACCACAAATGCCTTTGAGGTCAGATCTAAAGAGAGGGAGTTAAAGGTTGAATATGGAGAATGAGCAGAACACCGCCATCAAGTGTCTCAAGATCGTAATTGCAAAAACAAATATAATTCCATCAGTCGGGTTACCAGGTTCCTTACAGATTGTGTCAAGCGAGGAGACAGGAGACCATAGTCTGTTTGAGCCTGTTTTAACCCATCCCCTACGACAAATGGCACCATAAAAACAAGTATTGCAGAGGAGTTTGACTGACAGTTAGCGTTAGCCGTTAGCTTTAGCTGTAGCTGTTCCAGCTAAGTAAAGATGAAAGTGATGTTAGCGTTCAAGGAGAAACGTAGCCATTTGGGCGTGCGTTTTAATGCAGTTGAACTCCTTTATCTATTTAGCTGTTTGTGCTTTGTCGTCTCGCAGGTCTCTGCTGATCGTGGTGGTGCTTGCTACTATGGTCCTACATGACGCTTCCTGCTGCTATTGTCACTGTTACTCATATATACTATCACTAGTTTAATAAACTATAAAATTTGTAGCTGTATCGTAGCTGCTATTGCCACTACTCATCATTGATCATGTTTGCCACCATAATTATTATCATTTTCATATTCTGTCACCTTAGCTGTGCTTGTTTCTACTATTCTGTTGTATTAACTGCCTTAATATATACGTTATATTCACATTACTATAAATATTATAGTTACTGTTAGGCTTTGCTTGCATCTCTGGAAGTGTGTCTGTCTCTCTCTGTCCATCTGTGTGTGTTTTCTCTCTTTCTCTCTCCTTTTCTTCCTCCCCAACCGGTCAAGACAGATGGCCGTCCTCCACAGAGCTGGGTCTGTCTGACGTTCCTGCCTGTTATAGGGAAGGTTTTCGTTGCCACTGTACTCTACAGAGGAATTGTTGGGTCTATGTAAATCATAAATAAGTCATTGAGTGTGGTCTTTACCTACTCTGTAAAGTGTCCTGAGATAACTTTTGTTATGATTTGACACTATAAATAAAATTGAATTGAAAATATCTCACTCCATGGAGTGAATGCTTGGCCTATATTGACTGGTTTTTGCCCGTCTCCAGTCACTCAGCTGCTGGGACAAATAACGCCCCCTTCACTGAGGCTCCGAAGCAGCTGCAGGATTGGCAAATTCTATTTAGCCCAGTGCCAGCCTATAGTAGCTGCACCCAAAAACAGACAACCCTGGCAACCAGCAACGCCCAACGCTATTGGCTGCTACAATGAAAAAAGAACGGGACAGAAAGTCATTGTCAAACCCGTCAAAATATTTAAAATATTAATTCAGACTAAATATGTTTAAAAAAAAAAAAAAAAAAAAAAAATATATATATATATATATATATATATATATATTTTTTTTTTTTTTTTTTTTTTTTTAAATATAGCTGCTTTTGTATGGTGCGTGCACAGTTGTGCATAAGAGCCAGGTTAACTTTCATCCAGTGCCCCCCTCGTTCTGAAGAACCAGTGTTCATTTTGTCAGCTATTTTAGACTTCGTCTTAGTCTTAGTCTTATTATTAAATAATACTTTTTAGATTTATTAACATTTCAGTCATCTTTAGCCTTCATAGTTTAGTCATAGTCTAGGTTCAGAAGACACAACGTTTTAGTCTTGTTCTGAGCTGTGAAAAGTTATCATATTTTAGTCGACTTGTATTCAAAATAGTTTCTCTAATCTAAATCTAAAATTGAACATTTCAGTTAATCTAATCATACAAACCCAACCATTTTGTTGTGTTAGTCGAACTGATTTCACATCAGATATTATCTTTTATCTTGTCATTATCTCATGACAAACAAGTGCCCACCAAAATGTTTATCCTCACTTCAACTCTTCAGCTGACTTTAGCAGTTCAGATGACACTGGACAGTCCTGCTGTTATTACAGACATGTAAACTAACCACAGACACTGGACTGTCCTGCTCTTATTACTGTCAGTGAACTAACCACAGACACTGGACTGTCCTGATTTTATTAGAGACAGTGAACTAACCCCAGACACTGGACTGTCCTGCTGTTATTACAGACAGTGAACTAAACATGGACACTGGACTGTCCTGCTGTTATTACAGACGGTGAACTAACCATAGACACTGGACTGTCCTGCTTTTATTAGAGACAGTGAACTAACCACAGACACTGGACTGTCCTGCTGTTATTACAGACAGTGAACTAATCATAGACACTGGACTGTCCTGCTGTTATTACAGACAGTGAACTAACCATAGACACTGGAATGACCTGCTGTTATTACAGTCAGTGAACTAACCACAGACACTGGACTGTCCTATTGTTATTGAAGACAAGTGAAGTAACCACAGACACTGGACTGTCCTGCTGTTATTACAGACAGTGAACTAACCACAACCACATGTGACACACATCTGCCAATCAGATTGATTTACTTATTAATCCAAGGTGTTGCATCGCACTTCCGGATTGTTCTGGCCCACTTTAAAGAAAAATTCCGGCGTAAAATCATCCCAGGTTCTTTTTCGGCAAATACAGTTATCGAATAAGCCATTTAGACAGTTTTTTCGTATATATAAACTGTTAACGGAGATATCCTGTAGAGTCGCTAACAGTCGCTAACAGTCGAATTTGGCGTGGGGCAGTATGGTGAAGGGATTAAAACGTCTTTTTTAACCACTAATACTGCTCAAAATAACAGTAAACCTCTGCAGTAGCATGAGAAGAGTCTCCACAGAAAACAAAGCAGCATCAGCGTAATTAGTGAACCCAGAGTTTAATAAAAGAGTGTTTTAAAGACTTACATACTGGCCCCTGTACCAGCTCCTCTCATAGTAAAGTCCATTCCAGTTGATTACCAAAGTCAATCCATTGTCTCTCGATGGCTTATTTGATGAGTGTATTTGCCAAAAAAGACCCTGGGATGATTTCACCCCGGAATGAAGCTTTAAACCCTCAAATGATTAAGAAACATTAACAGTTTTGCAGTACCTCTGAGTCTTCCTGACTGTGCCAATTAGTGATGTGCAGCCTACCCCGTTTGAGAGA
This sequence comes from Echiichthys vipera, assembly GCF_963691815.1. NCBI lineage: Eukaryota > Metazoa > Chordata > Actinopteri > Perciformes > Trachinidae > Echiichthys > Echiichthys vipera. Next base: position 26,101,744 of record NC_139845.1, read on the forward strand.
GAGACAGAGAGTGGAAGACAAAATGAAAGGTGACGAAAATACAGGGATAATTTTTATTTCTTAAACTACATTTCAGTCTCGTCTTTTTTGAAAAACGTTATTGTAATATAATGTCATGGAAAAAATATCTTTGACAAACATATTTCATCATAATTATCGTAAATGAAATTAACACTGCAAAGAATGAGCTGTTCATGAGCAGACACCCACTGAGCTGCTGCCCAGTGACATATTCTTGTTCTGCAAGCTAACCCATGGCACAAAGCACACCTACTGAGCCAAAGAACAAGTCATTGATGACTACAAACCCACACACTCAGTAACCCAAAAATGGCCTTAAGGGAATAATCAGATTATTGAAGCATGTGTTGTGCATATGAGCCAGCTTAAAGTGAAATTCCGGTGTAAAATCATCCCAGGGTATTTTTCGGCAAATATACTCATCAAATAGGCCATCAAGACATTTTTTTCGTGTAACAACTATTGACGGAGATGTCCCGGAGAGTCGCTAACAGTCGCTTTGACTTGGGCAGTTAATGTCTGTATCCCACGTAATGTGTTAAGTTGGCGAAAAAGTTTGCTTCACTGGAATTGTCAGTACGATTTTTTTTGTGTATATTTTGTGTTTATTTCCTGCCTGAGTTTGGTGCTGCCTCAGAGTGGCGGCTGCAACTCGAATGTCAACCACCATTGGTGAGTGCATCGAAATTTAATCCAGTATTTAAGTGTAATTCCAATGCAAAATCATCCCATTATCTTTTTCGGCACTTACATACATCAAATAAGCCATAGTGACAGTTTTTTGGCATTCAAACTGCTTTTTAAACAACTGATACTGCTCAAAAATACACTAAACCTCTACAGTAGCATGATAAACTCAACACCACAAACAGCGTAGTTAGCGTACCCAGAGTTTATTAAAAGAGTGTTTTAAAGACTTACCTACTGGCCCCTGTACCAGCTCCTCTCATAATAAAGTCCATTCAAGTGGATTACCAAAGTCAATCCAAAAGGAAGAAGCCTATTGGTGATGTGTTTTCTGTGTAGGTACTCTTCTCATGCTACTGTAAATGTTTGGTGTTATTTTGAGCAGTATCAGTGGTAAAAAAAAAAAAGACGTTTTAATGCCTTCACCGTACTGCCCCATGCTAATCAGTTAGCCACATGTGACTCTTGCTACTCTACCGGATTTATCCGTTAATAGTTATTACACGAAGAAATTGTCTCGAAGGCTTATTTGATGAGTGTATTTGCCGAAAAAAGACCCATGGACGATTTTACGCCAGAATTACACTTTAACTACTAAATGTCTCTGAGTTTACTCGTTCATGAGCACACACCCACTGAGCCCAAGAAGAAAGAGTTGCAGGTGAGCCAGAAAAACCAAAAGAGACGTTCCTGAGTTGGTGAACAACCTCGAATGGATAACTTAACAGACCCATCTCAAACCGCCATATCTATCAGTTTATACAGTATATATAAACACCTTTGCCTTCAGACATGTTCAGACAACACTTACAACCTAATTTGTTCGAATCATAATAAACCCTTAGGCATCCAAGAAACTCATCAACAAAGGACTGAAAGACATGTGGTTTAGTGTGTTTGTGTATACAGACTCAATACAGAGTGGATATTAAATTGAATATAGAGGATGGTATTAATGTGTCATGACCCTCATTCAAACCTATGAAAGTGTCTACCAAATGTCAAGTCATGAGTGTTTTTTAATCACTTCATGCATGTGTGGTCTCAATCCCAAGAAACTAAATGCTAAAAACTCTCATTAAAAAGTCCTCCTGTGATGTGGACCATCAGTCTCATAATAGAACGAAGGTGGGTTTGCTTGTGCTCCATATGTCAAATCCCTGAGCAAAGTCACTGAACATTCAGAACCCATTAACCAAAGCTTAGGCACAGGAAATCAGGAACTGGGAAACAGGAAACCACTCTGTCCTCCTCTCTGTGAGCCCCCCTCTCTCAGCTGACAAAAAGAAGAATGATGGGAGTTGCAGTTTTAATTTCAATAAGGAGCCTGGTGGAAAATCCTTCAAAAGGTTTACAGTGAAGGATTTACAGTGAGAGGTCAGTGCCGGGGTCGGTAAGGACTGTAGTATCTGGGGTAGAGGGGCGTGTAGTTGGTGGAGTGGCTGTAGGAGGTGGAGGTGCCAGAGGGGAGGTAGGAACTAGAGGAGGTGAAAGCAGGAGAGGAGCTGTAGTAGGCAGAAGAATAGTTGTGGGCGGAAGAAGCAGAGTGGGAGAAGGAGTAAGGGGAGGATGAGGAAGGAGTGTAGAGAACAGAAGAGCGTGTCAGGCTAGACAAGGGCCGAGCTCGGGTTGAGGGGCTCCACGTAGAGTGCCTGAGCCCCAGAATAGGGGACCTGTAGGGAGAGGAGGGGGAAGATCCTGGTTGGGTTGGTCTGGTGATGGTGGACGAGGGAGAGGTTTGAGAGTCTGGGGTGTAGTGCCTGGAAAGGCCTGAGCTACGGGGCAGAGCAGACATGTTGACACTGAAACTGTGGGAGTCAACCACAAACGTCCGCACCCCCAGGGTCCACTGGGAGTGAGCCAGCTTCAGAGGGGTCGAGGGTGGGGTCCGCGCTGAGGGAGAGGAGGGGGCCTCCAGACATGGGGGACACTCTGGAGCCGGAGGGCCAGCCAATGAGGCAACCGCTTGTGATGACAGACTGCCATGGGGTATGTGTGGAGCAGGGGAGGTGAGGGCTGAGGCCAGAGCTGCACTGACCGCAGATGGGCTAAGAGGCACAGTGGGGTCATCTGGAAGAATTGACATAGGGCTATGAAGGCCAGAAAGTGGGAGGCTGGCAGGGGCCAAAGCTGAAGTGGAGCCTTGGGCTAGGTTGGAGGCTGAAGCTGAGGCAGGGGAACTTACTTTGGGGGTGCTAGTCCTCATGCGGTTCAGTCTGCCCCCGCGGGTGCGGTGGGTCTGCTCTTGATCAAACGCCAAATCCTCCAGACGCTGGGTGAGGGCCAGTTTCTGCTGAATGGCCATTCGCAGGAGGGAGTTCAGAGTCTTCTTCTCATCTTCGGCGGCAGCCAGCTGCCTCTGCATCTCATCCAGCTGGTTCACATACTCGTCACACCTGAAAAAAGTTCAAAAAGAGCAGATCTAATGTGGAAATGATCACGGAACATGGTGTAAAATAGAGGTCATAAAGAGGGAAATACACTGATTTGCATACTAGTTGGATAAGAATATTGATACTATTCTCATGTCTGTTTCTTGGACAGGTAGTAAATCATAGCAAGTAACTTTCCTGGAGCCCCCTATAACACATTTTGCTTTTACACTTTTTATCGTTTAAACAGACATTTTAACATAACTTGTTAATGTTGTGCTGTTAGGGGAAATTTGATACCTTCAAATGGCCTATGGCTGTTGACGACTAAATGCTGACGGACTGCGAAAACAACCCACCAAAAAGACAGTTACATGACTGCTTTTAACCTACAAAAGGTGATGGTTAGGGTCTTATGACACGTGTCATGCTTTCAATAGTTGGAATACATACGCAATGAATACGTGAAAAACGCATAAATGATTAAGCATTACTACTAATTTTTTTATGTATGAATGACGGCTGCCCTGAGTGTATACAGCACTGCAACTTCAGAAAACACATTCAAATAGACAAAACACAAGCAAAGCAAGAAAACATCTTCATCAATTTGACAAAACATGTGCAGCATCAAAAAAACACGCTGCACCACAACACAACACATTAGGAAAACCCCAGCGTAAATAATGTATAATAACAGCCTGAATAGCCAACTTCCCATCTAGCTCTTCAGGCCCCTACACATGATATTTGGTATAGACGCTTTGTGCCGGCCGTTCCATTCGTTTCCTAAGGAAGAGGCGACAGCGCCCAAGGTAGTGGCGTGCACTGCTCAGATTTGCCTGCTGCTACGCTCAAAGTTAAAAACAGTTGAACTTTGACCTTGTAGCCGCTGACTTTTCAACAGCACAACCAATGAGATAGAACCTTTGATTGTGACATTTACGTTTCCTAGACAACCAGTTAGCGACATAAAACTAGTTGGAAAGATGGAGGAAAAACGTATTGTTTGTATGTCGGAGTTTCCCGAACTACTTAACATAATTACTACTTACTACTGACATTAAAGTTCTATCACGATCAGAAGAAAATGTAATGATTAAGGTTCATGAGCACACAGGATTGTGAATAGGCAGTATACGAGCTAACGGATGTTTTAATACCAACGTTTATTTAGCCGTTTATTGGGTCTCTGCGCCCAACGTCTCGGTGAGCCCAGCGCAAAAAGCTGATCATGTGAAGGCCCCTTAACATTAATCATCTATCGCAAAATCTAGAAATTTGGTTGTAATGTAATTTCCATGTATAGGTACACTGAGAAATGACAGAGCTGTACTGTTCTTTAACTGTTATGAAGGGATTTTAATTATGTTTGAGATCTTAGGAGAACTGCTTTGTGGCTTCATCACTGAGAGTAACATGCTTCACATTGCATGCAGCCAATGGCCGCATTTACACGTGACATCAAAATGCATCTTGATCCAGATTGTGTTTATAGATGTGATTTTCCTGATTACATTTCCAAATGGTATTAATATTTGTCTAACGTTGCTTTCTTCTTTACCGTTTCCTCCTGCTGCACCTGTTGGTTGTTGTGAGGCAGCAGTCTGACTGCTGCTGTACTGCAGGACGGATAGACATGTTGCCGAGGTTTCAGGACATTTTTGAGGTACACCATCTACCAGCAGCGCCTGATTTCGCCTCAGCTCCCAGTACCAACACTGCACTGTGATTTATTTTTTCATTATTTCTCTAGCTACTGCATAGGAATGTTCTTTGTGTCTAGGCTGATGATGATGATGATGATGATGATGATGAAGCCCTTTATTTGTCACTAGTCACAAGTACCAGCGAAATTGCAGCGCCACCTGTCCAAACATACATGTACATACAATGTGACAGAGGGGTAGACAGGACAGGAGGCAGGGATTGGATTGAGAAAGTTACAGCATAACATGAGGAGAGGGAGGAGAGAAAAAAAAAGGCAACCCCCAGACTGTACTCCAGAGGGAGTGCAGTGTGGGAACAGGAAAAAAAAACACCTCAGCAACAAAAGCACATAATCACTCTTACAACAGAAAAACTCAAGACTAGCAACAGGGAGGGGGCGAGGGTGGGGGGTGTAACCCAGGATAGACAGCAGCCACCCGGTCCTGCAGCCATATTCGGCGCTGGTCACGGACCCGTCTGTCTCACTGGGGGGTACAAAGCTGCAGAGACGTGGGAGAGGGGGAGGAGGGTGGATGCATATCTGTATAAATGTATAATGTCACTGTATGTGTGAGCCTGGGTCGTCACCCCGCCCGGCGTCACAACCTCGGTGCCTCAGTCTGATCCAACGGAGACGGCCTTGATCATGAACCAGGCAGAGTCAACAATCAGCAGGTGTCTGTGGGGGGTGGGGGAAGGAATGAAGAGCGTCTCACTGCAGTGTTCTCCAGGGGAGTTGTTGTTCCAGCAGCAGCCTTGGCCAAGGCCACTGCTGGTTGGGGAGGCCGAAAAGGATAAGATTGGGGTTGTTTGGGTTTGGGGACGAGCAGCCACATTCCAATGTCGCGGCTACTCTCTTTGTCCATTCTGGTCAGCAATACGATCCACTTTCCTTTGCAAAGCCATGAGCGTCTCCTTGATGGTACCCACATCGCGGCTCAAGTTGTCCATGTTACGGTGCAAAGCCACAGTCTGAGTGCCCATGACTCGCACCGCCTCAATCATTCCAGGCAGCCATGTGGGGCTTTTGGCAGCTGCCATGGATTCCCGAATTCTCTGATAAACCAGGCCCGTGCCTATTCCAATCAGCAGGGAAGTTGTTATCACGGTTCCGAATAGGTAGATGTTCTTAGGCGTCCTCCACGGAAAGAGCCGCCAGGCACACGACCTGCCACGTCTCCCACGCGTCCATCGTGTAGCCAGCTGCAAACGTTCCGGCAGGACAGTCAGGTTCCCCCGCACCCGGGCTTCTCGTCGAGAAGATGGTGTCAGTAGCGTGCAGAGACCAGTTGATCAATTCCATGAGTCTTTAGGTTCGGAGAGCAGTGCGGAGAGAGTCTCTCAAAAGAAATACATAAGACAGAAGACTAGACGAGACAAGAGAATGATGTTGTCATTATTACTTGATGTGTGCTTATGGGCGAACTGGTGGGTCTAGACCTGCCATATATGGAAAGTGTCCTGAAATAACTTTTGTTATGATTTGACAATATAAAGCAAATTAAGTTGAATTGGTCAAGCACTGTCTGATGCAATCAGATCACTCAAAACACATTTTATTGTCACGGGCAACAGGGGCAAACATTTGTGTTTCATCTCTGACCTGGTGGCAAACATGGCCCGCAGAGAGGAGAAAGTGGCTGCATCCTCCTTCAGGGCCTTCAACTCATTCCTCAGCTTCATCATTGTGTCAGTCACCATGGACTTCTCTGCCTCATACTTACTCTTCAGGTTGGCCAGAGCCCCTTCTGCCGTCTAAATGAACACACACACACACACACACACACACACACACACACACACACACACACACACACACACACACACACACACACACACACACACACACACACACACACACACACACACACACACACACACACACACACACACACACACACACACACACACACACACACACACACACACACACACACACACACACACACACACACAAGATTGGAAGAAAATGTAATTGGACTGGGGAAGGGGCAGAAACCAAGAGGAAATGTGACCTACATAGGCTTTTTCCAAATTTTTCTCAGAGGCTCAACGGATTTTCAGAATGTAGACAATAGCTGAACATACTTCAGTGGATGGATGGATGGATGAAAAAATAAAATAATCAGTTTGCATTTAAAGTAAAAAAAAATTAGGACATTAGTCATGTATTAGGTTGTTTTATGGTAGTAAAAAAATAGGATTTTGTATGTTCAACATCTTACAGGTTCTAAAAAGGTAACTTTAGCCAGAGCAAATCAACCGGCCCTCGGTACCCTCCTGGGTCACTGAGCCTTAGACCTAGCAACAATACAAGTGCACAGATCAATTAGAGGAGAGCTGCCGTTAACTGCATGGCTGGTTTGCAACCAATTCAAGGGCTGCTCGGTTAGTTGACTTATCAGAGTAAGCAGGGTAGACATCCGGATGTGTGTAGTCAGTGGCTAGCTGGGTATCCTCGCAACCAGCTTAAGCAGTCCCTAGTTTAAATACCTTTTACGGTAATACCCTTGAGCCTAGGGACCTAACCCTAAGAAATGACCGGGATCAAACAATGAATGGATGGATGGATGGATGGTACTGCAGTGAAACAATTAATGGCTGGAAAGTGCTTCATCTGCACTCAAGCAAACATGCCCTTGTGTAATTATGAGACATAAGCTCACTGATATATTTTATACTTGTGCAGATGTTTTGGGATAGCATTATTGTATTCCGTGTCATATTCTGATTGGTTGGTTTGCAGGTGTGGGTCATAGCAGCAGTCACAAACAATAGGTGCTAAATTTATGACAGTTTTGACGCAGGCTGTCTTTGGTCACCGAAGATCATTGGACCAACAGTCATATCCAAAATATTGCAACATCATAATCAGAATCAGAATCAGTAAGAACTTTAATAATCCCAGGGGGAAATTATTTGTGCTACAAAACTCCAGATATACAAACAACAGATATTATACAGATGAAAATATATATGAAAAAACTTTTAACAAATATATACAAGATCAAAAATACCAGACAAATGTGCAATAGAACAGATTGTCTATAGATGAGTTTATATCACGAAGAGGAGGTGACAGACTCCAAGGGATGCATTGTAAAATTTAATGACCACAGGCGGGAAAGATTTCCTGTGGTGCATCTGGGTGCGTGGTGTCTTCTGCTGAAGGTGCTCCTCTGCTTGGCCAGTGTGTCATAGAGAGGGTGGGAGACATCGTCCATGATAGACCGGAGCCTGGACATCATCCTCCTCTCTGCCACGCTTGTCAGGGTGTCCAGCTCCTCCCCCATGACATCAGCGGTTCTCCTGATCAGTTTGTTCAGTCTGTTGGTGTCTGCGACCTTCAGCCCACTGCCCCAGCATGTGAAAGCGAAGAAGACTCATAAAACATCCTCAGCATCGTCCAGCAGAGGTTAAAGGACCTCAGCCCAAGAGTCGACTTTGGCCCTTTTTGTAGACAGCCTCGGCATCCAGTTTAACTTATTATTGAAGTACACCCTCAGGTACTTATACTCTTCTACAGTGTCCATGGGGACCCCCTGGATGGAGACAGGGGTCACAGGTGTTTTCACCCTCCACTAAGAGCTCCTTTGTTTTAGTCACATTGAGCTGCAGATGATTAAGCTCACTCTAAGTAACAAAGTTGCACACAACAGTCCTGTATTCACTTTCATCCCCCTTTCCGATGCAGCCAACTGTTGCTGAGTCATCAAAAAACTTCTGAAGGTGGCAGGACTCGGAGCAATAGTTGAAGTCTGAGGTGAAAAAGGGCGAAGAGAAAGGGAGAGAAGAATGTCCCCTGTGGGGCCCCAGTGTTGCTGACCACCCTGTCAAACACACAGTTCTGTAGGCGTACATACTGTGGTCTGCCCATCAGGTAGTCCACAATCTAGGACACAATGGGGGCCTCCACCTGCATCACAGCCATCTTCTCAATCAGAAGAGCCGGACGGATGGTGTTGAATGCACTGGAGAAGTCAAAGAACATGACTCTCACAGTGCTCGCAGGCTTGTCCAGATGACTATAGACTCTGTTCAGTAGGTGGGTGATGCGGTCCTCAACTCCCAGGCGGGGCTGGTAGGCGAACTGTAGTGGATCAGTGAAGGGCCTGACCATAGGCCTTAGCTGCTCCAGGACGAGTCTCTTCATGGTCTTCATGATGTGGGACGTCAGGGCCACCGGTCTGTAGTCCTGAGGGCCACTGGGACGTGGCGTCTTTGGCACAGGCACGAGGCAGGACGTCTTCCACAGCACAGGGACTCTCTGGAGGTGCAGGCTCAGGCAGAGGACTTGACTCAGTACTCCACACAGCTGGGGGACATAGGCTTTAAGCACCCTGGGAAATACGTCATTGGAGCCTGCAGCTTTGTCAGGGTGGAATCTCGTTAGCTGTCTTCTCACCAGGTCAGGCGTGATGGACACTGTAGAGGTGTCCGTTGGGGGAGGGCTGAGGTCATCAGGTTGTGGAGGACATGATGAAGAGCAGGGGGGAGGGTTGGTGGCATTGGTTGATGGGCAGGCAGCAGCAGAGGCATGTGGGGGATGGGCCGCAGTATCAAACCTATTGTAAAATAGGTTCAGTTTGTTGGCCTGGTCCACATGGTCCTCCAACCCTGTGCTACCAGTCTGGAACCCGTTGATGGTTCTAATGCCACTCCACACATCCCTCATGTTGTTTCACTGGAGTTTGTTCTCCAGCTTTCTCCTATAATTGTCTTTAGTCTCCCTGATTTTAAGTCTGAGAACCCCTTGCACTCTCCTCACCTCATCATGGTTGACATCTCTGAATGCTCTCTTCTTTTCATTCAGGATGGCCTTAATGTCCTTGGTGAGCCAGGGTTTATTGTGGGCGAAACAGGTTACAGTCCAAGCTGGGACATTGCAGTCCACGCAAAAATTGATGTTGTCCATGATGCACTCACTGAGCCCATCGATGTCCTCCCTGTGCGGCTCACAAAGAGCAGGCCAGTCAGTCACTTCAAAGCAGCCCTGCAGTGTCTCATAAGCCTCTTCAGAGCACCTCCTCACAGTCCTTGTGGCCGTAGGCTACCTCTTCACCAGAGGCACATAGCAGGGTTTGAGGTGAACCAGGTTGTGATCTGACCTGCCAAGAGGGGGAAGAGAAGAGGAGATGTATGCATCCTTAATGTTAGCATACATCAGGTCCATAATCCTCACCTCTCTGGTAGGACAGCTCACATACTGTTGGAAGGTCGGCAGAACTCTATCCAAGGTGACGTGGTTAAAGTCTCCCAACATAATGATAAGGGCACTGGGGTGTTGAGTCTGGAGTCTGGAGATGGTTGTATGTCTGATCCTGCAGGCAGATGTCGGGTTTGCAGAGGGAGGGATGTGCAGAACAACAGTGATGACATGCAGGATCTCTCTAGGCAGACGGTATGAGTCCAACAGCCAGCAGTTCAACATCCGAGATACAGAGCTGTTCTTTAATGTTGATGTGACCAGGTTTACAGAAACTGCTGTTTACTAGAACTGCAAGCCCCCCTCCTTTCCTTTTACCGCTCTCGGGGCAATCCCGGTCAGCGCGAATGGTGTGGAAGCCATCTACGAGGACATTCTCGTCCGTAATGTCCCTGTGCAGCCATGTGTCCGTGAAAGACATCAGACTGCACTCATGGTACTTCAGGTTGCACTGCGTTAGCATCCATTTTCTTGAGACCGTACATTGCACATAACAGAGGGGAGACACAGCTTAAATCTTCTCCTCTCCATAAGCACGCCCCGTCTCGACCCTCCTCTATAGCCCCGACGTTGCTTCCCACCTCTGCGTCCTCGGTGTGTTTTTCTCCAGAGTTCGGATGGAATCTCAGCTGGTCTGGCCGGCATTAGCACGATCAGCTGTTCTCTGGAGTAAACAAAGGAAGCCTGTCCCACGACATTGATAAAAACAGCGCGAAAAGAAACACGAAAACTAGCGAAAGTATCCTCATTGTAGAGGACAGAACTTCAAAGAAGTTAGGGTGAAAAAACAGAACGAACAAAGGAGAATAGAAGTTAAAAAATTTTTTTTAAAAAGCGAACTCAAAGACCGGGAGCAGTAACAGGCAGCCTGCAACTTTCGCACATGCGTATTCACATTACGTAGTCTAGAACCTGATTACACCTGTCACTACTCCCTCAAATATGCACATCACGTCTCACCTGTTTGTTAGCCCTGAGAACCAGTCTGAGGGTTGCTATCTGCTCTCTCTTGGTGCTGAGCAGAGACTTGAGCTTCAGGATCTCTTCCATGCAGCTCTCCTTTTCCTTGTCCAGCAGAGGGGCCAGTTCTCTGGCTGCAGCTCTCTGTCTGGACAGCTGCAGTGACCTGTCTACGGCCCGCTGGAGGTGCTTCACCTGGGGGAGGAGAGGAGAGATGGACGTGAGGACAAGAAGAGATAACAAGGTACAAGGAAGAAAAGTTGAAGAGAGGAGAGAAAATACAGAAGAATGGGAATTCCACTGACACTAACACTAACCTGCTCTCTGATGATGGCATTGAGGTTGTAGATATTCATGGGCTCCCTGCGCAGCTCACCAGCTGGCTCCAGGGCAGGTGATGATGACGACGATGATGATGATGAAGAGGCACTAATGCTGGGTGAGCGGGTTGGAGGTGTGAATGGCGGCAGGCTCTGCTCAGTTGGCACATGGAGGCCTTCCTTGTCCACCTCTTTCTCCTCTCCACCCCCCACCCTACATAAGGGCTCCTTGGATGGAGACTGTGAGGGGCTCCGTGATTCTCCAGGAGTTACGGTTGTCGAAACGACAGCAGCCAGCCGCCTGGCAAGGCGTGGTGTAAGAAGAACTTTGCTGTTGTCGGAAGACATAGCTTTAAGACTGAGACCCCGGAGCCCTCTGCCTTGTCTAGAAGAAAATCAGAGATTATTGTTAAAAGAATCACAGCCTCTTCAGTAAGTCTATTGTTGTAGCACAGCAAAGGTAGTACATAGAGGATTCAAGCAAAAAAGGCCTATAAGGTTACTATACCAAACCATCAGCACCGGCACCCCTTAAGAATGTGTGTCCTCGCCCACTGCTCTTCTCCCTCTACATCAATGACTGCACCTCAGAGGACCCAGACACTTTTTCCACGAAGGTCTCACACATAGTGCGGTAGACTTGTGACAGGGTCAGTTTTTAGTGTGCATATTTTATTTGCTTGCTGTGATTTTATTGTTATTTATTTTTGCATGTTGTGTTTTATTGTTATTTTACATAGTTCGCGTTTTATGTTGAACTGCATGCTGTGTTTCTTTTTACCAACTGACCCTGAACTGCACACAGACGAACACTAATCAGCAGAATGAGCCACAGCTGGTGGCAAATGCAGGTATAAAAACCTTTTTAATTCAGAGAGCAGATATTGTTGAAAGAGCGGGCCACGAGGATGCAGGGAAAGGTGGACCCGAGTACGCGGTTGCAGGGCCGCCAGGTGCGCCCACATCACCCACAGCACCCACAGCCAGGAAAGCAGTGAGGAAACGTGGGTGGACGACGGGACCTGGGCACCTGGCTTGACAGCCCGGAGATAACTGGGGGACCTTTGCCATGGAGAGGAAGCACCCAGAAACAGCCAGCCAGCCAGCCAAGAGACCACAGATGCCAAAAGAGAGTGGCCTTCCCCCCACTTGAAGCACAGCGGCCTGTGTCTGGCCCGTGAGACTCCAGCCTGGTGGACCACAGGAAGTCGTTTACCGGGTGAAACGAGCGTGTCTATTTAATGGAGAGGCAGACATGGGAGGCCGTCTGCGGGGCTAGGCGGAGGGGGAAGGCGACTGGTACAGTTTGCAGGCTAGGGTGTCGGTGGAGAGCTGGTGGGTCCATTTCAGTGGCTGAGCGAGTGCCGGGGAGCGTTGTGCAAATTACAAGAAGAAGAGTGCCTCTTCTGTCACCTGGAGAGTTGGAGGTGGGACACCAGAGACTGTGGGACATCAGGAGAGACTTGGGGCTGGGTCTAACCATTTTAAATTGATCTTTATAATAAATCTTTTAAACTGTTTGCCCATTAGAGTCCTAGGCTCTTTTTAACCTAGGTGGACTTTTAAAACACTTTTAACCATATTTATCTAAATTATTGTTTTAGCCATTCATACAGACATAACTCAAGTCATCACTTCTTTAAGGGAAAAAAAAAAAGGGGGGGGGGGGTTAAAAAGCTGCCAGTTATATTGGCGCAAACTTGCTTGTTCAAAATAGGAAATAAAAGGCTGCCAGACCTTGGAGAATTTCTTGGTGTTGCCCTGTACAGTAAATCTAATATGTTCTAAATTGAGGTGTGCGATCCCCTCTTCTACCCACCGTTTATGAGAAGATGGTGTTGCCTTTATCCAATTAAATAGGATCAATCTTCTAGCCAGCAGTGAAGTGAATGCTATTGCCTTCCTTTGAAAGATCGTTAGTTAAGCTTCCTGTGGTGCCACACCGGAGATGGCCGTTAGAGAACCTGGCTCTATGTCTTTATTTTAAATTAATGAGAATGTTCTAAAAATATTGGCCCAGAAATCTTTCAGCCTGGGACAAGACCAGAACATGTGGCAAGTCAGCTGGCCTGTTTACATCTGGGGCAAGTCGGGTTGGCCCCCTGAAACATTCTTGACTGTTTGTACCTTAATAGGTGAAGTCTATGCAACATCCTGAACTGTATCAATCTCACACATACAGAAGAAGAGTGTATTATTTCTACTGTCCAACTCCAGTCAACATCCGATATGTCCAACTCTAATTCTGCCTCCCACTTCCTTTTTACACTATCAAGGGAAGGGGATGCCACCTTCTGAACATTCACATAGAGCATGGAGACCATCCTTTAAGAGTCATGTTCATGTTCAGCAACCCTTCCATCCATCCACTTTGTGGTAACTCGAGGGAGGGGCTGAACATCTTTTTCACATTATTGAACCTGGAAATATCTTAAGTAATTGGTCTAGGAGGGGATCCCATAGCCCTTTCCCAGCTGAGCAGCAGACATGAAATTACCATCTTTAAAAAGATGTTTTTTTTTGCATTCCGACCAAGCTCTATACCATTCCCTAAATGCTGTTCCCCCAAGGGCAGGGGAAACAAGTGATTGCCATAGATGGGAGCAGATAGGAGGGCGTTTCTGTATTTTTTAAATGTGTTCTGAATTGGACCCAAATTTTCAGAGAAGTATATACCACAGGGTTGTTTTTTTAAAGATGTTTGCTTAAGGACAAATGAGCGCAGACCAGGGAGTGCAGGGACACTGGGCAAGAAGCATATCTTTACATATGTACCCACACTGGGGTTTCATCCTCATCCAGCTCTGAAACCCAAAATATAAATTCATCTATATAAGCAGCCCAATAATAGTGCATATAATTTGGTAGGGCCAGGCCTCCTCCTTCTTTCTGTCTCTCAAGGAACTATATTCTTATCCTGGGGACTGTTTTATTCCGAATAAAGGTAGAGTATGTTTATTCAATTCTTTATAAAATGATTTAGGAAATAAAATTGGTATTGTCTGGAACAGATAGAGGAACCATCGCATTATATCCATTTCAACAGAATTTATCTTTACTGCTAATGATAGGGGGAGGGTTAACCACCTTTCCATATCTAATTTTGCCTTATCCAATGTTCCTCTTTTTTTTTAAAGATTATTTTTTTGGCAGTTTTCAAGCGCTTCATTATATACGACAGACAGGAAATGTGGTGAGAGAGAGATGGGGAGACATTCAGCAAAGGGCCGCAGGGCGGAGTCGAACTTGCCTCTTCACATGGGGCAACTGCTCTAATCACTCAGCCACCGGCCGCCCCCTTTATTTCAAAATTATGATTCGATGAATCTTTACAGGGACGACACGGTGGTGTAGTGGTTAGCACTGTCGCCTCACAGCGAGAAGGTTCCCGGTTCGCCCTGTAATATACTGGCTTCCTGTCCAGGGTGTACCCCGCCTCACGGCCGATGTCAGCTGGGATTGGCTCCAGCCCCCGCGACCCCAACAGGGACAAGCGGTTGAAGATGAAAGGTTATCTTCAGCATGGTATATCACGTTACACAGGCGAATGAGATTGCTGGAGAGTTGCCTACCAGCTACAAACCCTGTCTGAACAGGATATATTATCTTACTTATAACAAGCTCAATCCTAGCTGCCAATATTTTGGTCAATATCTTATAATCAAAACCAAGTAAATTTACTGGGCGGTATGATTCACATTTAAGTGGGTCTTTACTTTTCTTAAGGAGTACAGAGATCAAAGCCTGTGACATTGTTTGAGGCAGAGCTTTTTTGTCAAGGACCTCCTTATATACTCTGCAAAGCAAGGGTATCAGTTTGGGAGCAAATATCTTATAAAACTCACTTGGGAACCCACCAGGGCCAGACGCTTTGCCTGTCTTCATATTCTGAATCGCCTTCTCTATGTCCCTATTATAAATGGGTCCCTCTAATCTATCCCTCTCCATTTCCTCTAGGGACGGTAATTCAAGATTCCCAAAAAATTCTTCACTCGTTCCCTATAATTTATTTCTGAGGTGTTTACTGTAGATCCTTATAAAAATATTTAAACTGATCGTTTATACCCTTCTCATCTATAATTTTGTTTCCAGGTTATCCCCTATCTCTACTATCATACCAGCAGCTGCCGACTATTTCAGCTGGTAGCCCAGGAGCTTACTAGATGGCTCGCCATGCTCATAGAGATCCTGTCTTGACCTAAGATATAGATCCTCCTCATGTTGACTAGTCAAAACGTCATATTCAGTCTGGAGTAAAATCCGCTTTCTATGAGGCTCCTAAGAGGGAGCCATAGAATTTGGCAGGTCAACTTCTTTTATTGCTTTTATTAATTCTGTGGTACGTTTTATCCTCCTTTTCCTTTCACCGCCACTGTATGAAATTACTTGTCCTCGTATATATGCTTTTAAAGATTACCGCAAAGTGCCACTACTTATATCAGGGGTATCATTAAGCTCCAAGAAAAAAACTATTTGCGAGTTTATACATTTTGTAAAGTAGATATCTGCCAGTAGACTGCAATTAAGGCGCCACATTTTCTGAGATGGCGTATTCTCAGGAAAATTAAGTTTCAATATGATCGGACTATGATCAGATAGTACTATACCAGGGTATTCTACATCTGTTACTATAGGGGTATATTTATTGTCTAATAACAAAAATTCAATTCTAGTATATGTTTGGTGTGGCGGGGAGTAAAAGGAGTACTATCTTGGATTTACAGATCTCCATGAATCGAATATACCATATGTTTAAAAAAAAAGAAGGAGTTAATGCATTGTGCAGATTTACTTAGCACATTGGGTGCTGGGCTAGAGAGGTCCAAAGTTGAATCTAGGACACAGTTTTGATCCCCCCTAAGATCAAGTAATGATGCACCCCAATTGGGTGCATATATGTTTGCCAACACTACTGACATATTGAATAATTTCTCAACCACAATAACATATCAACCATGTTTGTCTTTTATAGTATTTGTTTTTATGAATTATAAATTCCTATGTATAAGGACAGCCACTCCTCAACTCTTTCTATTGAAATATGAGTGATAGATCTGATTGAATCCACCCCCTAAAGAGCTTGAGGTGATCCTTGTTCAACAAATGTGTCTCGAAAAAAAAACTATCTCTGCTTCCTGGTTTCTTAAGTGTGAAAAGATCTTACTCCGTTTAGCTGGTTTATTGATCGCCCTTACATTCCAGCTCATCAAATCTGTGCCCATTCTGCTTGTATCCATATTTGGTGCCATGTCAGGGGTCCGCAGCCCAATGTCCCCACTGCGCACCTGAGGCGCCCCCTATCCGGATCACACCTCGAAAATCTGGCAGCAAAAACAGAAAAATGAAAGGGAGAGGGTCTGGGAAGAAAGGGGGGAGGCATCACACACACATACACAGCTAACACCTAACCCAAACAAAGTGCTCTTTAAGAAGCTCTCTTGTGGCGAACCGGTCCGGTTTAGTGTAACCACCTCATGAAGAAAAAAAAATGGGGGGCAGGGGGAGCTCATAACAGCAAGGTCCTTAAAAATAAGAGGCAATACCATAGAGAGTAGGAAACAATGGTAAAGGAGGGACAATCAATTCTACAACCTAAAAATAAAACAGTAAGGCAGGGCTACAGTGGCTCTTAAATATATGAGTGAAATCAAATATTACTTTGTCAATATTGTCAAATCCAGCCAACAATATCCGGCCTGTAACATTCATGTCAACAGTGTAAGCATGTATAAACCTTTACTTAGCCAAACTCAAGCCAGTCCATGTGCTTCACCCAGGATTCAGTGTCTTTTTGATGCACTTCACGGCTTCTTTTGGGCTCTCGAAGATTTTCTTTTCTCCCCCTTCTGGTATAATCTCCAGAGTTGCCGGGTAACGCAGCCCATATCTGATCCCCTTGCAGGCCCGCAGGAGGCTTCTTGCTTCTTTGAAGGCTGCTCTTTTACTGTTTACCTCCTGGGTATAATCCGGGAAAATGTTAATCTATCCACTCTGACCCTCCTGTGTTTTCTCCATTTCCCATGCCTTCTTCAGTATCTCCTCCTTCTCTGGATAGTAGTGACATCTCACAACGAATGCTCTCTCCCGTCTCGTCTCACACCAAGTGCTCTGTGTGCTCGATCAAGCTTCGGTGTTACTGCTTTGTCTTTGTTAAAAACGACTAGTTTGGGTTTGGCGACTCTGTTCTGTCACTCTGCGGTCTCTTTCCCCAACAAGCAGCGGCAGCTGAGGAGCTTCTCCCCCGTCACAATCACTCACACTCAAAGGCGTTCACACTTCATAGTAGCCTGGCGCAGCAGCTCCAGCTGGGCCAAGACCGTTTGAGCAGCCTAGCTCTGCTGGCCATTAAGAGGACACTGGTCAAGTCCCTTGAAAAGACGCCTACTTGGTACAATAAGGTCACAGATAATTTTCTTAAAAAGGAACGAAGGGTAGAATTTACATATGAATAAGAAAACACATTTATGATGTAGGCCGGTAAAATTAGTTTCCCCTCCTTGAAAGACCAGCAGCCGCCACTGATATACATATACACTTGTATCTTTACATAGCAGTAAAATGTTTATGATTCTAATCTTTGTCCAGCTGGTTGTCCTTGTTTCTAGCTATGTTTGTCCTGTGTATGTATATTCAGAGAAACAAAAAACCAAGGTACAATTAATTGTGTGTGTACACATACTTGGCCATTAAGGATGATTCTGATGAATGCTTAATGATAATGATGATAAATAAAAGGATTCAAAGGTTTTATTCATCACATAAACTAAAAACATTACAGTAATGACATGCAGGTGGCATACTCTTAATGCTGTGCTAAAGGACCATTGTGCAATATATAACAATACTTACAAAAATTACCAAAAAACAATAATATAACAGAAATGATAAATATGTAGAATAAGACAAATAGATAAGATAAATCTTTAGTGATTTGCTTGTGTCTCAAATGTGAATGCCTAACTCCGGTCCTGTATACTGAATTTTACCACTAGGCAAGTCCACAATGTTGTGACTCAGTCCACTAGTTAGCATGGCAAAAGCAGTTTACCTTACTGCATTGAAGCTGTTTTTTAATACACATACATACAAGTACATACATGTCTGTGTATGGCAGTGGCATCACTGAACCTCAGCAAGCAGCTCCACTGGGCTAAAGCTCAGAAATGTTTGAGAGAATGTAGCTTGTGTGGAATGAAAAGCTATTTCACTCAGAAAACCGCAGAGCTGAAGAGAAATGTAGTAAAAATCATAACACACAGCTTATTACTAATGCGATTAACGCTATACGTTAATTTAGTGCCTGACGCCGTTGGCACAGGTTGCTGATGTTGGTAACTTTTTAGTTTGTCAAAATGTGTCATAATGACAAATGCCGGTTGAGCTGGTTTGCATAAAATCCACCCTCTCTAAGCTTGTACACCGGTCTGGAAAAAACAGAAATTGACCCAACCCTTCCAACCCCTCAAAGCACTCTCAAAGATCTTCCAATTAGAAAATGGCCCATGCTACCTCCTGAGCCCATTCCCGCCTCATGTATGTATGGTTTAGGGTTGTATGTTGCATTTGTTTCTGAAGTTGCCCTCTCTCTTATGCAGGCTCCACAAACTTAACTTGTAAGAGATCTTGCTCCACCACTTTATGCTGCATTTACTACTTAGAGAATAACAGTCAGACCTGTAGTAGTCCAGCATGATGCGGTTGGGTGTCTCATTATTGCACAGACAGACATGGTGGTATAGTTGGGCGAGCTCCTCGCTCAATGTCACCAACTCCTCCTGGGCTGCGTTCAGTGCACTCTGGCTCTCATTCACTGCTGACTGAGCTGCCTGCAACTCCAGCTCCAGGCTAGAAATCTGAAAGAAGACAAGAGGAAATCCTTTGCATCTCTAACAATCTGTCATTCTATTAAAACAGCCAGTATGACATGGTTACCTTCTCCCGTCTCTCACAGGAGCTCTTCTCCAATGAGGCGACCTGCCTTTCCAGCTTCTGGGACTGACTGCTTCTCTTTGGCTTTTCCTCTGCTGCTCCCTCTACAAACTGAGCCAGTCTTTCATGGAGGACTTTTATCTCGACCTTGAGCTCCACCACCTCTGTCACAGCCACACGGTACTTACACTGCAGGATCTCCAGACCTGGCGTCTGGTAGGAAAATACCTGACTTTTATTCAGTGTCTCACTCCTATCCACATTAGTTCCTTCTTCATCTTCAGCCTCCTCCTCATCTCTGTCCAGGTCCATCAGGGCCTCAGGGTTAAGCTGAGAGGTGGCACTGACATAGGCCTCCTGGTTGTGGTGGGCCCTTCCATGCAGTCGGCGGAGGGCAGTGACTCTCTGGCTAAGACGGAGAGCCTTCTCATGCTGCTCATTCAGGGCCCCTTCTGTGTGTTGGAGCTGAATCTGGGACTCCTGCAGACTGTTCATCAATGAATCTTTATCACGTTCAACCTGAAGGAGGGAGCAGCAAGATTAGCAAGATGCGTAGCCTATTTGGCATGATCCCAGAAGTTTTTAAACCAGTTTTACAGGCTCATTACAGTTTTAACACATCAATTACCCATTCACATATCTAATCTATGCTTGAAGTTCAGTTCAGGAATATTTCCTACATGGGGTTATGCATGAATGGGAGCAGGGAAAATGGCAGTACAACTGTATGGATAGATGCAGGTACATGTCCATCTGACATTTTCATGTGGAGTGAGCAAACCAAACACAATACTCCGCTGATGTTTTTGAATTCACGACTTGTTTATTTAATAACTAACAAGCAATGTTGTTGTTTATTAAATAAAACAACTTTGGTACCATTACAGCTGGGACACTGCAGTCCACGCATAAATTGATGTTGTCCGTGATGGACTCAGGGAGCCCATTGATGTCCTCCCCGTGTGACTCACAAAGTGAAGGCCAGTCAGTCACTTCCAAGCAGCCCTGCAGTGTCTCATAAGCCTCCTCAGAACACCTCCTTACAGTTCTTTGGTTGTAGGCATCCTCTTCACCAGAGGCACATAGCAGGGTTTGAAGGTGAACCAGGTTATGATCTGATCTGCCAAGAGGGGGGAGAGAAGAGGAGATGTATGCATTCTTAATGTTAGCAAACATCAGGTCCAGAGTCCTCTCCTAACTGGTAGGGCAGCTCACGTACTGTTGGAAGGTCGGCAGAACTCTATCCAAAGTGACGTGGTTAAAGTCTCCCGACATGATGATGATAGAAATGGGTTGTTGAGTCTAGAGTCTGGAGATGGTGGTGTGTATGATGCTGCAGGCAGATGTCGGATTTGCAGAGGGAGGGATGTAAAGAAGAACGGTGATGACATGCGGGATCTCTCTAGGCAGACGGTTTGGACGGAGTCCAACAGCATGCAGTTCAACATCCGGGATATAGAGCTGTTCTTAATTGGTGATGTGACCAGGATTACACCAGCTGCTGTTTACTAGAACGGCAAGCCCCCCTCCTTTCCTCTAACCACTCTCGGTGCAATCCCGGTCAGCCCGAATGGTGTGGAAGCCATCCAAGGAAACGTTCTGGTCTGTAATGTCCCTGTGCAGCCATGTCTTCGTGAAACACATCAGACTGCATTACGGAACGCCCGGTGGCTCCTCTTTGGCGCGGTCAGCTCATCCATTTTGTTGTAGAGAGACCGTACATTGCCCATAACAACAGAGGGGAGACAAGGCTTAAATCTTCTTCTTTCAATAAGCCCGTCCCGTCTCGACCCTCCTCTATAACCCTGATGTTGCTTCCCACCTCTCCGTCCATGGTGTGTTTTTCTCCAGAGTTAGGGTGGTATCTCAGCTGGTCTGGCCGCTATTCCAGCCGGCATTAGCGCGATCAGCTGTTCTCCGGAGTAAACAAAGACAGTGTGTCCCGGTGGAAGTGGCATTGATAAAAACAGCACGAAAAGAAAAACGTAAACTAGCAAAAGTAACCTCATTGTAGAGGGCATAACTTCACAGAAGTTACGGTGAAGAAACAGAACGAACAAAAAGAGAATAAAAGTTAAGAACATTTTTTAAAAAAGCGAACTCGAAGACTGCAGCAGTAACAGGAAGCATGCAACTTTCGCACATGCGCACTACAGATGACCCAACAATTCCCCCTTTGAGCACACAGTGGCAACGAAAACCTTCCCTTTAACAGGCAGGAACGTTGAACAGACCCAGCCCAGACCAGTTGGGGTAGAAGAAAAGGAGAGAAAAAAGAGAAAAGACAGATGGATGGAAAGAGAGACAAGGACAGACAGAGAGATAGTTCCAGAGATGCAAGCAACTATAAAAGTAACTATAACTAACTATAATAATATCTACAGTAATGTGAATATGACTTATATGAAATGGCAGTTAACATAGCAGAATAGTATGAAGCAAGCGCAGCCGAGGTGATAGAATATCTCATCTCATCTCATCTTCAACCGCTTATCCGGCATCAGGTCGCGAGGGCAGCAGCTCTAGCAGGGGACCCCAAACTTCCTTTTCCCGGGCCACATTAACCACCTCTAACTGGGGGATTCCGAGGCGTTCCCAGGCCAGTGTGGAGATATAATCTCTCCACCTAGTCCTGGGTCTTCCCAGAGGCCTCCTCCCAGCTGGATGTGCCGGGAACACCTCCCTAGGGAGGCGCCCAGGGGGCATCCTTATGAGATGCCCGAACAACCTCAACTGGCTCCTTTTAACACAAAGGAGCAGCGGCTCGACTTCAAGTTCCTCAGGGATGGCTGAACTTCTTACCCTATCTCTAAGGGAGACTCCAGCCACCCTCCTGAGAAAACCCATTTCGGCCGCTTGTACCCGCGACTTCGTTCTCTCGGTCATGACCCAGCTTTCATGACAATAGGTGAGGGTAGTAACGAAGATTGACCGTTAGATCGAGAGCTTTGACTTCCGGATCAGCTCTCTTTTCGTCACAATGGTGCGGTAGAGCAACTGCAACACCGCCCCCGCTGCTCCGATAGTGAACATGATCCGGAGGTACTTGAACTCCTTCACTTGGGGTAAGGACTCATTCCCTACCTGGAGTAAGCAATCCACCGGTTTCCTGCTGAGAGCCATGGCCTCAGATTTAGCGGGGCGGATCCTCATCCCAGCCGTTTCACACTCGGCTGCGAACCGATCCAGTGAGTGCTGGAGGTCTCTGCAACCCCTCCCCACCACGACTACGCCTCGATATCCTGTCCATGAAAATTACAAACAGGATTGGTGACAAAGTGCACCCCTGGCAAAGGCCAACCCCAGCCGGGAACGAATCCGACTTACTGCCGAGGATCCTGACACAGCTCTGGCTTTGGGTGTACAGAGATTGGATGGCCCAGAGAAGTGACCCCCTCACCCCATACTCCCGCAGAACGTCCCACAGTGTCTCCCGAGGGACCCGGTCATATGCCTTCTCCCGATCCACAAAGCACATGTAGACTGGATGGGCATACTCCCAGGCCCCCTCCAAGATCCTTGCGAGAGCCAAGAGTTGCTCCGTTGTTCCATGTCCAGGATGGAATCCTCATTGTTTCCCTTCAATCTGAGGTTGGACTATAGGACGAACCCTCCTTTCCAGCACCTTGGAGTAGACTTTACCAGGGAGGCTGAGTAGTGTGCCATAGAGTAGTGTGATACCCCTTGGCACACATCCTCTGGCCCCCCTTTTTCAAATAGGGGAACCACCACCCAGGTCTGCCAATCCCTTGGCACTGTCCCAGACTTGCACACAATGTTGAAGAGACGTGTCAACCAAGACAGCCCCTCCAAACCCAAAGCTTTATGCATTTCTGGATGAATCTCATCAACCCCTAGGGCTCTGCCACTGTGGAGTTGATTGACTTCCTCAGTGACTTCCGCCAGAGATACTGACAATGATTCCCCTTCAGCCTCCAGCTCTGCCTTTACAAAAGAGGGCGTGTTAGTCGCATTAAGGAGTTCCTCAAAGTGCTCCATCCACCGCCCGATTACCTCATCATCTGAGGTCACCAGCGTCCTGTCCTTGCTGTAAACAGCTTGGACGGTTCCCTGTTTCTACCTCCTGAGGTGTCGAATGGTTTTCCAGAAGCACCTAGGTGCCGTCCGAAAGTCCTTCTCCATGACTCCTCCGGACTCCTCCTGCAGCCCTTCTGGCCCGTCGGTACCTTGCAACTGCCTCCGGAGTCTTCTGGGATAACATATCCCGGAAGGCCTCCTTCTTCAGTCGGACAAATTCCCTGACCACCGCTGTCCACCATGGTGTTTGAGGGTTACCGCCCCCTGAGGGACCTAAGACCTTGAGGCCACAGCTCACTGCTGCAGCTTCAGCAATGGAAGATTTGAACATTGCCCACTCCGGTTCAATGCCCCCAACTTCCACAGGGATGCCAGAAAAGCTCCACCGGAGGTGTGAGTTGAAGATCTCTCAGACAGGGGCCTCCTCCAGACGTTCCCAGTTAACCCGCACTACTCGTTTGGGCTTACCTGGTCTGTCGAGAATCTTCCTCCATCCTCTGACCCAACTCATCACCAGATGGTGATCAGTTGACAGCTCTGCCCATCTCTTCACTCGAGTGTCCAAAATATACGGTCTCAGATCAGATGATACGATCACAAAATCGATCATCAACCTTTGGCCTAGGGTGCTCTGGTACCATACACACTTATGAGCATCCTTATGTTCGAACTTGCTGTTAGTTATAGACAATCCGTGACTAGCAAAGTAGTCTAATAACAGACGACCGCTCGGATCTAGATCAGGGAGGCCGTTCCTCCCAATCACGCCTCTCCAGGTGTTTCCATCATTGCCCACGTGGGCGTTGAAGTCTCCCAGCAGAACTATGGAGTCCCCTACTGGAGACCCATGCAGGACTCCATTCAGGACCCATGCAGGACTCCATTCAGGATCTCCAAGAAGGCAGAATACTCAGAACTGCTGTTCTGTGCATATGCACAAACAACAGTCAGAGTTTTCCCTCCTACCACCCGCAGGCATAAGGAAGCGAACCTCTCATCCACCGGGGTGAACTCCAGCACCGGGGGGTTTGTAAATATCCCCACATCCGCCGGGCGCCTCACACCCTGGGCAATTCCAGAGAAGAATAGGGTCCAACCCCTATCCAGTAGTACGGTTCCAGAGCCAAGACTGTGTGTGGAGGTAAGCCCTACCAGATCTAACTGGTAGCGCACAAGCTCCGGCTCCTTCTCCGACAGAAAGGTGACATTCCACGTCCCCAGAGCAAGCCTCTGCTGCCCGTGTCTGGTCCATTGAGGCCCCTCACCTTCACTGCCCCCCGTGCAGCAGCGCACCCGACCCCAGCGGTTCCTCCTGTGAGTGGTGGGCCCACAGGATGGAGAGGAGGGAGATGCTACGGCACTTTTTTCGGGCTGTGCACGACCAGGCTCCTAGGCAGTCGCTCACAGGCGAGCCCTCCATCTGGGCCTAGCTCCACACGGGCCGGGCTTCCTCCGGGCAGGGTCTCTCTTCCTCCACTCTGCCATGGGAGACCCTACCAGGAGCACTAGACTCCAGACAACACAGCCCTCAGGTTCACAGGGACACACAAACCTCTCCACCACGATAAGGTGATGGTTCCCGGAGAGGGGTGATAGAATATGACTATGATAATAACAATTATAGTGGTAAATATAATCACTGCTGAGTAGCGGTAATAACAGCTGAGAAACAATGAGACATACAACTGATGGTGTTTTTATGGCTACAAATTTTATAATTTATAAGACTAGTGATAGTATATATGAGCAACAGTAATAATAGCAACAGGAAGCATCATGCAGGACCACGGCAGCAGACACCACCATGATCAGCAGAGACCTGTGAGACGACAAAAGCACAAACAACTCTGGGGAAGAAGTTGAATTTGTAACATGCATTGATGAGACATGAATGATACAGACAGAGAGGACAAAAGCTCAGAGTATCAAGAAAAGTATAATCCCCTGGCAGACTAGGCCTAAAGCAGCATAATTAAGCAGAACTAAATCAGCTCAGTGCATGCAGGCTCTAAGAGACATTGAATGCCATTAATAACATAACTAAGGGCTCATAAGCCCTAGCTATAAGCTTTATCAAAAAGGAAAGTTTTAAGTATACTTTTAAATATGGGGACAGTGTCGGCCTCCCGATCACCACTTGGGAGTTGGTTCCACGGGAGAGGAGCTTGGTAACTGAAGGCTCTGCCTCCCATTCTACTTTTGGAGACTCTAGGAACAACAAGATGCCCTGCATTCTTAGAGCGCAGGGATCTATTGGGGTAATACAGCACCATTAGCACTTTAAGATACGACAGAGCCTGACCAATAACAGCTTTGGTGGTAAGGAGAAGGATTTTAAATTCTATTCTAGATTTTACAGATAGCCAGTGCAAGAAGCTAATACAGGAGAAATATGTGCTCTTCAATTTGTTTTAGTTAGTACACGAGCTGCAGCATTTTAGACTCTTAACAGACATATTGGAGCAGCCTGATGATAAGGAGTTGCAGTAGACCAGCCTTGAAGTAACAAATGCATGGACTAGTTTTTCTGCATCTTTCTGAGACACAATGTTCCTAATTTTCGCAATATGACGCAGGGGAAAATATGCAGTCCTTGTCGTTAGTTTTATGTGAGATTCGAAGGACATACCCTGATCAAAAATAACACCCAGATTCCTTACTGTGGTGCTGGATGAACACAACTTCATCCAGAGTTCAAGATCTTTAGATATTGAGTTTCGGAGGCCTTCGGGGCCAAGTAAAATAACTTCAGTTTTATCTCAGTTTAACATCAGAAAACTGCATGTCGTCCAGGGTGGCAGTGGCTCAGTCAATAGGGACTTGACTTGGGAACCGAAGGGCCATCGGTTCAAGTCCCCAAACAGACCAAGAGAGGAGGGTGGAGTGGTGGCTGGAGAGGTGCCATTAGAGTTGACTATTTGTGGGATCAAGTGAGGCTTAAATAATTCAAGAGGTTAAAAGCAATTTAAGAAGTTACAAAAAAACAAAAAACAATAATAAAAAATATTTTTTTAATTTCTTTTTAAAGTAAAGCTAATTAAAGAAAGAAAAATAAAGGGGGGGGTCAACAATAATGGGTAATACTAAAGGTATAGACGTTGGTCTAAGGACCAATTGTCGACATTATGAAAAAGAAGCATGGAGATGACAGTATTGACTGTCTGTCATATTGAGTTTAATGTCACAGGTTTCCTCAGGGAGACTCTTTGAGCAAGTTTCAGTTGACGAAACTGAGGAAAGTCTAGAGACGGAAAGGGACATGGTATTAAAAAGGGGAAAGATTAAGTCAGAGAGTGTAAGAGAACTGGACAAAAACAAATATTGTCTGAAACTGTGGGAAACTGAATGTGAAGCAAGGGAGAGAAAACAAGTCTGTGGCCAAATGACACGCATGCAGATAGGGGTAAGGGAAAGGATGTGAAGAAAGAAAAAGAGGAAACAGATGTTAAACCTAAGAGTAAAAAGGGTTCTCTGTATCCTCATCTTACAGGCTGCAGCGGACCTCTGTTTGACGACGAGACTCCACCTCCGGTACCTCCCCCAGTCTACTCTCCACAGGAGGAGAGCCAAGACATGGGAGAGCCACCTGAAAGCCATCTTCCTCTGGAATCTCCTTTCACCATTAAAGAGGAGGGTAGAAAACTCCTGTATGGACATTGATGATGCACGCACAGCTGACGTAAAGAAACATGCCGTGCACGCACAGAAACGACACCAGTCTGAGCGGTCCAGAGACAAGCAGAGTAAAGAGGAGGCGGCGCACCGAGCATACCTCACACTGATGCATTCATCTGCCAACGCCAATGCTGGAGAGAGAAGCAGACTCCCTCCTAATCCCAATCTAGGCAGAGGCCGTGGCCGTGATATTGCAGTGAGGTCGGCGCCCCTGGCAAAGCCACAGCAGGGAACCCCAAAGACAACCACGAAGGGACCCTGATGTGGGCTTTAACCGTGGCAAACATGGAACATTATTCTAGACCCGTACATGCATGTAAACAAAAGATATTTGCATGTGTTTGGCTAAAAGAAAATGTTGGTTTCGTCAATACTACTAGGTACGATTATTATATTGATCGAATATAATTGCATTACTAAAAAAAGACTAATATACAATTTTCTTTGACTAGAACTAGATTAAAATGTCATAAGTTTTTGTCGACTTAAACTAGACAAAAATCGTCATGGACAATTCTGACTAAAATAAGACTAAAATGCTCAGACTTTTAGTCGACTAAAACTTGACTAGACTTAAAAGAATATAACCGTGACTAAAACTAGTAAAAACTAAAAATGACTGCTTGACACAAAGACTAGACTAAAACTAAAAGTAAAACAGGCTGCCAAAAACAACACTACACCTGACCCACATGTAATGTATTCATCAAAGGGGGGTGTTAATAAGACTCTGAGCCTGGCACGTTTACACGTGTTAAAGTCTGTTTAACATTTTGATACTACGACTGAACCTGAAACACCAGACATGACTCTTCTCTGTGCAACTGAAGTTGACCCAGATCTCAGCATTGTTCCTAACACACTTTGGGCAAAGGGAAAATACAATGTTGGCCTTATTAAAGGAGCAGAACCATACCTAAACCTACATTTAGGCCAAAAAGAGCACAGTATCCTCTAAAACCTGAAGCCGTAGCTGGCAAATATTTGATTCACTATTACAGGCAGGAGTAATTATCCCCTGTGACTACTCACCTATGTGCACACCCATTTTTCCTGTTCAGAAAGCCAGAGATCCCCAAGCAGAACCTGAGTGGAGATTTGTCTAAGGTTTGAAAGCAGTTAATGCTGCTGTTCACGCTCGAGCTCCAAATGTACCTAACCCATACACAATCCTCACACAAGTTCCATCTGATGCCACCTGGTTTTATGTGGTGGACCTGTCGAACGCTTTCTTTAGTTTCCCGGTTCATCCAGACTCCCAGTACTGGTTTGCATTCAATGGTAGAGGGTACACTTTCACTCGTTTTTTTCAGGGCTATTGTGAGAGTCCAACCATTTACTACATGGCTCTTCATGACTCCCTTGAGTTGACTCCAGGTACTGCACTCTTGCAGTATGTGGATGACCTCATGGTGGCTGCTTCATCTCAAGCTCAATGTAAGGCTAATACTCTCTTGAAACATCTGGCTGCAGAAGGTCACAAAGCCAGTCTCAGTAAACTGCAGTTTGTCAAACAGGAAGGGACGTTTTTGGGTCACATTGTGTCAGGAAAAGGGAAGACTTTATCTCCCAGACGCCTTGAAGCCATTGCTGAGATTCCAAAACCATTAACCACTAAACAACTGATGTCGTTTCTTGGCACATATTCTTATTGTCGCAGTTTCATTCCCAACTACTCTGGAGCTGGAGTAGCCCTTGAGAGACTTTCTCTACAGACCTGGCTCCACCCCCTACTCTCCCCTCAAGTGGACACCGGAAGCTGAGGAAGCTTTCCTTGCGTTGAATCTGTCTCTCCAGTCTCCACCTACTCTTGGTCTTCCAGACCCACAAAAACCTTTCACTCAGACTGTTTAAGAGCGTTCAGGTTGTATGACTTCCATTCTTCTGCCACCTCATGTTGACAAACTCAGGCCTATAGCCTATTTCTCCAGAAAACTCGACCCTGTAGCAGCTGGTATGCCACGCTGCTTACAAGCGGTTGCTGCAGCCGAAAAGGCTCTGTTGGCCTCACGTGACATTGTGGGGTATGCCCCACTGATTCTGATTGTTCCTCATGCAGTTACACTCATTCTATCTGAGCAGAAAACATCACATCTCTCTGCTGCTAGACATTTGAATTACTATACCTGTCTTTTCGACTAGACTAATGTCACCTTGAAGAGATGTTATGTTCTCAACCCGTCAACTTTGCTTCCTTTACCAGAGGATGGTGAACCACACAACAGTCTGGCCGAGCTGTCTCTCTCCTGCTGAGTTGGTGGCTTTGGCTGCTGCCTGTGATCTTGCTCGAGTAAATCTGTCACCATCTATACGGAGTCTAGGTATGCCTCTGGGGTTTTACATGACTTTGGTCAGCTTTGGAAACATAGGGGTTTCCTCAAGTCAGATGCTAAGCCAATTCTCAACAGCACACTTGTTGCAGATCATTTGGAGGCTATTTTGCTACCATCTACTGTTGCTGTCTGTAAATGTGTTGCTCACACAGGAAACACTGACTTTGTCTCGAGAGGAAACGCCAGGGCGGATGCTGCTGCAAAGGCTGCATCTTTGCTCCCCCCTCTTTCAGACTCAGACACAGTTGAACACACCGGCTCCTTTGTTTCTGTCCCGAATGAGCTGTCTGCGGTGCAGTCATTTGCGACTCCTGATGAGAAGCCCTTGTGGTCTGCCAGTGGGACCTCATTCTCGACAGGCATTTGGGTTGGCCCTGATGGTAAACCATGTCTTCCCAAACACTTTTCCTGCACCATGCCAAATTGACACACGGGTTAGACCAAAAAGAGGGGATGTGTACACAACTGAACACCGTTTGGTTTACAAAATGGTTTGCTGCCTATGCACAAAAACATTGCCAAGCATATGTTATTTGTGCCACACACAACGTGGGCAGGCCCATCTATTAAACAAAACAAGCAGCACACCCACCTCCCACACGACCATTTGAACACCTAATGATGGATTTTGTTGAACTTTCTGCTTCTGAGTGTAAATCACATTTTCTGGTCATGGTGAACATGTGGTCCAAATGGGTCGAAGCATTCTGATTGTCCAAACAGACAGCCTCTGTGGTGGCCAAAGCACTGCTCACTGAAAAAATTTCACGTTGGGGAATCCTATCCAGAATTTCTAGTGACAATGGCCCACATTTTGTGAACAGTGCCATCCCAGAGCTTAGTCTTGGGGCATAAATCTGAAAACACAGCGTCGGGTGGTGCTGGTGCCACCCAGCGTCGGGTGGTGCTGTTGAACGTGAGAATGGGACGCTGAAAACCAAACTGGCAAAAGGTCTCACATGGACAAAGGCTCTGCCAAAGAGGCAGGAGTAATCTCAGTCTGTTTGAAATTCTGTTTTCTACCCCACCCTTTATAGGGTTAGACAAACCTCAAGCACCTCTGTGAAAACGACATACTAACCTATTGTGCTAAACTGTCTCATCTCTCTGACATAAGAAACAGGTTGCTGCTGCTCTACCGGACCAGGCTGATAGTCCACTGCACACCCTCCAACCAGACGAATACGTGGTGGTGAAAGACTTCAGAAGGAAAAGCTGGAAACACAAGAGGTGGCAAGGCCCATTCAAGATCCTTCTCACAACACACACAGCACTGAAGGTCGCTGAGAGAACAACCTGGATCCATGTGAACTACTGCAAGAAAGTCCCAGCTCCAACTGAACCAGTGACAAGCTCCTAGAGAATCACTGAGTGTCGTGACTAAAATCTGTGACTAGCATACCTGTGACATCACGAGCGCCAGTTGGCGTACACAGTTACACTGCTCTCAACACATCTCTGCTATAGGGAGAAGACATCGAGTGCAGACAATGTTGGATGTGATGTCCACAAGAGAACACATACCATCTCTTCTATTACACACAACTATCTCACAGACACCACAAGGAAGACAATTTATTGCTGAAGTAAAAGAAAATACAATACCTGTTATGTATTAAGTCAGATTGTTATGATCCTTGTCGCAGGGCTCGTAATCACGCTAGTCAATGTATTTGTTGTTACCCGGTTAACCTATCATTTAAGTCTGATTGTTTGTCTAACTGGTATCAGTGTCTCTGATGTGGTAAGTGATTTGTGGAAACCTAGTGGTGATAACATAAACAAATCACTCCATCATACGGATCAGTTGCTCGTGGGAACTCCATACAAACTGACTAGTGAAGTTTTGAAAAACAACTGTTTCAGTCTTGATGCTTGGTTAACTGGGATACTTGTTTAATATTTTGTTGATCCTAGAGGATCAAAATGGGGGGAATGTAATGATACAATTATTACTAGCTGTGATGCTTGTTGCAAGGTAAAATAACTAATAACCATGTTTGCTTAAAATTTTGTCTGTGCAAAATCCTGTGGAACAAATGTGCTCAAAGCATGACCTTTTGACTTGTACTCATGAAACTTGGACTTTATGAACTGTTTTTGCACTTCTTCAGTACCAGGCACACCTGCTGGGAAAGCATGCATGAACATCTGAACTGTACTCCACTTAGACACCAATGTATTAGAATCCTATAAAAAACACCCTGTTCTTGTATTCTGCTCGCCATAACCTAACATTGCCTGTGCACATGTTAGCGGATGACGCCCTGCTGTATACCCAGTAAATACAGTCTTGTCGCTCATGTGAGCAGCCTAGACAGCAGTGGCAGCATCAGCATGAAACCCACCCATCTGCTGGAGAGTGGTCGATAGTGTGATAGTGTAGTGTGTCAGCTGAGATATAAATAAGCTCTTCCTGCAACCCAGCATATCAGCAAAGGAGCAGGAAGGGATGTGATTACACCTACAGGAACTGAAGCACACACACACACACACACACACACACACACACACACACACACACACACACACACACACACACACACACACACACACACACACACACACACACACACACACACACACACACACACACACACACACACACACACACACACACACACACACACACACACACACACACACACACACACACACACACACACACACACACACACACACACACACACACACACACACACACACACACACACACACGATCATCATGATATGATGCACAAGGTAATTGGTTGTAGACTTTAAGAAATTAAAGCTATTAAGAAATGTAGAAAAAAGAGTTTGGGAACAAATGAGAGAAAGGTGTTAGGAAAGAAAACAAGGATGACCGTGTAAGAGGAGGAAATAAAGGAGAGACAGAGTGCTTGACAAAGCGGGTCATACTGTATGCCAGCATAGTTTTACAGTAAATTATTCAAAAGCCTTGGCTTTTTAAATGGGAGTTGCCTTGGCCAACAGACACTCACAGGGTATTAAATCACAACCACAACATAAATTAACTATTTGCACAGTAATAGTACAACAGTAATAGTACAACATTTAAGCAAATATAGTTTTTGTCCTAATTTAATAGTGAGCAAATGAGAATTGACATACCAACTCAGGAGTGACATACCACTTCAGGAGTGACATACCACTTTAGGAGTGACATACCACTTCCGGAGTGACATACCGCTTCAGGAGAAACTGACCACCTCAGGAGAGACATACCACCTCAGGAGAAACATACCACCTCAGGAGTGACACCACTTTATGAGTGACATACCACTTCAGGAGTGACATACCACCTCAGAAGTGACATACCACTTAAGGAGTGACACACCACTTCAGGAGTGACATAACACTATAGGAGTAACATACCACATCAGGAGTGACATACCACCTCAACAGAAACATACTACCTCAGGAGAAATATACCACCTCAGGAGGGACATGCCACTTCAAGAGTGACATACCACCTCAGGAGTGACATACCACACACTTGAAGAGTGACATACTACCTCAGGAGTGACATACCACTTCAGGAGTGACATACCACTTTAGGACTAACATACCACATCAGGAGGGACATATCCCTTCAGGAGTGACATACCACTTCAGGAGTTACATACCACTTTAGTAGTGACACAACTTTAGGAGTGACACAACTTCAGGAGTGACATACCACCTCAGGAGTGACATACCACCTCAGGAGTGACATACCACTTCAGGAGTGATGTACCACTTCAGTTGTGACACCACATTAGGAGTGACACCACTTCAGGAGTGACATACCACTTTAGGAGTGACAGACCACCTCTGGAGTGACATACCACCTCAGGAAAAACATACTACCTCAGGAGAAATATACCACCTCATGAGTGACATACCACCTCATGAGGGACATACCAGTTCAGGAGTGACATACCACCTCATGAGGGACATACCAGCTCAGGAGTGACAGACTTGCACAATCTGATATCTTTCAAATATCTCCTTAAAACTACCCAGTAATCAGTACAGTGTGTTGTCTGCACCTTCTAACACTTTCATACTGCGCTTATGCTCCCAGTTTGATGCTGACTTTCTTCAAGTACATAGTATGTATCTGATGGATCAGATAGCAGACTCACCATCATCAGCTGCTGCTGCTTGAGTGACATAACTTTAGGAGTGACATACCACCTCAGAAGTGACATACCACTTCAGGAGTGACATACCACTTCAGGACTGACATACCACTTTAGAAGTGACATACCACTTTAGGAGTGGCATACCACTTCAGTAGTGACACCACTTTAGGAGTGGCATACCACTTCAGGAGTGACATACCACTTCAGGAGAAACAGACCACCTCAGGAGTGACATACCATCTCAGGAGAAACATACTACCTCAGGAGAAATATACCACCTCAGGAGGGACATGCCACTTCACGAGTGACATACCACCTCAGGAGTGACATACCACACACTTCACGAGTGACATACTACCCCAGGAGTGACATACCACTTCAGGAGTGACATACCACTTTAGGAGTAACATATCACATCAGGAGGGACATATCCCTTCAGGAGTGACATACCACCTCAGGAGTGACATACCACTTTAGGAGTGATGTACCACTTCAATTGTGACACCACATTAGGAGTGACACCACTTCAGGAGTGACATACCACTTTAGGAGTGACAGACCACCTCAGGAGTGTCATACCACCTCAGGAGAAACATACTACCTCAGGAGAAACATACTACCTCAGGAGAAATATACCACCTCAGGAGTGACAGACCACCTGAGGAGTGACATACCACCTCAGGAGAAACATACTACCTCAGGAGAAATATACCACCTCAGGAGGGACATGCCACTTCAGGAGTGACATACCACCTCATGAGGGACATACCACTTCAGGAGTGACATACCACCTCATGAGGGACATACCAGTTCAGGAGTGACATACCACCTCATGAGGGACATACCAGCTCAGGAGTGACAGACATGCACAACCTCATATCTTTCAAATCTCTCCTTAAAACTACCCAGTAATCAGTACAGTGCAGTCTGCACCTTCTAATACTTTCATACTGCGCTTATGCTCCCAGTTTGATGCTGACTTTCTTCAAGTACATTGGACGTATATGATGGATCAGATAGCAGACTCACCATCATCAGCTGCTGCTTGAGTGACATAACTTTAGGAGTGACATACCACCTCAGGAGTGACACCACTTCAGGAGTGACATACCACCTCAGAAGTGACATACCACTTCAGGAGTGACATACCACTTCAGGACTGACATACCACTTTAGAAGTGACATACCACTTCAGTAGTGACACCACTTTAGGAGTGACATACCACTTCAGGAGTGACATACCACTTAAGGAGTGACATATCACTTCAGGAGAAACAGACCACCTAGGGAGTGACATACCATCTCAGGAGAAACATACTACCTCAGGAGAAATAGACCACCTCAGGAGGGACATGCCACTTCAGGAGTGACATACCACCTCAGGAGTGACATACCACACACTTCAGGAGTGACATACTACCCCAGGAGTGACATACCACTTTAGGAGTAACATATCACATCAGGAGGGACATATCCCTTCAGGAGTGACATACCACTTCAGGAGTTACATACCACTTTAGTAGTGACACAACTTTAGGAGGGACACAACTTTAGGAGTGACATACGACTTCAGGAGTGACATACCACCTCAGGAGTGACATACCACTTTAGGAGTGATGTACCACTTCAATTGTGACACCACATTAGGAGTGACACCACTTCAGGAATGACATACCACTTTAGGAGTGACAGACCACCTCAGGAGTGACATACCACCTCAGGAGAAACATACTACCTCAGGAGAAATATACCACCTCAGGAGAAATATACCACCTCAGGAATGACATACCACCTCATGAGGGACATACCACTTCAGGAGTGACATACCACCTCATGAGGGACATACCAGCTCAGGAGTGACAGACTTGCACAATCTGATATCTTTCAAATCTCTCCTTAAAACTACCCAGTAATCAGTACAGTGTGTTGTCTGAACCTTCTAACACTTTCCTACTGCGCTTATGCTCCCAGTTTGATGCTGACTTTCTTCAAGTACATAGTATGTATATGATGGATCAGATAGCAGACTCACCATCATCAGCTGCTGCTTGAGCTTCTGGATCTCTGTCAGGTTCATCTCGTTGAAGAGGTCCGATGTCACAGCTCCCTCAGCTTTCCAACCCGGGCATTCTCCATTAGCTCTGGGCACTGACCCTGCAGCTGTCCCTGCTCCAGTCCCACCCTTGAGGTGGCCATTACACCTGACAGATCAGAGTCGAGTACACCATCTTTAAAATATAGGAGATCCACTTTGCTTTCCACATGCAAAGTATAGAAAATAAGAGAGATCTATCACCTGATTAATTAGAGTACACAAGTGCAGGCCAACACTTCATAAAATTATACGATTATCAAAGAATACGGCCTATTCACAAAATGTTCACAGCTAAATATTCAAAGATCCTAAACAAATGTGCAGACTCACTGAATGTATCTACTGACAAACAATGTGTGTGTGTCAAAGCCAGGTACATCTTCTTCTGTGCTATAGAACTCCATTGTTGTCTAAAAACTTTAAAAAACACATCAGTGAGCCACACTGTTGACATATTCTTTCAATAACATGAACAGACAGAGTGTAAAACTCTGACATGAAGGATACACACTTTACTGTCATTGTGTCTCACTCTGCAGTATAAAACTCTAACATGAAGGTAAACACTTTACTGTCATTATGTCTCCCTGTGTAGTATAAAACTCTGACCTGCAGAGTGATAAAGTAATAACTTCACACGAGAACACCACGTGAAATATAACTCATCAAATGTATTTGTAGTGTCTAGGCCCGGTTTTCAGTTTTTACAATAAAGTTTTGCACAACCAGGCCCAAATACCAAATAAATATGGAAATAAGATTAATTGCATAATATTCACAGAACTTTTCACTGTGGAATTTCAGGACATGTACATACTGTACACACAAATATTGTACTGTTTTGCAGTATTACTTTTGTACAGTTTTATTTGTGAAATGGCCAGGATTGGGAGAATTAAGTAAGCTACTTGCCAACGTGTATATATAATTTCTTTAACAGCACTTTTATTTTTGAAGTCACTGAGAAATGATATATACTTTAATTAATAAATTAAAAATGACATCTGGTCATAGATTTGCCTTTCTGTTAATGCAATCAGTTGATACCTTTTTCAAATAATAAAGTATAATTTGCCACACTGCCTTTATTAGCTCACAGAGGAATGGAGGAGATCCTGAAGCATGTGCCAAAAAAAAGAAGAAGATTTTGAATCATTATGAACTGAGAACGGATTTTGAATCGACAATTGTTTCGGAATCTTAACGTGACCCCAAGAATCGGAATCAGAACCGAATTGAATCTCGAGACACCCAAAGATTCCCACCCCTAATGTAAACATTACATTTTCTTTCCAGATAGGTTTTGTGTGTCTGGTATCCACCTCATTGGCTCTTCTGTGTTTGGGGACAGCAGAACCGTTGGGGTGGCAGTGCCGCTGGGCGGGGCAGAGGTGAAAGTCAGGTGGGCACTGCCAGTGTAGGCCACATCACACATGCTGAGGTGGTGGACCAGTTCCTTTCGCAGGTGGTTCTTCTGCTCACGCTCACTCTTCAGAGACTCCAGCGCCTCCTCCAACTGGGCGTCTGAGATGTCCTTCAATCGCAGCGCATCCTGTAACTGGCTGTTGAGGACCCCTGTCTCCTCCTCCAGGACCTTGATCTCATGCTTCAGACCTTCAAACTCCACCTAAAATCAAGGGTTGAGCAACAGATGAATCAATGGGATGAAATAAAGAGATTGGCCAGCCGATATACTGCATTGTTAAGATGAGGTTCCTAATTTATATTTAAAGTAATAAAATGTGGACTTTTAAACATCATATCTGTTTCATCTAAAGCTGTATTAAATTATTTGATATCAGATAATCATATTGATTTATTCTGTCTGACTGAAACCTGGCTGTGTCATGAATAATATGTAAGCCTAAATTAATCCACTCCTCCCAGTCATATTAATACTAGGGTATTTTGTCAAAGCCATCTACTTTGTTACTTAAAGAAGTGTCTCATGTACGAGATATAATTAATATGTCTTTATCAGTAGGTTATGTACCACAGTCTTTTAAAGTAGCTGTAATCAAACCTCTTCTCAAAAAGCCCAGTCTTGAGCCAGAGGTACTAGCCAAATATAGACCTATATCTAACCTTCCATTCCTCTCTAAGATGCTCGAGAAATTAGTCGCCAATCAGCTGTGTGACTTTTTACATAATAATTAGTTATTTGAGGACTTCCAGTCAGGATTTAGAATAAATCATACCATTGCACTTTGATTGACAGCACAAAGACGGAGAGTCCAATGATAGTCCAAAATTACATTAAAATGTACAGTTATTTGTTTAAAAAATAAAAGGACTTGGGCTCATTGGGAGCTCAGGACCCCTAAAGCTCTGATCCTATAATCGCCCCTGATTTCCTTCCTCATAAAACATTTGCAAAGCTGATTTTAATTTTGGATACTATACATTGGGCATCAGTTAAATCCATGTTTGCCAACTTGCAGCCTTTTCTTTCTTTGCACATTTCAGCTGCAAACTGTCGTTGAGCAGAAACCAGCAAAGAAATGTGTATCACGACTGTACCAATACAGTTATGCCTTAGATTACATCTAACAAAATCATCTGCATAATATGCATCATTTTGAGTATAGTTTGGCTAAATGAGCAAAGTGTTATAATAACCAGGTATGAGGTGCCTGATTGTTGTTGTGAAATAGAATTTGCAGTGCTGCTCAACACTTTTCTTTTTACATCAGCCACGGATGTTCGTGACCAGTGTTTCAGTGTAACACCGACCATAGTGTAAAGGAAATTCGCTCACTCGCTATGTCCCATTATGTCTCAATCATCCATTGTACGTTTTTAAAAGAGTTAGAACAGAGTTGCCACCACGGAAACCAAAATATTTGTCAGCTAGGGATGTCACGAGAACCGATACTTGCAATATCTTTCAATACCTTTCGATTCTAAAATAAAAAAACGATGCCTATTTTTTTGCGGCAATCAATCCACAGAAGCCACGATGCTACCCCAGTCTTCAGACAAAGGGAGGCAATACTTTCTACCGTAACGACAAGCAACGTTCAAAACGTGACTGACACAAACTGACCTCAAACAAAACTATAAAGACAGATTTTTTAATCAAAAACTAAACAAGTAGGCATTCAGGACAGCTACGGTACAGCTGATAATGCAAGGTGAGTTTTGATTCATATAAATGAACAACATCCAAGAGTTTGAACGTGTTAAAGTTTTCTTTTTTTAAGCTTTTATACTGAAATACACGTAACATGGTGTCCCGATGCTCGTGGACACATCTGCATTAATGCCTTATCTCATGTAGCATACGTGCTGTAGCTTTAACGTTAGCCTGTACCTGTAGTAACGCAGCCTCAGCTAATCAGTTAGCACGCCTCTTTACATTTCAGTCGCCTGGTCAACGAAATAGTTTTGCAAATGTTTACAAACATTTTTATGTGAATGTGTGTTTTAACATTAACAACCTGCCACCACCATGTCTGTAAAAATGACTGCATCTACTGTTAGTAATTAGGTGTGCGTGCGTGCATGCGTGTGATGGTGCTATGTGTGCTTTTTGTTGAATGTATTAATCTTAAGTTGTTGCACTACGACCAATGGTTTTACTGTGTACTGTGTGTTTAATATTTTGCAAATTCGATAATAAAGAAGTTCATGTTTAAGTAAATGAGATCTTAGATCTTCTTCTCTTTTTTTTTTACCTAGCTAGTGCGGCCAGGCTGCCGCCGAGCTGCTGCTCTCAGCGGGACGTTGCTGTGGGCTCTATTGGTGGGAGACGCGGGACAGACAAACAGCATAGACTAACCTGCGGCTAACAGCCAAAACTAAGCAGGTTCCAGCAGACAGTGTTCGGACTAAAGAAAAAGGAGCTGTGCCATGCATTGGTATGAGAAGGATCCATTTTTGGAGTACAGGCATACATGTGACATTTTTATTGAATGTGCATTGCAAATTAAAATTTCTGAATTACTAAAGGTGCAAGGATTTGTTTATTTCATGGATTTAACGAAGCTGCAGTTATTTTCTAATAGTTATTATCTAAAGTTGTGTAGGGCTAAAAAAATAAATACATGCATAAATAAACCTACCTGACTTGATATTGACATGAAAGCTTATCTGTTTTTGTTGAGACAACCTTATATTATAGACATCTGGAGACATTTTACTCCAGACTGCATTTTACGGTTTTATTTTATGGCCCTAAAGTGTACGCATTTACCTGCAGAGAAACCAGCGATAAGAAAGCTCTGAATAACTCTGGTACAGTAGGTGGCGTTATGCTCCTTAACACGTTGGTTGAATCCACTATAATTCAGAGAAGAGGAGGCAGAAGAAGCAGCTCTGAAATGAATCGGGTCAGTGAAATGAATCAGTGTTTTGCCAAAGAAAAAGGGTTCAACTATAGGACCTATGCATTGCACATTAGCCTACTATGATATGCAGGCATTTCTGTTTTGTGTGTTTGTTTTTAGCGAGAAACATCTATAATTAGAACAGGCCCAGCCGGAGTGACGTTGGCCCATCCAAAATTGAAATCCTAGTGCCGCTACTGGTGTTGGGACATTTTATTTTGGTGTAGAATAGTGGTGAAGGAACAAAAAAAGTCAACAGAACAAGTACTGACTGAAGCATTGCTTCACACATGTCTCCTGTGCAAAGGGTAACACTTCCGATATGTGCACACATTTGTGGCTCCTCCACCCAGCAACGCTAGCTGTGTTTGAAATCGTTCCCTATCATAGAAGTAGTGCATTATGTAGGGAATAGTGAGTGAGTGAATGAGGGAACGATTTCAAACACAGCATCACTGTCCGGAGGCAGGACTGAGCAGGTAATACCGTCAGCTGTCTCCTGCTGATGCAGCTTCAGAAAAACACCAGAAAATAACAAGTGCATTGGAGACGATTATTACTAAAGATTTGAACCCCCTTTTGCAGAGTAATAGCACGTACTAACCATGAATTCTGAAGCTAAAGACGCCTTGGCCAAGCAGAATATCCTTTGTTGTTTTTATAATAAACTTTTTATACCTTAAGAAGTAGTTTGGCTTTCCTTTAGACTTTTGCATTTGAAAGTGTTAAAACATGTTTTAAATACTTTTATTTATTTTATTATACAATGCATTTTTTTGTGTCTGAACGTAAAAAAATACAAACGAGAAAAGAAATGTCCAGTCGGTCGGCTGGTGGGCGGGGCTTGGTTTGTGTTGGACTATCTTGATTTAGATTGGATCAGTGCTGCCTCTCAGTCTCAGTTTGATCAGAGTTCAGAGCAGTTATTGACAGTGCAATGGACACTCCTCCACTCTCACTGGTTGTTTTAGGTCGGGTGCAGTAGAATCTAATAGATGCCATTAGGAGCACACAGAGAGGACTCTAAGAGAAGACAGAAGCAGAAGGTGGAGGTAGAGATACATGACTTTCACAGATGATCTGTCTCATTGTGCTGTCAGGATAGAACCACAGCTTCAACAAATTTGAGAAAAAACAGCTTTAACTTTGACCTCCCGAGTTACCTAACTATGGAGGAGTGGATTGAGCAGTGCCCATCTCCTAAAAATGGTCAATATAACTGTCACTGCAAGGTAAGAAGTAAGGTGGCCTAACCGAAAAAAATAGCCAATGCTAGGAGCACCTTGTCTACTGGATCCGTGGAAAAACTAAGGGTGGAATTCTTAAATATTGTTTGACATCGTTGAGTAACTGGGTTTCTTCTATTTCAGTGTCTATTGCAGTGTGTGTATGCCCATGCATGTGAATCATTTGTACCTGGTTCTGTTTGAGTGTTGACACCAGTTTCTGCAGAGAGATGTTCTCCTCCTCCAGCTCAGTGTAGTCCTGGAGCAGCCGCGACTCTCGGAACTTGTACTCCCTGATCTCCTCTCGCATCCGGCTGCGCTGCAGCTCCAACATTTCATTACTCTGCTGAGACATTTCAGGGAAACAGAGCTGGATCTGCATGCTGTTAATGGTGCAGATACCACGAGAAGATGACTCAAATCAGCATCAAAGTGTGAGTTATGCATGGCAGAAGTGTTGGAAGATAGTCTCGATGGAAAGACTTTATATATATATATATATAGTATATTCTGTATATCTGACTGTGGGAAAAACGTCACACAATCATATTTCACATAATGTTGTCTTGTTCTTTTAAAGTCAAAACTGTTGTACGTGCAGGTATCCTGCTTTAAAAGATTCAGCTCTGGAATGACATGATGTGTCTAATCCTGTAAACGTTGTACTGTACCTCCCTCAGCTCCTGCAGAACTGTGCTCAGGTGTTCATTGTCCGCCTGAGTGTTGGAGGCAGTTGCCCGGCTGTGCTTCAGTGCCGACTGGAGCTCCAGGAGGCGGTCCATGTAGTAAGCCTCCTTGGTGGCAGACTCCTGCAGCAGCGTCTCCTCATTGGTCTCCCC
Organism: Echiichthys vipera; assembly: GCF_963691815.1. Lineage (NCBI taxonomy): Eukaryota > Metazoa > Chordata > Actinopteri > Perciformes > Trachinidae > Echiichthys > Echiichthys vipera. Next base: position 26,143,613 of record NC_139845.1, read on the forward strand.
ATCTTCTGCCACCTTACGCTGGGTGGAGTAGGCATGGCCAAATGCCTGGATCATGGCAGGAGAGGAAAAGTTGTGTTATGGAATTGTCTAACATTTTTGCGCAGGTGTCTCAAACTGATCCAGTAATGGGCCGCTGTGGCTGCAGGTCTTCATTCAAACCAAGCAAGAACACACCTGACTAGACTTATTCGAACAACTGAATCGCCTTCACACAGTTGAGTTTGTTGGAGCAGGCTTGTTCTTGCTTGGTTGGAATGAAAACTTGCAGCCACAGCGGCCCTTTACTGGATTAGTTTGCGACACCTGGAATAAAGGCTCTCTGACTGGTCAGACATTATGTCCATTATAAGATACCAAAACTCAAAAGCCAACCAACACAATACTCAAGCAACTCTGCATGTCTGGAGCTTATATTTGGTACTGCATTAAAGCTATGATTTGGAATATTGGTAATTACTATTAGTAATTCATCAAGACCCACCCACTAACATCAACAAGTCTGATCCCTTTACTGCATCCTGACACCATGAGTCATGAACTTTGTTTGACAAAATTGACCGCCCATTAGTAAAGTATTACTCTGTAATAGTAATTTAGTTTTGTATTATTGATTAGTGAGCTTCGGTGTCAAACTGATCCAGTAAAGGGCCGCTGTGCAGGGGCGGGGTTAGGGCATGGCTACTTGGGCTCGATCCCCGGATGTTTTGCCAAAGCTCCGAATGTTTACAGTCTTTGGAAAAAAGCTAAACAAGGTTTATGTCAGTCTCCCTCCAATGACGTCTGTAGTAGCCTTCCTGCAGTACAGGAGTCCAATAGAGAGGCAGAGAAGAAGTCCTCCTCTCTGATTCCTGTGTTGATTCTGAGTTCATATCGAGATCTGTCCGATCTGTCAGATGGACATAGCTACACATAAAAGATGGACATTTTTTTTTCTCTGCAGTGGCGCAACGAGCACCAGCAATACCGGAACAGATGTTACAGGTCTTTTAATTTTTAGATTAACACTCGGTGTGTGAGAAGTAGACTGATAAAGTTATAGTGTTATTTTAATGTTTTATAGTGTGTTACATCTGCTGAAAAAAGAAAGTATGAAACAAAAAAGGTGTCAAAGTGATCATAAGCATTACTGTACATTAAAATAAAAATGATCTTGCAGTGCATGTAATCCTGATTGACATCTGATAAACTTCAGAGCTGAAAAACAAAAACAGGAAGTTAATTTATTCTTTTATATTTGATGCTGGCTGGCACCTCTGCTGTCTTTACTTCTCTGTTCTTCACTCCGTTCTTCTAAACTCATTTTAATTTCTTGTGTTCAGAAGTCATTTTTGCTTCACTGTTCTTGTCACTGGTGCAATCAGTTCGTTCCCATTTGTTCCTGCTCCCGTGCTCTTTTAAATATCTATGCCCCCAATTTTGACTACCCTGACTTTTTCTAAAGTCTTTAATCTTGTTGCAGAATATAATACTCATAATATAATCATTGGGGGCGACTTTAACTGCTATTCTGACCCTCAGCTGGACAGGTCTTCCAATAAAGCTGCCCCATCCTTGAAATCCGTACCAGTTCTCCATAATTTGGTGAAATTTTTTGATTTAGTTGATATTTGGAGGCTTCAGCACCCCCTGGAGAGGCAATATTCTTTCTCCTCTCCTGTACATGGTAGCTTCACCAGAATTGATCATTTCGTAGTAGACTCTAAACTCATCTTGCACATGCTCAGTTCAGTCTATCATTCGCCCCTCTCAATCCAAATTAATTTCAACCTCCATACAACTTCATACACCTGGAAATTTAATCCCGGATAAAACATTCAATTACTTTGTCTCGGCTAAGATTTCAGATTTTTTTTTGATAATTGATAACTGATCCAAAATTGATTAACAACAGATTCTTATATTTTTTCAGTAAGTTGTATACCTCCAAAGTCTTTGAACATTCCAACTCTTAATGAAGCTGCTAAGCTAGAATTGAATTCTGACCTCACACTGGAGGAAATAACAGCAATTCGTTCCTTTCCCAATGGTAAAGCTTGTGGCCCTGACGGCTTTGGAATAGAACATGTCGATAAAATTGCTCCTCTTCTTCTTCCAGTGATAAATTGTTCTGTGAAAGATGGAATTTTTCTCAGCAGTGTGTATGATGCTCATATTTGCCTTCTCTTGAAAAGACAGGGATAGCACTAATGTCGCGTCTTATCGCCCTTTGAGTCTCCTAAACATCGACCAAAAGATTGCTGCTAAAGTTCTGACTAACTGATTAAAAGAACATGTTGGCCTGTTAATCCACCCTGACCAGTCAGGTTTTATCCCAGATAGGTTCTCCTTCTCCAATACTTGCCGTTTGCTAAACATTATGTATTCACACTCCGCTGTTATCTCATTAGATGCTAAGCAAGCACTTGACCAAATAGAATGGAAATATATGTTTGCAACACTTAAATTTTTTTCGGTTTTGGCGTTAAATTCATGACTCTTTTAAAAAATGCTTAATGCTTGTCCCAAGTCCTCGGTCTTGACCAACCATGACAGGTCTCCTCCTTTCTTATTACATCGCGGAACTAGACCAGGGTGCAGTGTTAGAGTTGTTTAACCTTGTATTACAGTCAGGATGTTTTCCTAATATATGGTGCAAAGGGCTAATTTCCCCCGTTCAGAATAGTGGGTACAAATCAGACCCCAAGAACTACCGTGGCATCTGTGTCAGCAGCTGTCTATGGGAAACTATTCTGTAGCATTCTCAACACAAGAATACTAGATTTCGTTGAGGAACAGTCTATCTTCCTCCCAAAACACTGCACCATCGACCATTTTTATACACTTCACACTTTAATCAAAAAAAAAAACGGTAAAATCAATTGCGTTATTGATTTTAAGAAAGCTCTTGACTCTATCTGACACTAAGGGCTCTATTAAAGACTTTTAAACTGTGGTATAGGGGTTAAAACATATGATCTGGTTATATCAATGTATTTGGAAAGCATGCGTGCTTGTAAGCTGTCATGTTGGAGAACACCTGCTCACATACATATGTGGATCCAAAGATCGACAGGACACCAAGTGCATACTTTTTCATGTTGACATAAATGTCGGGGATAGCATTCCAAGTCTCAAACACAAGTTTGTCTGGTTTGGGGAGGTTTGTGATTCTGAGCAAGAACAGCCTTCTGACGTGAAACATCTTCAAGGTCCGCTGTCAAGTGCTTGAATTTGGACACCCACATTTCTTTGTCGGCTATGTCAGCCAGTTCCATCTCAAGATCAGGTGGACTCACCCCTGGAAATGCTGTCATATTCAACAGGGATGGATCGAGGCTTAGGGGAGTGACAGGAAAGGATTTCCTCTCTGAAAACACTGAATTGTTTCCCAAACGAAGTTTGCATTGCGATGACTGTAGAATGTAAATACTCCAAATTCATCATGTAAGCTTCTCTGAACTTTCTCAAACTGGGGAAGTGTGACAGTGTACCTTTCTGTAAATCTCTGGCAAGTAGTGTCAACTTGCGCTCAAATGCCAAAACCTCCTCCAATATGTGCAGGGCTGTGCGTCCTCTACCCTGAAGAGCTGTGTTCAGCGTGTTCAGGTGCGCTGTCATGTCTACCAAGAAGTGTAGCTTTTCCAGCCACTCTGGCTGTTCCAGCTCAGGAAATGTGAGCCCTTTGCTGCCCAGGAAGGTTTTCACTTTTTCCAGACAAACCACAAAGCGTTTCAAAACCTCGCCTCTGGATAGCCACCAGACTTTGTTGTGCAGCAGGAGATCAGAATACGTGCTTTCTAGCTCGTCCAGTAACGAACCGAACTGACGGTGATTTAAACCTTTCGCCATTATTTTGTTCACAATCTAAGACAACATTTATTACTTCTGTGCATTCTGAAGGAAATGGTTGAGCACACAGTTCCTCTTGGTGAAAGATGCAGTGAAAAGTCAGCAACTTTCTGTCCAGTGACTTCTGCAGTAAAGCCACAAAGCCCTTGTGCGCTCCTGTCATACTCGGTGCCCTGTCTGTAGCCACTGACACCAGGTGGGTGGTGTTTATTCCATTTGCTCTTAAACAATTCAAGACGTCACACAGACGTCCTCCCCCCCGTGTTTGTCCTTTTAGTGGTATCAACTCAATTATTTCTTCTTGTGGCCCAGTAGAGTTGTACAGCTGTATTGATGTCTGCACAATTTCACTCTTGTTTTCTGTGAATAGATGTTCTGAAATCTTAATGAAAGATTCTTATATATATTCTCCATCTGTGAACGGCTTCCCGTGCCTCACTATTTCCTGAGCGGCAACTAAACTAGCATATGCACTTGAATTTGCTGACTTCATCCACTTCTTGAAGTGATTTTTGCTCAGATCAGCCTTCCGTGTCAGTTCCAAAACAGCTTTTTTCTCTCAACTCTATCCGGATATTTTTGAGCAAAGGCTGCGTGTTTGTTCTGGAAATGTTCGCGACATTTGACTTTTTGTTGTTATTTAGTTTCTCATTACAAATTTACAAATTAAGCACACTGGTAAACCAGTCTCGTCAGCAGTGAAAGCAAATTAATCTGCCCACGTAGCATTGAATGTCCTGTTTTCATCAGACACTCTTCTTTTTTTTGAACGCTCCGAAGTTGGCCTACCTCGGGTCAAAAAGTTCAAGAAACTGCACACTGGCGGGTGTCGCACATTGGAAGTTGTGACGTGTATTAAGAGCGACAAAAATATTTTAAATATTGAATATTAAAATATTTTAGATGTTACAAGATCGCCATAATCTTCATAGAATTACATTTTGAAAATGAACAAACTAAAATAAAATACATTTTAATTAAATACTCATTCATAATTTTCAAAAGCTGAGACGCATCAGAGGGATCAAACAGCTGCATGCGGCTAGGTATAACGTTATTGTTATACCTACCTTGGTATAACAATAACGTCTGAGAGCTTCAAAATGGCAGTGAATGCACTAAAAGAAAAAGCTCCAAGAGCTCTATATGCAATTAAGAGAAAGTTTTTAATTGACAAATTCCAATAAAAATCTGGCTTAAAATATCCGCTAGTGTCATCCAGCCCATTGCGTGGTACGGTAGTGAAGTATGGGGTTCACTCAGTCATCAGAGATTTACCCGTTGGGACATCCAACAGAAGCTTTACACGCAGAATACTGCAGATATATTTTACATGTACACCGAAACACACCAACAAATGCATGCAGAGCAGAATTAGGCAGTTACCCACTGATAATTAAAATTCAGAAGAGAACACTCAACTTTTTTAACCAGAAAGTCCCAGAACCCCCCCCCCCCGACACACACACACTCCAAAGCCCTCCAATCCCAAGAGCTGAGCCCAGAAAAGAGTCCCCTGTGTCAGTTGGTTCTGAGGCTAACTGCCCCCTCTCAGACCCAGTCTGACCAGCCTCACATCAACACTGCTCTCCAAACACCAGTCAGAGTAAAGCAAAAGATATCACGATGTAATGAAACCTATCTGGACCATTGAGAAGAAACAACTGAAAGCCAAAGTAGATTGGACTGTTAACAGAGATTCTGAATGATCAGAATATCTGTGTACTGTCAGAGATAGAAAGCCAGAGAGACAGAAGAGACAGATCCTGACCAAGTACAGGCTCAGTGACCACAGACTGGCTATAGAAACAGGAAGACACTAAAAAACATGGCAGCGAAAAGAAAACAGAACATGTGGTCACTGTTGGACAGGTGAGGTGGAGACAGAGATTCACTTTCTCCTACAATGTACAAAATGGAATGACATAAAATATTTATTTAACAAGTTCAGCTCTGTTCTCCCAGAGTTCAAAGAGCTGAATGATCTCTTTAAACCAAAAATACTCCTTGGAGATGGAGATGGAGCACATTTAGCTGCCCAGTATATATTAACATGCCACAACCTGAGGGACAAACACACACACATTCCATTTTTTATTATTTTTCATTATAATAATTACTATTATTTTTTATTTCATTATTTAATTTACCTATGAAATGTATTGTTTTGGTTTATTGAATGTTTATGCTTTGGCAATATAGTCTTTTTGACATTCATGCCAATAAAGCTGAATGGAATTTAATTGAGAGAGACAGAGAGAGAAACACAAGTGTCCCGCTAGCCCACGGTGACAGAACACACTGGCCTCAGGACAGAACTAAGCAATGACAATAAAAAAGGGATTAATCACATGAATTCACATACACAAGAACATCCACAAACACACACTATTTTCTCCGTGTCCTGCTGCTCTTTGTTTGTCTACCCTGTGCCTTCCGTTGCTCTGTCAGCATACTAATGCAGCCGGACTGAAGATTTCCCCATAAACTGTCCCTTGCTGAATGACACTGTGGGAGTGGCTATAATATCAGAGTGGGTTTATGGTGCAGTAACTAAGGCTAGCTGAGAGTTCAGGTTTTCAAACTTATATTATCCACGTGGGAAAAGCTGATTTTGTTCTGCTTACTTAATTATTTTGCTATAGGCCTAGTCTGTCGGGGGATAATCCTGTTCCTGATCGTCTGAGCTTCTCTCCTCTCTGTCTGTATCATTCATGTCTCATCAATGCATGTTACTAATTCAACAGAAAGCGCCTGTGAGTGCTTTGGGACGGGGAAGGGGCTCCCAGCAGCGACCTCTGCTCGTTGAGGACGCGGCAGAGTGATTGGTGCATCAGAGTCCAAAACACCACAAAACTCTCCACTAACACCAGAAACAGCGGACAGATTTCTCTCTAGGATGGAGGAGGATTTGAGAAGTCTCAGGATTTCAAGGGAAACTCTCCAGTGTTTGTATTCTACACAGCGTCTCCCGTCTCTTCTTCTCTGTTGTTGGTGTATTTCTGTGGCAGTTACAGCGCCACATCCAGGCCTGGCATTTGTACTACAGCGTTTTTAGTCAGTTTCACTGGTTTCCTGTGGACGCAGATGTTTCCTGAGTTGAGTCTGAGTGGACGGAAAACTTTTTAAGAACGACAGAGAAAAAAAAAAGTTGTTGGAGTTTGGAGAGTGAGAAGTACACTCACAAGATCAACCCAGTTCAAGATTTAGTTAGCTGTTGCTACTGGTACTGTTATCTAGTGTTAAACTGTTGTAGTTGGGTTAGTTTTAATTAATTGTGTTGTGGAAATTTGTCAACGGTTTTGTATTTATTCATGTTATTTATATATTTTTAGTAAACTTTAAACTGTTTACTGTTAATCAGCCTGTGAATGTTCTCATTCGTCCAGGTCATCGTTATCCTCAAAGCAATTTCAGTCAAAAACAACTGGACTGGTTGTTTGTCTAGGAAGACGTTTCACCTCTCATCCAAGAGGCTTCATCAGTTCATGTACGCATCTGACCAGGCTGGGACTGGTCCAACTATCTGGTGTGAGATCCAGGTATTTAACCTCTCACAAGGCCGATGATGTCACTGAAACCCTTTGTGCTCCAAGTGCCCACGCCCGTCGTTAGAGTGACAGTCGGTGGTGGGCAGTTGGTTTCGACGTCGTTAGTGCTCTATTGAGTCTGAACGACAGTCGTTGGGGTCACCCGGGCCATGTGTGAACAGTTGTCCTTTGAGGTTAGATTGTTGAATCTCCTGGGAAGGGACGAAAGGGCGGCATTGTAAATTGGAGATAAGTGGTGTCTCAGACCCCCTCCTCTGTTTAGCGATGGTTTCTCCACTTTAACATAGATAGCTTCTTTTACTCCTCTTTCAAACCATCTGTCCTCTCTGTCCAAGATTTGGACGTTGCTGTCATCAAAGGAGTGGGCTTTCTCCTTGAGGTGTAAGTGGACAGCCGAGTCCAGGCCTGAGGAGTTAGCTCTCCTGTGTTGGGCCATGCGTTTATGCAGTGGTTGTTTTGTTTCTCCAATGTAAAGATCTTTGCATTCCTCGTTGCATTGGACAGCATAAACCAGGTTGCTTTTGTGGTGGTGTGGTGTTCTGTCCTTCGGATGTACTAGTCTCTGTCTGAGTGTGTTACCGGGTTTGAAATACACAGGGATGCAGTGTTTGTTGAAAATCCTCCTGAGTTTCTCCGATACCCCAGCCACATATGGGATGACTATGTTGTTTCTCCTGTTATCTTTTTCTTTCTCAACCACTTTGGTTTTCTTTCTGGAGGCAGCTGCCGTTTTAACAAAGGTCCAGCTGGGGTAGCCACAAGTTGTGAGGGCGCCTCTCAGGTGCTTGCGTTCTTCCCCTTGAGCCTGTGAGCTAGTGGGTACGTTATCAGCTCTGTGCTGCAGTGTTCTGATAACGCCAAGCTTGTGTTCCAAAGGGTGGTGAGAGTCGAAAAGTAGATATTGATCCGTGTGAGTGGGTTTTCTGTATACCCCTATGTGGAGGCTCCTGTCATTCTCCATATGGACGTCACAGTCCAAGAAGGGCAAGCTGTTGTCTTTAACTTCCTCTCTGGTGAACTTGATGTTTCTGTCCACTGAGTTGATATGTTCAGTAAAAGTTTGCACCTCTTTGGATTTGATTTTAACCCATGTGTCGTCCACATATCTGAACCAATGGCTTGGGGTTACTCCTTTAAAGGAGTTCAACGCCTTGCCCTCTACCTCCTCCATGTACAGATTTGCCACAATCGGGGACACTGGTGAACCCATGGCACAGCCGTGTTTCTGTCTGTAAAAAATGCCATTAAACTGGAAATATGTGGTATTCAGGCACAAATCCAGAAGTTGGCAAATGTGGTCTGGTTTGAGATTTGTTCGGTTTTGTAAGGAAATGTCCTGTGTGAGCCGCTCTCTTACCGTGGCCAAGGCCTCCATGGTTGGAATACAGGTGAACAAGGAAGTCACATCGTAGGACACCATGGTTTCATCTGGATCCATTTTTAGGTCTCGGACTTTGTTCACAAAGTCCATGGAGTTTTGGATGTGGCGTGGGGTGTTTCCCACCAGTGGTGCCAGAATATTGGCAACATGCTTGGCAATGTTATAAGTGACCGAGTTTATGCTGCTGACAATGGGCCTGAGCGGGGCCCCTTCTTTATGGATTTTTGGGAGTCCATATAAGCAGGGGGTTGAGTCCTGGGGGTAAAGCCTGTAATACTGTGGTTTGCTAATGACTCCTTCTTTTTGTAGTTGCTGTAGACATTCTATCACCTTCTTTTTGTAACCGCTGGTAGGGTCTCGTTTCAGAGTTTCATAAGTGTTAGAGTCACTGAGTAATGCAGAGATCTTTGCCTGATAATCAGTTGTATTGAGAACAACTGTGCATCTACCCTTGTCTGCTGGAAGGATAGTGATGCTGTGGTCTTTGCTCAGTGCCGTTACTGCTTTTCTCTCCTCAATGGTGAGGTTGGATGGGGGGACCTTAGCCTGGGATAACGCTGCTGACACTTTCAACCTTAGCTGTTCAGCCTCAGTTCCATTAAGGTTGTTTTTCTTTATAGCTGATTCCGTAGCCGTAATCAACTCCACAACGGGTACCTCTTTTGGTGTCATGGCAAAGTTCAAGCCCTTGGCTAAGACCTCCTTCTCTGGGTGGGAAAGATCTCTGTCAGACAAATTCTTAACCCATCGGTTTTGTGTTTCTTCCTTTGCTGGAAAGTCATTTTTTTTGCCTCCAAGTGAGTATTTCTGTGTTTTTGCCAGTGTCCCGGGATTGCAAATTGTGAAATTTCTTGGTTTGTCTCTCTTTGCTCTTGTTGTGCTGAGATAGTTGGGCTTTCTGGGTGAAATCCACAACTCTTTCCATGATAGAGACAGGTAGGATTGATGTGAGTTTCTGGAGTGAGAGGTCCGCTTTCTCTTTAAGCCCTTCAATGGTGAAATTGACCTGCCTTATTCGCTCACCGAGGAGTTGGTTTTGAGCCTTTTCTATGATTTTCTCCACTCTATGCCCTCTCATAGTGGAATTCAAACATAGGCTAGTTGGTGTAAGCCTTTGTTGTTTGCATCTCCGACTGAACCGTAGGTGGTTTCTGTAATCTGCAATTTTCCGAGCCAACCTTTCATGTTCCCGCACCTTTTTCAGGGTTTCCGACCCAAATTCTTGTGCAATAAGCCTGTGAATGTTCTCATTCGTCCAGGTCATCGTTATCCTCAAAGCAATTTCAGTCAAAAACAACTGGACTGGTTGTTTGTCTAGGAAGACGTTTCACCTCTCATCCAAGAGGCTTCATCAGTTCATGTACGCATCTGACCAGGCTGGGACTGGTCCAACTAACTGGTGTGGAGATCCAGGTATTTAACCTCTCACAAGGCCGATGATGTCACTGAAACCCTTTGTGCTCCAAGTGCCCACGCCCGTCGTTAGAGTGACAGTCGGTGGTGGGCAGTTGGTTTCGACGTCGTTAGTGCTCTATTGAGTCTGAACGACAGTCGTTGGGGTCACCCGGGCCATGTGTGAACAGTTGTCCTTTGAGGTTAGATTGTTGAATCTCCTGGGAAGGGACGAAAGGGCGGCATTGTAAATTGGAGATAAGTGGTGTCTCAGACCCCCTCCTCTGTTTAGCGATGGTTTCTCCACTTTAACATAGATAGCTTCTTTTACTCCTCTTTCAAACCATCTTTCCTCTCTGTCCAAGATTTGGACGTTGCTGTCATCAAAGGAGTGGGCTTTCTCCTTGAGGTGTAAGTGGACAGCCGAGTCCAGGCCTGAGGAGTTAGCTCTCCTGTGTTGGGCCATGCGTTTATGCAGTGGTTGTTTTGTTTCTCCAATGTTTACTGTTAATGTATTGTTTCATTTCTACTTTAAATTTTACTAAATAAAAAAGGCGGTCTTTAATGTTGTTTTTATCGGTATCTTCACCATTTAGGCATCTTACTTTTAAAAGTAGCATTTTAGCACCAGTATCAGAAAAAACCCATATGATAGCAAACCCTAGTTATGTGTGGATGTATATTGTACACACCCCTTGTGGCTGTGTTCTTGTGCTCGCTCTTTCTCTCTCTCTCTCCCTTTATTCCTTTTTTTCCCCAACCACTTTTTAATATTTATTTGAACTTTGGGTTATCTAATTAGACATTGTTTGTGCTGGGTGGGGAAGAGCAGCACTCATCTCATATCCAGTGATATCCAAGATTGTGTAATCCTTACAGGAAGAGTGGGACAAAATATGATAGACATTGTGGCGATTTTCAAACATGAAGTGTTGATTTTTGTCACGATATAATTAAAGTTTTGTTATTTCTTACTGTGTACGTATAAGTTAAATAAAAAGGATTTAGCATGCTTTCACATTATTATCATTTTAACACAGATGACATAATTAAAGGGTGTTGCAGATAAGCTCCAGTTTAAAACTAGGTACAGTAAGATGAGAGGGGGTCAACCCCAGGAAGTGTGTGTGCAGAGGGTGTTCAACTTGTGAACAAATTGGGAGTGATTGACATTCTAAAGCCTGAACCTCGGACTGCCTCAGCAACATTCTGAACCAATCACAACAACCATTGAACTTTATTGCTGTATAAATTCTTTGAGGGCTCTGGGCTCTTTCTGGCTCTTTGGTTGCAGCAAGAGCTTGGCTGAAATCCAGAATGACTGTGATTTCTGACCCTAGAGAGATCAGGTCAAGTAGAATATTCTTTTTATACTTTAATAAGTAGTCTGGTTTTCCTTCAGTACAGAACACGACAACATACAGCTCCAGCCATCTTGCTGCTCTCTAACTCCATCATCACTCTTTCCCTGTCCAGAAGTGCACAGTGGCCCGCCAATCTCTCCTTTCCTCCCTTCATGTTCTGTAAAATTCAGGAATTAGAAAGGGAAAAAAAAAGAGAGCTTACAAGGGTGAGCAGAAGGGATGGAGGGAATACAAACAAATGGAGTGGAGGAAGGGAACAGAAAGAGGACAGGGAGGAGGGATAATCACGTTTCATAGTACCTTCTGCCACTCCCTTGGCACAAGTCTTTTGTTCTGCTCTCATCCAATCTTTTCCCCTCTCTATGGATTACAACACCACCACCAGCGCTCTTATGACTCTATCTAGAGTTACCAGTTTACACTTAATCAGATTCATACAATTCCTGCTTTGATATCCTACACTGTTCACATTCCCTTTTTGTACTTATACCTATGTAATAATTCACTCTAATTCATATACAACCCACATAATCATGAGCCAGGACGTGCAGGACTGCATCTTAGAAAATAGTCAGGTGACGTAGTATAAAGAGTGACAGAGTCCATGTAGGGAGGAGGTTGGACTGGATGGATGGGTCAAACTAACACAGGACTGTGTGTGTTGCTAATTTACTAATTCAACTTCTTACCCGGATTTGTTAGTGCTTTGTCGTCTCGCAGGTCTCTGCTGATCGTGGTGGCGCCTACTGCCTTGGTCCTGAAGGACGCTTCCTGCTGCTATTATTACTATTACTCATAACTGTCATTAGTCTTATAAATTATAACATTTATAGTCATAAAAACATCATCAGTAATATATCTCACTGTATCACAGCTGTTATTACCACTACTCATCATTGATCATATTTACCACCATAATTAGTATCATTGTCATATTCTATCACCTTAGCTGTGCTTGTTTCTAATATTCTACTATATTAACTGCCATAACATATAAGTAATATTCACATTTCTATAGATATTATTGTAGTTACTATTGTGGTTGCTTGCATCTATGGGGCTGTCTCTCTGTCTGTCTTTGTGTCTGTCTTCGTCTCTCTGTCTGTCTGTCTGTCCTTTCTCTCTTTCTCTCTCCTTCTCTTCCTCCCCAACCGGTGCAGACCGATGTCCGTCCTCCATAGAGCTGGGTCTGACCCACGTTCCTGCCTGTTAAAGGGAGGGTTTTCAACTCCACTGTGTGCACAAGTTGGCTGTTGCTGCTCATGGGGGAATTGTTGGGGCTCTGTAAATCATAAATAAGTCATAGACTGTGGTCTTTACCTACTCCATATGTAAAGTGTCCTGAGCTAACGTTTGTTATGAATTGGCACTGTAAATAAAAATTGAATTGCCTTTTACCGAGGAGACCACTGTTCATGTCCTTATCAGTGTTGACCAACGCTGTAATGCAATGAAGTACAAATACGTTGTTACTGTACTGAATTGAAATTAGTTAATAACTTTCACTTTTACTCCACTACATGTCCTAAATAAAATATATACTTTAACTCAGTAAACGGGGTAAAGATATCGTTAACGTTACACACCTGTGTGCAAGAGAGGATTTAGGGGCGGTAGTAGCTCAGTCCATAGGTAACTGGGCTGGGAATGGAGTGTGGACTGGTGGCTGGAGAGGTGCCAGTTCATCTCCTGGGCACTGCCGAGGTGCTGTTGACTAAGGCACCAAACCCCCAACTGCTCGGGGCGCCGGTCACTGGCAGCCCCCTCGCTCTATCATCTCTCCATTGGTTGCATGTATATAGGTCCTGTCTGTGCATGTGTGTGTATTTCGGGCCTGTGTGTGCAAAATGAAAAGTAATAGAGTGAAATTGAATTTCCCCATTCGCGGGACTAATAAAGGAATTCTTCTTCTTCTTTTCGTACATTGCAGTGAATGATTCTACCTACCGGAGGAAAAGAAAAGCTCCTGATCTTGATGAATCATTTCTTATATTCCAGGTGATGTTTTCTGTTTTCTCATCTATAATCTCATTGGCCTCTGATACCACTGTCACACCAACTACATTTTTTATTTATTTATCTATTTTTACACAAAAATGAGAATTGTTTCTTCTTTTGTCTTTGTTGATGTCATCTCTATGTTTTACTCTAAATAAGCCACGATAAAGTTATAATGAAAGTTTTACTTTGAAATGTACTTAAGAACCTCTCTGGGAACTGGAGCCAGGCCCAGATGGGTTTGCCACGGAGCCCGGCCGGGCACAGCCCCGAAAAAGTGAGGTGGCACCAGCCCCCTCTCCATCCTGTGGGCCCACCACTCACAGGGGGAGCCGCTGGGGTCAGGTGCGCTGCTGCATGGGTGGCAGTTAAGGTGAGGGGCGTCGACGGACCAGACACGGGCAGCAGAGGCTGGCTCTCTGGACGTGGAATGTCCCTTCTCTGTGGGGGAAGGAGCCGGAGCTTGTGCGGGAGGTGGAACGCTACCAGTTAGATCTGGTGGGGCTTACGTCCACACACAGTCTCGGATAGGGGTTGGACCTTATTCTTCTCTGGAGTTGCCCAGGGTGTGAGGCGCCAGGGGAGTGTAGGGATACTCAAACCCCCAGGCTGAGCGCTGCGGTGTTGGAGTTTACCCCGGTGGACGAGAGGGTCGCCTCCTTACGCCTGCGGGTGATAGGGGGGGGGGACTCTGACTGTTGTTTGTGCATATGCACCGAACAGCAGTTCAGAGTATTCAGCCTTCTTGGAGACCCTGAATGGAATCATGGGGCTCCAGTAGGGGACTCCATAGTTCTGCTGGGAGATTTCAACGCCCAGGTGGGTAATGATGGAGACACCTGGAGAGGCTTGATTGGGAGGAACGGCCTCCCTGATCTAAATCCGAGAAGTGGTGTGTTATCAGACTTCTGTGCTAGTCACGGATTGTCTATAATTAACATCATGCTCATAAGTGTATAGTATTATTTGATCTGAGGCTGTATGTTTTGAAAACTCGAGTGAAGAGATGGGCAGAGCTATCAACTGATCACCATCTGGTGATGAGTTGGGTCAGGGGATGGGGGAAGATTCTGGACAGACCAGGTAAGCCCAAACGAGTAGTGCGGGTGAACTGGGAACGTCTGGAAGATGCCCCTGTCCGAGAGATATTCAACTCACACCTCCGGCGGAGCTTTTCTGGCATCCCTGTGGAGGTTGGGGGCATTGAACTGGAGTGGGCAATGTTTAAAGCTTCCATTGCTGAAGCTGCAGCAGTAAGCTGTGGCCTCAAGGTCTTAGGTGCCTCAAGGGGTAGTAACCCTCGAACACCGTAGTGGACACCGGGGGTCAGGGAAGCTGTCCGACTGAAGAAGGAGGCCTTCCGGGATATGTTATCCCAGAAGACTCCGGAGGCAGATGCAAGGTACCGACAGGCCAGAAGGGCTGTAACCTCTGCTGTGGGAGGTACTATGGGAGGTGCTGCGGGAGTATGGGGTGAGGGGGTCACTTCTGTGGGCCATCCAATATCGGTACACCCAAAGCTGAACCGGAAGGCAAAGCTCTCAATCTACCGGTCAATCTTCGTTCCTACCCTCACCTATGGTCATGAAAGCTGGGTCATGACCGAAAGAACGAGGCCGCGGGTACAAGTGGCCAAAATGGGTTTTCTCAGGAGGGTGGCTGGAGTCTCCCTTAGACATAGGGTGAGAAGGTCAGCCACCCGTGAGGAACTCAGAGTAGAGCCACTGCTCCTTTGCATTGAAAGGAGCCAGTTGAGGTGGTTCGGGCATCTAGTAAGGATGCCCCCTGGGCGCCTCCCTGGGGAGGTGTTCCAGGCACATCCAGCTGGGAGGAGGCCTCGGGGAAGACCAAGGACTAGGTGGAGAGATTATATCTCCACACTGGCCTGGGAACGCCTCGGGATCCCCTAGTTAGAGTTGGTTAATGTGGCCGGGGAAAGGGAAGTTTGAGGTCCCTTGCTTGAGCTGTTGCCCCCGGAACCCGACCCCAGATAGGCGGTTGAAGATGAGTGATGAGTGTGTACTTAAGTACATTTAACATCAGAAGATAAAAGAAGAGCCATTAGCCATCCGGCTAAGAAACCAGAATGAATTTGAAGGCATCACTCGTTTTGGTCTAGTCCACAAACTCTCCTTATATGCCGATGACCTCCTCATAATTATTTCAAACCCCACATCCTCCCTCCCCCCAGTTTGATTAATTCTGGATCCTATCGGTGTATAAGTTGAATATTCAGAAGAGTGAGTCATTTTTTGTCAACAACTTGGCGAGATCACTTCCACAATCCATATTCCCCTTTAAAACAGCTGACGAGGGGTTCAAGTATTTTGGGGGGTTTATCACTAGCTCCTTCAGAGACCTTTTTCAAAGAACATTCAGGTGCTATTGGAAAAATGCAAGTCAGAGGACGGACATCTGTCTGCACCGGTTGGGGAGGAAGAAAAAGGAGAGAACAAAGAGAGACAGATGGACAGAGAGAGACAAAGACAGACACACTTGGACTTGGTAAATGGTCTTGTACTTCTATAGCGCCTTTCTAGTCTTCTGACTACTCAAGGCGCTTTCAGACTACTTATCACATTCAACCATTCACAAAGACATTACCACAGATGGTAGTGGACATCTATATACAATCTAATCTAACTATTCACACCACATTCACACACCCATGCGCAGCACAGGGAGAAATTTGGGGTTCTGTGTCTGGCTCAAGGACACTTCAACATGTGGACCGGGGGAGCTGGGGATCGAACCACCGATCTCTCGAATGGAGGTATCAGGGAAAGTATTATCCTGTTAGAACTCTGTCGACCATCCATCAGCAGCAGACACTCAGGTTAGCTGGTCGGATCATGCAGGACCCCTCTCATGCTCTCTTCTCAGCGTTCGAGTGGCTCCCCTCAGGACGCCATCTTCGCTGTCCCTGCTGCAGGACACAGAGGAGAAGAGCAACCTTCATCCCCAGGGCTGTCCAGCTCCTCAACTCCTGACCCCTCTGACCATCCCCCTCCCCACTCTTGACAGCCTCCCCTGAACACCCCCCCCCACACACACACACACACACACACACAATACAACACAATACAACACACACAACTTCAAACTACACTTTCTAAAGAAACGACCGTGAAGTTGAATCCGTCTCAAAAATATTTGAAATGATAACTTCTCCTTGGCTCAGAATAAATTTCCACTCTTTGATTTTGCTGCTGTTGTGGTTTTTCTTCCCCATTATCTACAAAGGAGCATAATCTATGAACACCAGACATTGTCCCATTCTGTTTTTAGCCTCCATGAATGCACACGCTGCATTTTTAATCACCAATCCATTCGTCATCCCCACAAATGCATCCCCTCCCAATGCTGCTTTAAACCACACTACCTTTCTGTGAAACTTTGGTGATTTTAGGAATGAAATCTCAGTGGCCACGCCAGATCTGATAGGTTGTTGGTGAAGTTCATCAATCAGTATTTGGGGATAGACATTACTGACCAGTGGAGGGACATTCTAAAACTGGTCCACTCATCCTCGATTTGTGCCAGACACAGCCTATTACAGTGGAAGGTGCTTCATAGAGCCCATTTGACCAACGCTAAATTGGCTAAGATATACCCTAGTCAAAGGGATGCTTGTAACCACTGTAAGCAGTCCCCAGCCGATCACACACATGTTCTGGCGTGCCCGAAGCTTGCTGATCTTTGGTCCGATATATTTCAAACCCTCAAACAGGCTCTTAACACAAATTTGGAACCAAATCCCTGACTGCCCATTACTACACAACGTGTTGTGGCCTTTACCACCCTGCTCGCCAGGCATAGCATTCTCCTAAAATGGAAACACATTTCTTCACCGACTTATAATAGTTGGATATGTGAAATTTTACAATGTCTACGGTTAGAAAGGTTAAGGTTTTCACAGAGGGGATCTTTGACAGCATTCCACAAAACCTGGGACCCACGGTTGGTCTTACTGTCTTATATAGTCTTACTGTTAGTCCTGAGGATGCTTAGGACACTTCCTAGTGCTTGAAAGGAGAGACCCCCCCCCTTCCTTTATTTTAAAATTAATTAATTTTTAATTTTTTCCTTTTCTTTTTCTTGAATTACTGTATTTATTTTTTCCTTTAGCGATAGTTTTTACTCTATTTGGTTTCATTGTAACCTATTTATCTACTTATGTTGTATGTTATTCAATTATTTAGTTTGTTACTATGACCAGGTCTGACATGAGTTGTTGGGAGGGATAGTTGGATTTATGTTGGGGTTTTTTGTTTTTGTTCCTGTTTTTCACCTTAAGGCAGACACGTTGATACAATGAACAACTGTTATACTTGTTCTTGTTTGATTGTCTGCAAAATTTAATTAAAACAAATTTGCAAAAATAAAAAGTCAAAATAATATTTAGTAAAATTTGCTGAGCTTTACAGCTACTTGAAATGTTCACTTCATAAAATAAGATAATCCTTTAGTCATCCCACAAAGGGAAAATTTCCATTTGCATTTCATGTTGATAAAGTTCAAACAATAGTGCATCAAAAGTACAACACAAATGACCCAGACCTGGTGGTGGTCTGTGCTCTAACCAGACCTTTTTCTACTGATATAAACTATAATAGATATTATAAATTATTGACAGAAAATGTACATGCTATGATTATATTACCAGTCCTGACTGACTTAAAATAGATAATTTATAACTGGTGTTGTTGATCAGCATACTTGTAAACACCAGCTCATGTTCTGGTAAAGTTAATGTCTCCAGCTCATGTTCTGGTAAAGTTATTGTCTGCAGCTCATGTTCTTTTAAAGTTAATGTCTCCAGCTCATGTTCTGGTAAAGTTAATGTCTCCAGCTCATGTTCTGGTAAAGTTAGTGTGTCCAGCTCATGTTCTGGTAAAGTTAATGTGTCCAGCTCATGTTCTGGTAAAGTTAATGTCTCTTAACAATGTTATTTTTAAAATGATTTTGTTCTGCTTAATGATGCTGCTATAGTCCTAGTCTTCCGGGGGATAATCCTTTTCCTGATACTCTGAGCTTCTCTCCTTTCTGTTTGTATCATTCATGTCTCATCAATGCATGTTACTAATTTAAATTCTTCCCCGGAGTTGTTTGTGCTTTGTCGTCTCGCAGGTCTCTGCTGATCGTGGTGGTGCCTGCTGCTGTGGTCCTGCATGACGCTTCCTGCTACTATAACATTAGTCATATATACTATCACTAGTCTAATAAACTATAAAATGTTTAACCATAAAAACACCATCAGTGGTATGTCTTGCTGTATCGTAGCTGCTATTGCCACTACTCATTGATCATATTTTCCACCATGAATTATCATTGTCATATTCTATCACCTTAGCTGTGCTTCTTTCTACTATTCTGCTGTATTAACTTCCAAATACAATACAAGTCATATATCTATAACTATAGATATTTTTGTAGTTACTGTTACTCTTTGGTTGCTTGCATCTCTGGAAGTGTGTCTGTCTCTGTTTTGGTGTCTGTCCTTGTCTCTCTCTGTCCATCTGTCTGTTTTTTCTCTCTTTCTTCCTCCCCAACCGGTCAAGAGAGATATCCGTCCTCCATAGAGTTGTTGCCACCGTTCACTACGGGGGAATTGTTGGGTCTGACATCTTCCTGCTTTGCTACAGTGCGGACGCTTTTCTGCTTGCTCTCGCCTTTGCTTGCATTTTTTGCTACTATCTGCTACTATTTGCTTCTTCTCAATAAGAAACAAAGAGCAACAGCTCCTGGATACTTACAAAACCAGTGGGATTATATTTCTAAACCAGAGGCATTTTTCAATATTTTTCCGACTTCCTCAACGCTAGGCAGGGAGGCCTACCATTCAAGATAAGCCTGAGCCTGTGCTACAGTGCTAAAGGTAATCAGCAGAAGATGCCTCCCTTCTCTACGGAATATTACCACAAACTATTACAGAAGATTTTACTGTCGGAAACAAAAATTATTCGGTTAGAAGTGTATATAGAAGTAAATGGATATTGTGGAAACAATACCACTCTAGCACTGACTGAAAACAGTGGACAGGGGCATGCCAGAACCCAGCTAACTAGCAATGATGAAGCTACGAGGAAACGGGAGGTCCCTGTACAGGGTAATAAATCTACCAGCGATAATCCTCCCTGGAACACACTTGGTGCAAAGCCAAAGAGAAGACCACCTCCCTGCGTCAAGGGAGAACGGATAACTGGGAGGACCCAGCGCCCCGATATCTCTGATCTGACCGGTTGGCCTGCGCTACCATCTCCATCCAGGCATAGCGCTTCATCAACTCCACTGCCACATAGGACACAGCAGCGGACGGCTGAGAAGAGGGAAAGTACCAAGAAACCTCCCCAGCAAGCGTTCAACTAAAGAACAGGTTTGCTCCACTGTTGCCGGACAATGGATCCCCCTCTGATTGCCTGAATAACCCACCATCACCAAACAGCAGGGTAAGACCTGCTAACTTAAAACCACAGAGAAAGCTAACAAGTGGGCCTGAAAATCTGATTGTGGGTGACTTTTCTGTAAAAGATATGAAACGCAATAATAACACCAAAGTACTCTGCTTTCCGAAGGATACGTAACTGACTTGGAAAAAAGAATCCTGGAAATTGTGGCTGCACACCCAAATGTGAAAAATTTCATTCTGCACATTGGTTTTAATGACATTGAAAAACAACAATCAAGGGAGCTGAGAGAGCACTCCAATAAACTCTTTGAAACAGTAAGGGCTGTGAATGCTGTTTGTCAGCGGTCCTCTACCCCCGATCGGGAGAGGAGCAGTGAGATTCAGTCGACTTTACTCGCTGAATGAGTGGCTCTCCAGCGCTTTTCTTGCTCGTTAAATGCATTTTATTGACAATTTTAGCTTTTTCTGGGACCGCAGGCATCTTTTTAAGGCAGACGGACTTTGTCTAAATAAGCTGGGAGTAAAGCTTTTCATGACCAACATGTCTTACTTCCTCCGTCATCCATCTATCATCACTGCAAAGGACAAGAGACAAGAGGAACCAACGAAAAAGGAAGACACAACACAGCTTATCATGAACGTCGAAGGAGGACTGCCATTGCAAAAGGAGAGTGCTGACCATGAGACACCAGACACCTCCCCCACACCCCCCCAAGCCTCCATCCAGGTCTCCATCCTTCTCCATTCCTCAAGTAAGCCTTTCTCCCCCCTTCTCCCCCTTGGAGTTCCGGGAGCTACCCCCACCCAACTTCTATTTTTACCCCCATTGACCGACCTCAGCGACCCCCCCCCCCCCCCTCAGCGTCATCTCAGTGGCACCCCCTTCTCACCCCCCCCTCCCTCCACGAAGGCCTGCTTCACAAACCCAGAATCAAAGAATGTCCAAAAGCGCTACATCAATGAACATGCTAATGTACTCTTTAAGAATGCCATCTCCTCGCTACCACCTCTAAACCCATGCCATGCTGATGATCTTGTAAACAACTTTAATTCCAAAATTGTGAATATCATAGATGTCATTGCACCTGTTACAGTTAAAACGATTTCTGGTAAGCAAAAGGCACCCTGGAGAAAAGCTGCTGTTGTAACAGCCCAGAGAAGAGAGTGCAGGAAGGCTGAACGAATCTGGCGAAATACAAAACTTCATATTCACCATGACATCTATAAAGAGAGGCTCCAGGCCTACAATTTAATCTTAAAAGGTGCTAGAGAAACCGATATCATAAACAGCAACACTAATGAGGCCAAAACCCTTT
Source organism: Echiichthys vipera (assembly GCF_963691815.1). Classification (NCBI taxonomy): domain Eukaryota; kingdom Metazoa; phylum Chordata; class Actinopteri; order Perciformes; family Trachinidae; genus Echiichthys; species Echiichthys vipera. The sequence goes on from NC_139845.1 coordinate 26,164,852, forward strand.
TTGCAACTGTCGACAGACTGACCAACCCCCCAACACAATCAGCCAAACTCCATTCCACACAGAAATGCAATGAGTTTTCATTCTTTTATACTGATAAAATTTAAGGCATGAGACGTGCCATCAATATCTCAAACAAAAAAGTTGGGTCACCACCCCGTTTAGGCCAAAATAACACAGCAATGATGGCAAGCTTTAATGCCATAGACATAAACTCTAGTGGAAACAGTGAAAGATCTAAAGCCAACCACCTGCTGTCTTGATGCTTTACCTACCAACTTCTTTAAGAATGTTTTTGACTGCCCTTCAACAGACGTATTGCAAATAGTTAATAAATCTATTCGATCGGGCAATTTCGCAAAGGCCTTCAAAACTGCAATCATTAAACATCTTCTAAAAAAGCGGAGCCTAGATGCCTCTATTATCAACAACTACAGACCAATTCCAAATGTACCATTCATAAGTAAAAGAAATTGTACTCCAACAACTAAATCACTTCTTGGCTTCTACTGGCTGCCACAACAACCTCCAGTCAGGATTTCAACCTCTTCATAGCACCGAGACGGCCCTTATTAAAGTTATAAATGACATCCGTCTTAACACAGACTCTGGCAAAACTTCAGTATTAATGCTATTGGACCTCAGTGCTGCATTTGACACTGTCGACCACTCAATACTTTTGGACAGGTTGGAAAACTGGGTGGGGCTCTCAGGCACAGACTTAAACTGGTTCAAGTCATATCTACAAGATAGGAACTATTTTGTTTCCATTGGCGACTTTGTATCAGAACAAACCAACGCAACGTGTGGAGTCCCCCAAGGTTCAATCTTGGGGCCGTCTTTATTTAACATCTATATGCTCCCACTAGGACAAATCATGCAAAATAATAACATTGACCACCATTGCTATGCCGATGACACCCAAATCTATGCAGCGCTATCACCAAATGACTATCGCCCATAGATCTTCTGTGCCAGCGGATTGAGCAAGTCAAACACTGGATGTGCCAAAATTTCCTTCAACTAAATGAGGATAAAACTGAGAATTGTTTTTGGTGCTAAGAAAGAAAGGTTTAAAGTCATCCAACACCTTCAATCACTGTCTCTGAAAACCTCAAATAAAGCCAGAAATCTTGGGGTTATTATGGATTCTGATTTACATTTCGACAGTCACATCAAATCAGTAACAAAATCGGCCTACTATCACCTTAAAAATGTAACAAGACTTAGAGGGCTCATGTCAGCTCAAGACCTAGAAAAACTTGTCCATGCCTTTATTACCAGTAGGCTAGACTACTGTAATGTCTCCTTGCAGGTCTTCCCAAAAAAACTGTGAGGCAGCTACAGCTTGTTCAGAACACTGCTGCTAGAGTTCTAACAAAGACCAAAAAATGTGAGCACACACACCAATTCTTAAATCATTACACTGGCTTCCTGTACGTCAGAGAATTGATTTCAAAATCCTCCTGCTCACATATAAATCACTACATGGTCTAGGGCCGAAGTATATCACTGATATTCTCCCACTACATAAGCCTTCTAGATCACTAAGATCCTCTGAGGCCAATCTGTTAGTGATTCGCAGAGTAAACTCAAATCAAGGGAAAGCATCTTTCAGTCATTATGCAACAAACAGCTGGAATAAACTTCCTGAAGATGTAAGACTTTCACCCACTCTGACCACTTTTAAAACTAGACTGAAAACTTTTATGTTCACCTTAGCTTTCTGCTAAATCTTTGCACTTTTAACGTCCACACTGTTTTTTTTTATTGTCTATGTTTTTATTCTCTGTCTTTCTGTAATGCATTTTAATTCATGACATGTTGTGCTGTGAAGCACTTTGAGTCTGCCTTGTGTATGAAAAGTGCTATACAAATAAAGTTGCCTTGCCTTGCCTATGTAAATCATAAATAAGTCACAGTGTGGTCTTTACCTACTCTGTAAAGTGTCCTGAGATAACTTTTGTTATGATTTGGCACTGTAAATAAAATTGAATTAAAATGAATTGAACTTATAAGTATTGAGAAAAGATACAGCAAATTTTGGAGCTATATTAAAAAGAGTGACCCTGCCTGTTACCATTATAAAGCTCTCGCCAACCCAGCCAACAGGTCCTGAGGCTGGCTGACCTTTCATCTTCTGACATCACAAACCCCAGGCAGCCTCAGAGCAGTTACACTTTCACTCCGAAGATCAGACCCAAGCAACTTATAACTAAAGAAAATGAAAAATCTGCCACTTATTGGAACGATACAACATACTGACAACAAAAACAAGAAACATATTTGTTTCTAAATAGACAGTAAACTGACAGCTGTTACACTGGAAACACACCATTGACAATTATATCTAATATGGGGGACAGGCAGGAGCATATAAATAGCAGATAAATAGTATTTCAAAAGAATGATGAGCCGCTCTCAGAAAATTCCCATGACCATTGCAATTCAATCTTGCTTGGTTACAACTTCTAAACAGCACAGTGTGAGAGACAAGAAGGTGTCAGTGATGTCAACCTCTCTTAATATTAAAGTGTAATTCTGGCGTAAAATCATCCCATGGTCTTTTTCTGCACTTACATTAATCAAATAAGCCATCGAAACAGTAACAACGTGTAAGGCTGTAACAACTATTAACGGAGAGATCCCGGAGAGTTGCTAACAGTCGGACGTGGCTAACACTGATTAGCTTGGGGCAGTACAGTGAAGGCATTCAAATAAATAACAGCAAGCCTCTGCAGTAGCATGACAAGAGTGCCTACATATAAAAGTAAGCGCCAACAACATAGTTAGTGAAGTGTTTTAAAGACTTACCTACTGGCCCCTGTACTAGCTCCTCACATAGTAAAGACCATTCAAGTGGATTACCAAAGTCAATCCAAAAGGAAGGAGCCCATTGATGATCAATTCCGGGAAAACACAAACTTTGCGGTTCGTGTCAGTTTGGTGAAACATAAGTTAATAATAAATGTAAAAGGTTTGGAAAAGCCCCAGACAGTGAATTTCCCCGCAGCACCATAATGTCACGCAAAGGGGGTGGGGGCATGTGTTGAAGGGGCTACAGGTAAGAGCAGCATCAGACATTGGTGTGTTTTAGCATTTTTTGGTGTCCCTGTGGGTACTGTGAGCCCATGGGCACCGAAGAAGAATGTTTATGCTGCCAACAGAGTGACATTTTTCTCCGTGGCCTGGATTCATTGAATACTGCGACACGCTGTGTGACTGCTCTGGAGGATTCCCCATCCCTCATCAACCACATCGTACTGGACACTGTTTTCCATGTCCCCAGACAGTGTTAGCCGCAGCCGGCTGTTAGCGACTCTCCGGGAAATATCCGGTAAAAAAATGTCTAGAAGGCTTATTTGATGTATTTGCCTAAAGAAAACTTGGGGTGATTTTACACCTGAATTGCACTTTAAGGGAAAGTGTAGACTATTATGACTTACGTTTTGAACAGATAAAAATGGACTTCTAAACTAGAAACATTCATGTCACTTGTTTTTTTATTGCTGATATCACAGATTGTATCACATTTTGCCTACATCATCCCAGATTTATTTTTTCACTGTTGGCTATATAAGAAAAAGTAAAGGCTAACATAGAGGCTAAGTAATAAAACGCATCAAAAAAATACCATAATTTTAATAAAAATAGAATTACCAAAACACTAAACTTTTCTACAACTCTGCAGTGGATTGTGAGGGCATTCAAATTATAATGCATTCATAATGCTTCATGACAACACTCATAAACACACATAATACCTCATAATGCACCATATCAACAGCCATAAAACATTATAGGTGTGACTTATAAAGGTTTACAAATAAGTCCAAGTGTCTTCTGGATGCTCTTGACTAGTTATAAACTAGAGGTTGACTGATTACATTATGACTGCCTAACTCATCTCCACACACACCTCAACAGTCAGCTGTAGTCAGGACTCACAATGTGCTGTAATAGTCATTGTATCATTATATGTGTTCAGTAAAGTAAAGTACATACATTAACCTAAATGTGTTATATGCCAACATGCATTTTCATGCCAATTACAGTTATTTACTGTTTTGGATCTACTCCTTCTAAAGCTGTTGAATCTCTGCATTAAGCTACTGATGTGGTCCAGCACACACTCCTGCAGCTAAAACTAGTCCTCAACGCTGACAAGACTAAACTAATGCTGTTCAACAATAATAAAGTCCCTCAAACTGTCCCCACAATGTCCACTCTTAAGGGAAATGTCACAGAGGTGGTTCATACATACAATTACCTCAGTGTTTTGCTTGATGACTCCCTCACCTCCAAGCCCCATATTGACAATCTTGTGAAGAAACTCAAACTTAAATCGGGTTTCTCCTACCTAAATAAATGTTGTTTCTCTTTTGAGGTGAAAAAGCCGCTTGTCACTGCAACCTTTTTATCCATTTTAGATTATGGAGACCTGATGTATATGAACCCCTCAGCTCAAGATCTCAATCAGACTGACGCTATCTGTCAGGCTTCTCTGAGGTTTAGAACTAACTGTAGAGCCCTGACTCATCATTGTGAGTGGTATTCTCCAGTGGGACGGCCTTCTTTGTCCACCAGGAGGCTGGGACACTGGTGCACTTTTATTTACAAGGCCATGCTTGGGCTACTGCCATCCTACATCAGTAATTTAATCAGAAGTGTTGATTCTTATGGTTTGCGTTCAAATGATCAGTTGTTGCTGTCTGTTCCATTTGCCCACACAGAACTAGGAAAAAGGACTTTCGTCAACTCTGCTCCTTCTACCTGGAACATGCTGCAAAAAGACTGCAAATGAACCGATTTCTTTAAATGCTTTTAAATCCAGACAGAGCACTTGAGATGACCTCCTTTACTTGTAATTGTTTTTTATAATTTGATTTGTTGTATTTATATTGTAACTGTAATGTAACTTTTGCTGCCTCTTGGCCAGGACTCCCTCGAAAAAGAGGTTTTCAATCTCAATGGGACTTACTAAACTAAAATAAAGTTTAAATAAATTAAAAATTAAAAAATCTATAATAATGCATGCTTTATCATAAAGAGTATTGGTAATAAGTTAAGTAATGCATTATCATGAATCTATGCTTCATCATTAGAAGCATAGATGCATTGATGCATTAGATGTGGTCTTCATAGAGAATCTAAGTGTAGTCACGTAATGAGCTGGGCCTGTGTACTGTTAGTATAGCCCAAATGTGTGTTCAGGTGTCCTCTAGAAACCGAAATGTGTGTTAAAGTGTCCTCTAGCAGCCAGAATGTGTGCTAAAGTGTCCTCTAGGAGCCAAAATGTGTGTTTAACTTCCCTCTAGGAGCCAAAATGTGTGCTAAAGTGTCCTCTAGGAGCCAAAGTGTGTGCTAAAGTGCCCCCTAGTAGCCAAAATGTGTGTTAAAGTGTCCTAGGAGCTAAAATGGGTGTTAAAGTGTCCTCTAGGAGCCTAGACGTGTGGTAAAGTGCCCTCTAGGAGCCAATATGTACATTAAAGTGTCCTCTTGGTGCCAAAACGTGTGCTAAAGTGTCCTCTAGGAGCCAAAGTGATTGTTAAAGTGTCCTCTAGGAGCCAAAACGTTTGCTTAAGTGTCCTCTAGGATTCAAACATTTGCTAAAGTTTTCTCTAGGAGTCAAAACGTGTGATAAAGTGTCCTCTAGGAGCCAAAATGTGTGCTAAAGTGTCCTCTAGAAAACAAAACGTGTGCTAAAGTGCCCTCTATGAGCCAAAACGTGTGCTAAAGTGTTCTCTAGGAATCAAAATGTGTTCTAAAGTGCACTCTATGAGCCAAAACGTGTGCTTAAGTGCCCTCTAGCAGCCAAAACGTATGCTAAAGTACCCTCTTCTCAGGCGAGGACGAGCTTTATGTGCCCCCTTTTTTTCTTTTTTGCCCATTTCCTTCAAAAGATCTGTTCACGCCACTGGCCTGTGTACTGTTAGCTGTCCAGCAGGTGTAACTACAGGTAGCCTACATTCAGATCCATAGGTAAGCATGAAATAGGAAGTGATGCTCATGTAGAAGGAATATGAAGTGATACCATCTCCTGGAAAGGAGCGAATGTAACGCCAGACTGTAATTAGTAAGGAGGTTATGCTGCTTTACTTCTTAACGAGCCATACCCCTGCTGAGCCCACCTCCTGCAGCTGCTCCAGCTCCAGCCTCAGCGTTTCCTGCTCGGCCTCCAGGTCGGCGTACTGCTGCTTCAGGCTCTGGTTCTCCTCCAGAACCACCAGACCGCACTCCGCTGCCCGGATCTTCTCGCGGTTGGCCTCCGCCAGCTCACGGGTCAGGCGCTCCACCTCGGCCCGGCACTGCTCCACCGTGTCCCCGCATCCTGCTCCACCGGCAGCCATCGCTCTTCTCCCTCCCTCTGGCTTCTCCTCCCTGCGTCGGATGAGCAGAGAGCCCGGACGGAGGGAAAAACAGATGTGGCAGACAACCAAACCTCCACCGACTCCCCGCAGAAGATTCACACCGCTGCTTCAGATCTCATGTCAAAAAGAAACCAAAGAAATAAGTCACAATGTAAAACAGCCTACAACCTTAAATATGCTTGAAGCGTTGTCCTCCCTACCAGAGAAACTCTTCTGCCATGTGATGCTCTAAATGATGCAGCCGCCCATCTTCCATGGCCCGCATCCTTCTCCTCCCTCTCTTGTTTTTCTGCTTATTCACCGGCATCAGGACGCCATCTCTGCCCGCAGCCGCTCCGCTCTGTCATCCTGCTGCAGGCTCAGGGCTGGGATCCTCTGCCTCACACAGTCAAACACACAATAGGCTACCAGCAGCCCCGCCTCACTGGACTACAGACCAACTGTGCACTTTACTATTCTATCAAAAACATGTCAGCGTTTGTAATGTTTGTCCGTGTGAGACACCGCAGGCACAAACATTTTTTCTTCATGCACTGGTCACTTTTGAAATTTTGAACTATTTTTCTCCGTTATCATGTCTTCTTTCACACCAGTGGACATTTTAAATTTTTTAAATTTTGTATTATATACAATGCCAATTCATGACAAAAGTTACCTCTGTACACTTTACATACGGAGTAGGAAAAGACCACACTCATTTATGATTTACATCAGTGGCGGATCTAGAAAAAAAATGATCCACAGGCAAGGTTTGAGGTGGGTCACCAAGGCAGTTCTTTTATTCATCCCTCTTGGCAAACAGTACAGGCACATCAGTGTCACCAACCAAAAGAACCCCAGGTTGCCAAAATGGCGCCTATTTATAGGGTGTCAACCCATTAACTTGGAAGAATCCATTCCCCGGGATCCCCTGCCTAAAACATGTTTAACCCACCATTGTTTTTATTTCTGTATACACTGTGACCTATATACATCCTATTCTACATCCACTAATAGAAAATACACCAATACACTTCATATTACCTCCTCTAAAATACAATGCACACATTTACCATCCCCACACCAATTTACACTTGGCTGCCCCCGGAACTATATAAGCGGCGTCCGTTTCCTGGGGAAGCCTTTTGCCTGCACACCCTGAAGACAACAGACTGGTGAGTACACAACACTCTTTATTTATTCCCCACACACTTATGGAGCAACACATTGCCCATTATTTGCTTCTCAATTAAGCAACTAACACATTTCATCTGCACATTTAACCCCATGTCCCTCTGCTCCAGGTTGAACTGCGCAGCCCACACAGCAAACCCCAAGACCCAACAAAGAACAAACATGGCGACAAACATTCAATACATATGGTAAACATTTCAATACAAATGTACAAAAAGCAATGTGTTAAAATGTATTGTGCAAATCTCCAATAAAGTGCTGTTGCTCTTCTTAAAGTGTCTGTGCAATTATTAAAGTGCATCTGTAATCACTCTAAAGTGCGTGGTGCCATGTGTGCAAAACTGGTGACTATGTGCTCTTCGTCACACGCATATTTAGTCAATGAAATGTACACCTAACTCAAATACCATGTCAAAATTTCATGTGATTAACCATAGGACCTAGGAGGACATGATACATTTGAAATCCTCCTCCTGCTGCCTCGATATTCTCCCCACAGGCCTTTTCAAAGATGTATCAAACTACATGGCCTCAAATCTCTTACAGCTTGTAAACACCTCTTCTTTCAAGTGTCTTCCCACTGGCCCTGAAAACTGCTGTTATCAAGCCTCTCTTAAAAAAGAACAGTTTAGACACTTCACTAAAGAACAATTATAGACAAATATCAAACCTCCCATTCCTCAGCAAAATCATTGAAAAAGCTATTTTTAAGCAGCTGAACAACTTCATGGTAATGAACAGCTGTTGTGATGTCTTCCAGTCAGGTTTTAGACCACACCACAGCACCGAGATGGCTCTTAAGGTCTTCAATGACATCTATTTAAACACGGACAATGGTAAAATCTCAGTCTTGGTATTACTGGATCTCAGTGCTGCATTTGATACAGTAGATCACAACATATTACTAGGCTGTCTGGAAAACCGGATGGGACTTCCTGGCACAGCATTAAAATGGTTTGAATCCTACTTGAAGGAAAGGGACTACTTTGTCTATAGGTAAATACACATCTGAGCGGGTGAAAATGACATTTGGCGTTCCCCAAGGCTCCATTCTGAGGCCTCTTCCATTTAATATCTACTTGCTGCCACTGGCTCAGCTCATGAAACCTGTGGAAAATGTTACGACAGCTATGCAGATGAGACACAAATCTACATAACTATATCACCAGGCCATTATAGTCCAATACAAGCACTGAGCAGGTCAAGTAGTCAAGGTTGAATTTTGTTTGAGCAAAATGGTAGGCTTATACATTGTGCTGCCAACATTTCAATAAGGCAAGCAATATCAAATGTCAGGATTCTCTTCCGTCATCTTAATTGCTGAAAAATTCTGAATTTAGTTTTGTAAGGTTAAGTATAATGCCACCTTTATACTCAAACTATAGAGGATGCATTACATATGTATTACCTTATTCAAATTGAAATGAGTGACCATTTTAAAGGGTTCACACAAAGGCCTCTGTTCTGGCTAATTCAGAGTTGTTTATGATCAAAATTATACTACTACTAGTAACTCCAATTAAAGTTACTTTTGGGTCCAATAACTTTTACACTGAATGTTAAGTCTGTGTTTTAGCAAAAAAAGGGTATGTGTCCAAAAACACGCACTGAGTAGGAGTTCCATGACATAGGCTTAACCCTTACAGTAATCTCACAAAATCATGTATTCCATAAAGCAATCATGTCAATTTAGAAAAGTCCAATTGATTCATCGACCCAGACACCCCAAACACAGGGTTAGACACTAAGATTACTTGGCTAGGTCAGATAATGGAGTTAGGATATTTTAAGGACTACCTGCCCAACTTGGATGCCATCTTGAAAACTACACTTTTCTAGTGGTCTGACTTTGGTAAACTTTTAGTATGTTATTAAGGACACCTAATACTACAATAAGAGCTGAGAAATCTTTTGTTGAATTGTTTTAGGGTTGTAGCCACTGATACATGTTCCAAGCTAACTCGCTAGCTTAAGTACCTATTTTTGCTATCTTGCTAATTTGCTTTTCCGCTAAGGCCCATGATTGCTTTTGCCTTTAGCCTTTATGATATTCATAGCATATTTTATTCATAACAGGTGAAATAAAATATTTAGGCAAACCTTGACGGACAGTCCACTTCAATGCTTGTCCCAGGAAGCAAATGCTAGGTAGCTCATTTGCTAGATAACTCGATGGCTAGCCAGATTGTGGTGGGGCAGTAAAAAGAACTGAAAGAGTGTCTAACTGGATTGTTATTAATTTTATGTTAATTTACATTTGTGTATTTAGTTTACATTTTTTAAATATTTTAAGATTTTTTTTAGTTATTTTAACAAAGAAAATTAATTTTTGATGGTCTAATATACACATTTGTTTAACACATACCCACCAACATATCCAACAAATTGTGTGCTTCTATCACAAAATGAACAATTCTTGTCATTTATTGAGCTTATCCGCCCCACAGGGATGCACAGTATTATCATGTATTCATTCTATGAATACATGATAATACGCTTTTGAGGTGGCCCAATATCCAGATTTTTTTGAAACATATTCACCAACACATCCACCAAATTCCATGCTTTTATCACGAAGTGAACATTTGGTGTGTAAAATATTGAGCTAATCCGCCGCACTCTACTAAAACCTCAGTATCAGAAATCAGTATCCCCAGTTTTTGCTTTCCTTTTCATTGTTCTGCTCTCTCCAGCTGCTCTTGCCTGCAATAGTCAAGATGTGAAAATTTTATCCTTGTATTACGTTACACTGTAGGGCCATGTAGCTAATAAGTATGACAACTATAAAATCAGAAAAGCTTTATCACACAACAGTTATGTTTAGACTAATCAATGCTGTTGTATTGGTTGTTTTCCCAGTTTGACAGTAAAGGATGTCACCTGGTTTCATTTGTGCAGCGTCATTGCTGTTATATGTGACAGTAAGTGATTTTATAGCACTCATTATCTCATAAAATCTAAATGATTGATCTCTTAGCCAGAACTGAGCGGTGTTGTAAAGTGAAGCACGCGAAACAGAAACCCTCTGTAAACGTTATGGAATCAAACAGACAGTTCTAATATTTTGTATGAAGCTGTTCGTGTCTTTACTAAAACCAAAACTGATCAAAGGGAAACATGCTCTCACAAATCATGAGTTAGCGATTTCACATGTGGCTAAATAACGCACACACTGTTATTGCTGTGCTGACTCACCTTTAGCAAACATGACATTCATTACAAATGTAACTTGAAGTCAAAGTGATGTGTTTAAACTTCAGCAGGGGAAACTAACTTCACCTTTAGCTCAGTCACTCCACTCCTTCCACCGCAGCAGACTCACTGTGGGAGCCGCACTGTGAACGATGCTCTGCACCTTTGATGCAGGGTCGTAGCTGAGTGGGTCAGGGGCCCAAGATTAGATTTACAATTATTCACTTTTGGACTATTTATTGTTTGTTTCAATGCTTTGAGAAGCTTGTGGACATAGTGGATGTTTGTTTAAGTACAGTTTTAAGAAACAATTCCCCCAACAATTCCCCCATGAGCAGCAATAGCAAACTTGCACACAGTGGTGTTGAAAACCTTCCCTTTAACAGGCAGGAAGGTGGAACAGACCCAGCTCTATGGACAACTCAGGGGGAAAAGTTGGGATTGATGGCTGATTCTGGAAATGTATTTAGGTTATTTTAGTTATTTGCACAATGAAACATAGCAGCAGAAACACAACAAGAAATAAGCCTGTTAATGTTCTCATTCGTCCAGGTCATCGTTATCCTCAAAGCAATAAGTTGTACAGGTGCGTCTAATAAACCCTAGATGCTTACAGAAGAAATCTCACTGCAATAAGAATTATAAGCAAATACAAAAGTCACTTGATCAAGAAAAGTAAACAATGAGCTGGTTCACAGTGCAGCTGCAGAATGTAGAATGTTGCCACCTACACATGGTGAAAACGCTTTTCGCCGGCCATTTCATTAATTTCCTATGGAGCAGGCTGTAGCGCCCAAGTAGCGGCGTGCACCGCTCAGATTTGATGGAGATTTATAAGCATCACACCAGGTTTGTGAATAGGCAGTTTATGAGCTAATGGTTGTCTTAATACTAACATTGATTTAGCCCACTACGTCTCTGTGCCCAACCTCGCGGTGAGTCCAGTGCAAAAAACTGATCATGTGAAGGCCCCTTAAGTCAGGCAGGCTGTGGCACGGTGTGACATACTGTGGTATGTTGTGGTAATGTTGCCCCGCCGTTAATGGCAGTGAGTCAAGGAAGGCATTTCTAAGCTGTCGAGCGGTTGCCACAGATTGCCACTGCGGTGCCACTACCTGCCAATGCCACTGGGAGGTGTACTGTAAGTGCAGCAGAAATGATTTTGTAACCTCGGCCTGATCTGTGCCTTGCCACAATTCTGTCTCTGAGCTCTTCAGACAGGTTCTTCAACCTCATGATTCTCATTTGCTCTGACATGCACTGTGAGCTGAAAGGTCTTATATAGACAGATGTGTGCCTTCCCTAATCAAGTCCAATCAATTTAATTAAACACAGCTGCGTAGCTTCATCTACAAATACAGTGGAGATCAAAATTAGAGAACAACTTATAAATACTTGATTTATTCTGGAATACTGTTGTTTTTTATTGTTCAGAATTTGATAGAATATCAGCTGTGCCTATACCACTGCTGTGCTAGAATGTTTTTTAAATAACCAAGGCACTTCAACAAAAACCTTTATTTTGTGAAAAAAAAACAGTGATCAAAATATAAGAGCACTTTCAGATCCCTCCCAGTTATTGGTGTTAATCTGCACCTGGTGACAGTTAACTTCATTGTTGGACACACCCTATTTATCTGCAGCTCTCCTGGTGACTTTGTAAGATACCAAGGCTTGTCGTCCACGTACAACAAGTGCACGAGAGGACAGGATTATGAGAAGACTCTCAATGGGGAATCTGGTCCAGAGTGACTTAAGTGATGAGAGGACGTTCAGTTTATTTGGGTCTGATGGAAACATTATGTTGGGCGTAGGACTGGGGAAAGACTGAACCCAAAGTGTGTAAAGAAGTCCGTTCCATTTGGAGGAGGAAGAGTCATGGTTTGGGGATGTTTTCTGCAGCAGGAGTTTGGCCTCTTGTACAGCTACATGGCAGGTGAATGCAAATGTTTATGTGAACCTCCTTCAGCAACACTGCTTAAATCTTCTCTTCTGACACAGTGGTTACTGTTCTCTAATTTCGATCACTGTTTTTTTCACAAAATAAAGGTTTTTGTTGAAGTGCCTTGGTTATTTAAAAAAACATGCTAGTACAGCAGTGGTTTAGCCAGGGCAGATATTTTATCAAATTCTGAACAGTAAAAAATAACAATATTTCAGAATAAATCAAGTATTAAGAATAGAGTATAGAAGACAGGTAGAAGGCTTTGATGAAATGAAATAGTAGAGGTTAATTTGTTAAGGTCAACTGTAGAAAAGCTGTTCTGGAACCAAAAACTCAGAGTTTACTATCTCAGGTTAAATCAACTCAGAGTTTAGGGTTAGACTTGTTTGTTGAGCCTGCTTTCTAAAACAGGTCCCGGCTGCTACCATGGAAACAGAATGTGACAGAAAGTTATTGTCATACCCATAAAAAAATATTCAAATTCAGAATAAATAAACTTTTTATGGAAATCTATCACTATAAAGTAGTAGGTTATTAAAGAAATGTATATATATATCCACAGTGTTTTTTTCATTTTCATTTTATAGTAATATTCAAAGCAATATCTTACAACAGGATTACTGTTTAATCCTATCCTGACAAAAACATTTATGGGCCGTTTCGTTGAAACACAGGAGTCGAAGACAAATACAGGTGCGGGTGAAATAAAAGTGTGAGGAGGTGGTATGGATTTCCTGCAGGGGGCAGCAGTACACTGGAGGTGAGTTTAACCCACACAGGCTATGCTTTAACCTGACACCAAAGCACAAGGAGAAGGCGCTGTCCGGCCTCCAAAATAAAAGTATGAGAAGTTTTTTGAAATTGCATTATATATTCACAATTAAAGCTTGGATTAACAAAAAAAGAAAGACAATATATTATAAAACACTATACACATCACAATGTGTAAAAGGTGTACAAGAGTCTACATAAAAACCCCACTACAAATGGCCTATTCCATCATTTTGCCACAGGATTATTACTGAAAGTAAATGAAAAGACACATGATATTAACTTGCTTTTTGTAAGTTGTAATCGTTAAAAACATTGCCTTCCAATATGCAAAGAGCCTTTATGGAGACTCAAAGTGTTAAATAAACAAAACATTATGAAATAAATGACTACTACGGACTATATATATATATATATATATATATATATATATATATATATATATATATATATATATATTTGCTTATTCAGACCAAAGCAACAACCAAATGGGCCTGTGAATGTTCTCATTTGTCCAGGTCATCGTTATCATCAGTCAAAAGCAACTGGACTTGGTTATTTGTCTAGGAAGATGTTTCACCTCTCATCCAAGAGGCTTCATCAGTTCATGTACGCATCTGACCAGGACCAGGACCAGGACCAGGCTGAGACTGTTCCAACTAACTGGTGTGGAGATCCAGGTATTTAACCTCTCAAAAGGCCAATGATGTCACTGGAACCCTTTGTGCCCTGTCGTTAGAGTGGCAATCATTGGTGGGAAGTAAGTTTGGACTTCGTTAGTGCTCTATTGAGTCTTAACGACCAAATGCAGTACTTGTCTCTATGGCCTGTGACTTGTTTGCCAGGTAAAGTCAATACAGTGATGAAAAGTTTTAAAACAGTCACCTCTTTTCGAAATTTAAACAGACTTGGGGAAATGTAGCTACATGTTGAAATAAAAACAGCTGGAATTGAAAAAAATATATATTATTGTGGAAATAAGCATGATTAAATACATTTACATTATGACTGAATTGTCAACTATTAAAAAAAAGATGTATAAAGAAGGAAAGTGCAGAGAGGAAGAAGGAAGCCATAATCTCAGATCATAAAGATCATAAAGAAGATGGAAGGAAAAAGGTGTCTAGGCAAAATGTCTAAACCATATATGATAAAATAGATTTTAAAAGGATTTCACTATGTGATCGAATTTGTAGTATTAAATAAGTAATTCTTCTCACTACTCATTTTCTGACATATTTTGTTGGTTATTTTGTGTTTGATTACTGGGAAAATGATTGATGTTGTTATTCCTTTTACATGTTCGAAATAAAAAAACAAAACAAAACTAATTTTGTTTTATTTCGTGGCTATTTCATTATGTGTTTTAAGATTATATTATTTAATTTTATATTTTTTATTTAATATTGAGAACTTTTCCAATCAGTCATGAAGATTTTATTGTGAAAAACATCACAGCGGAAGTATTATCTTTTTTGGAACGCCGGCTTTATCATCGCTGCGATAGTTGAGCCGAGTTGCACGTTGCTAGTTAGTTGCAATGTTGTAGCTATTAGCACGATAGCCATTCCTTCGCTGGGAGGGAGACCCGCCGTTTAGTTTGACCAAACTACGAATTTAATTGTCACTTAACAGTCTATTTAGTATACAACTGCTGGAACAACTGAGATTACTCACCAACGTAGTAACGTTAGCTAGCTTGTTGTATTGTCACTCTTAGCCCGCTAGCTAACAAGCTAGCAGCTAGTGTTGTACCGTCTCCTTTCACAGTGCGAACAGTCTCCTGCCCGGCTGGAGGACCATGGCGATGAGACAGACTCCGCTCACCTGCTCCGGTCACACACGGCCTGTGGTGGACCTGGCCTTCAGTGGAATCACTCCCTATGGCTACTTCCTCATCAGCGCCTGCAAGGGTGAGACCAATGGGCAGTCTGTTCACGTTATGCAAATGAAAAGTCGCAAAAGGTATTGCGTTTAATGTAATAACGGTTACACCCGAATTGTTTTCAAGATATGTAGCGTTATACAGTGCAGATACATATAAATACTTTATTTATTCTGAATTTTTTTTTAATCGTTCATAATTTGACAGATTATCAGCTGTGTCTATACCGCTGCTGTACTAGAATGTTTTTTAGATAACCAAGGCACTTTAACAAAATCCCTTTACTTTGTAAGAAAGAAAAAACCCTGAAGAGTTCAACAATGTTTTTTTCTCTAGGATTAAAAAATGAATAGGAAGTGTAGAGGCCACAGCTTTGAATGACAGCACATCTGCGCCCACAGGACATCACTAGTTTCTCACACTGCTGCTTTGATCTTGTTCCATTCTGACTCAGTCTTTTCCACAGTTCACTAACTGGAGTGGGTTTCTTAGTCTTTACTTTGTCACCAAGGATTTCCTGAGATTCTCTATAGCAGGTGTCTCAAACTGATCCAGTAAAGGGCCGCTGTGGCTGCAGAACACACACCTGATCCAACAAATCCAACTGTGTGAAGGCGATTCAGTTGGTTGGATAAGTCTAGTCAGGTGTGTTCTTGCTTGATTGGAATGAATATCCCGTAAACATTTGCATTCACCCTGCCATGTAGCTGTACAATAGGCCCAACTCCTGCTGCAGAAAACATCCCCAAACCATGACACTTCTTCCTCCAAATGGAACTGACTTCTGTACACACTTTGGGTTCAGTCTTTCCCCAGTTCTATGCCCAACATAATGTTTCCATCAGACCCAAATAAATTGTACGTCCTCTCATCACTGAAGTCACTCTGGACCAGTTCTCTTCTGTCCACACAACATGCTCCTCAGCCAAGGCAGGTCTAGCCTTTTTATTATTTCTGCTGATGAGAGGTTTGGTCACTGCAGAGTTGGATTTCAGTCCAAAAAGTCTTAAATGATGAGACACAGTGCAGAGACAGATCCTTGTCCTGTTCAGCTCTGAACTGGAGACCAATTCCAGCTGCAGTGTTGAGTCTTCTCATAATCCTGTCCTCTGGTGCACTTGTTTTACGTGGACAACCGGCCTTTTTGAAGGACTTAAATGAACGTGTCCTTGTAAAGTTTCAATCTTCTTGAAATCACAGACTGTGAACGCCCAACCTCTCTCTGATGGCTGAGAGGGTCATCCCTTTGGCCTTCATCTGGACAGCCTGCTGTCTCAGGGTTTCAGTCACCTTAGAGCAGCTTGGTATCTTACAAAGTAACCAGGAGAGCTGCAGATAAATAGGGTATGTCCAACAATGAAGTAAACTGTCACCAGGTGCAGATTAACACCAATAACTGGGAGGGATCTGAATCTGTTCTCTTATTTTGATCACTGTATTTTTTTCACAAAATAAAAGTTTTTGTTGAAGTGCCTTGGTTATTTAAAAAAAACATTACAGTACAGCTGTGGTATAGGCACATCTGATATTCTATCAAATTCTCAACGGTATAAAATAACTGCATTTCAGGATAAATCAAGAATGAATACTTTTTTCTCAAATTTTGATCTCAACTGTACATCCAGGATGAAGGCTTGATACTATATAAAGTTTCTCATGCTCTCTCTCTCTCTCGCTCAAGCATGTTGCGCCCACGTTGAATTCAATTTCATCCAAAAAGCTTTGTTTGAATTGAATTAGATGGAGGTTCATAACTGCCTTTTCAACCAGCTGACAGTTTAAGTGACTTGTCATGCGGACTTTGCAAAGATTTAATTGTCTGTTGAAACAGGTGACGTGTATTACGTTCTAAGGGGCAATCCACACGAACGTGGGTATTTCTAAACTGTGTGTTTCTCTGCATGGTTTGGCCTTTCATCCACACATAACCACAGCTGTGGGCTCCTGAAACTGGAGGTTTTTTGTAGCCAAAGTCCAGGGTGAACTTTTTCTAAAAGTCCAGATTCAGCATTCAAACGGGGGTGTGGACAGGATTTTTTTTTTAACCGGGGGCCATAAAAGTTCCTGTGTTAAAAAACCACAAACCTGTGTTTGTGTGGGCTTTGCTTAAGACCAGCTGCTGGAGACTAGTGTTGTTTTTGGTGGCCTGTTTTACTTTTAGTCTAGTCCTTGTGTCAAGCTGTCATTTTAGTTTTTATTAGTTTTAGTCACGTTCATACTCTTTAGTCTAGTCAAGTTTCAGTCGACAAAAAGGCTGAGCATTTTAGTCTAGTTTTAGTTAGAATTGTCCCTGACTATTTTTGTCTAGTTTTAGTCGACGAAAACGGATGAAATTTTAGTCTAGTTTTAGTCAAAGAAAATTGTATATGAGTCTCTTTAGTAATGCAATTCTATTTAATCAATATAATAAAAGTACCTAGTAGTATAGACGAACCCAACATTTTCATTTGGCCAAACCCATTTCACAATTCAAACAAACAATCTTGTGATTTTATTGTTATCTTATAGACTCAAGAATACATCCATTCCAGACACAGTAGACTCTGATCTGAATTTAAAACATATTTCTTTTACCAACCAAATGTTAGAGGTACACACAAATACATTTAAATGAAATAAATACAATAGCATCACATGACAATGCAGGAAAAAAATGAATACATTGAATTTTCAAAAGAGAAACACGGTGCTTGGAAAAAAAGTGAAAATAAAATGTGTGTGTCTGACTTGTATAGCTTGTAAACTGAAGTCAGATTTTGCATCATAAAAACGTTTAACAGATATAACACTACAAATGGTTTGGGACCTCAGAGAGATTGGATGGGAAGCACTGCATACAGTGGAATTCGTTGACAGAAAAGCCAAAACAGACATTACTAAATTATTCCAACTACTGAACCAAAAAAACAGCAGTCTCAACAGCAGCTACATAAACTGTAACCTACTGGATGTGTTATTTTAAGACTGGCTGTCACAAACACAAAAAACCCACAATTGTCCAATACATATTTCTCTGACTATATTTTTTTTAACTAGATTTTCTTTTTGTCACTGTTGCCCGGCCCAGCCTAATGTTTGTTGTCTTGGACCTTGATGGACGACTGGCACTGAAGAACTTAAATCTACGCTGTTTTGCAGGGGTTGACTCTGGAGCCTGTGTACCCTCATTTGCGACTTTCTCATCATCGGTCAACTGCTCTTCTCGTACTGGCACTCTTTGTGGCACAAGATGAGCAATGTAGTCCTCTGCCTCTCTGACAAGATTCTGTAATTCGTTGTCATCATTTTCCAGAAGAGTTTCAGCTACACAAGGGTCCACAAAGCATGCTGCTGCAGGAAGTGGTGAGAAGTTATCAGCTGTTATGTCAAGAAACACACTAAAGCGGCTATCCATGGTGGACAGCATCTTCTGAGCCAGAGTAGCTGCATCTTTGTAGGTTGTCCCATGTGCAAGCGAGAACAGGTGGTTTTTGAGATCCAGGAGTGCTGGAACAACAAGGGAAAGTGATTTGAGTGTTGCTCTCAAGGACTTAGTGTGCTACGCAAATGGCAGAAGAAGGTCTCTCAGCATCCCAATCTTCTGCCACTCGCTAGGCTGCAGGCTATCCCAACCCATGGACTCAGCCACAGCTGTGAGGTGCTCCTTGACTTCAAGACAGCGCGACATCATAGCATAGCATAGCATAGCAACTTGACCACCTGGTGGAACAGTGTTTTACCAGAACCAGAGCACACTTCTGCAGTAGCCTCTCTGTGGCGACAGATGACTTCCTAAACTTGTTCACCAAGTGCCTCACTTTTTCCAAAAGCCTTCGGATTGGGGGTTCTTTTTGGACCATATTCACTACAAGCTGTATGGTGTGAACCACGCATGGGCTCCTCTCTATGGCTCCGTAGTCGTATCTACGTGGAAATATATTTTAAAAAAAGTTTTATATATTTATCCATTTTAGCCCTTACATTATTGAACAAAATAATATATTTCTAGTAGTTAACTTCCATGAACTTTAGTTTTGATGTATATGAAATTAGATTGTGACCAGTTTCATAAATGCTGAATGAATTAATAGCATAGACTGACCTGTCAGTGGACAGTGGTCCCCATTCTTCCATTGACTCCTTCAAAAGTGTACTAATTGACTCTGCGGTGTGAGGGTGAACCATCTCCTTCAGGTTCAGGAGCTTGTGTTCAGCCTTTTTGTCCTTTGGGTTGAAGTAACATGCGCTGACTCCTAGGAAGGATGCTGTAAGGGTGCACTCACACTGTCCATCCGTACCGTGCCCTGTGCTTTAAGGTACTTGTCCCCCCTCACTCTCCCCCCGCGGCCCAGGCCCGTTTGTACTCACACTACCTGGGCCTCGGCGAATGCTTTTTGCCTGTCTATACGTCATCACGCCATAACACGTCACACGCATTGATTGACGTCATCACGATGCGTCTTTGTTTACAAATCTTTCCATAGACCTCAGAGTTTTTGTGAGTCTTGTCCAACTGTTTTTGAATATTTTCATCTGACCAAATCTGCAGTAAACACTCCACCTCCGCATCACACCAACGTGAACCTTTCGCTGCCATTGTTTTAAATGTCGGCGCATGGTCCGTCCTTTTTTTCTATGTCCGAACAGGCGCACGGCAAGCGTACCGATTCTAGGTGCGGTACGGTTGCACTCACACTGGTCAAATGAACTTTAGCCGTGAAACGTGCTTGGGCAAATATCCAACCCTGTAGTTATTCTGCATGCTGTGGCCAGGTTGTGTTTGATATTTTCTTTCTCTTTTTTTGTACATGTTTTCAAGATTAAAATTTAAGGTTTTTACGGCACTTTAAACTTTAAGTCCATTTTGGCCATCATCGCGATGAACTCCTCATCTTTGACAATTCGTGCTGGGAGTCCTGTGCGGCCTATCCATTGCGCTATCCCCTCTTCTTTGGTTCATTGCTCTGGGGAGTTGTTGTTGTACATCCTTGTGGCAAAGAAATCCTGAGCACTAGTTGGCTTGTCCATCTTCTTGGGCTGGACTTGCTTAACTTAGGCTCTTTCTGGAATCTAGCACAGGAATAGATGTCAGGACAGATTCAGCCTTTGGAAAATCTAACTGTTGTAAATATTAAGTAGCATAAATTTTTGCTATGATTTTTATCTTAGTAAATCAACCTATTGAGTGAGTGACTCGACCGTCCATAAAAGAAAAAAAAAGTCTAGGCTACATAATGAAAACAGAAGTAGTCTAAGCAGTAGTCTCAGGATGCATGTTAATGCAAATATCTTTTGTTTACATGTATGTACGGGTCTAGAATAAGTCATTTAAAGTCATGTTGATGCCAAATTCAGTTCAGTGTGACTTTTCTGTGAATGACACAATTAGTGAAAGTATTTTGCCAACAAGGGATGCTTAGTGCACTTATAGAGTGAGTCAGTCAGGTAGGAACTAAAAATCCACTTTACACTCTTACACACGTTAACCCACGATACACTCTCTCAATAACAAATATACATACACACGCTAGTCACACACTCACACACACACACACACACACACACACACACACACACACACACACA
This sequence comes from Echiichthys vipera, assembly GCF_963691815.1. NCBI lineage: Eukaryota > Metazoa > Chordata > Actinopteri > Perciformes > Trachinidae > Echiichthys > Echiichthys vipera. The sequence goes on from NC_139845.1 coordinate 26,185,751, forward strand.
CACACACGCTAGTCGCACACGCTAGTCACACACATTAACCGTAGCCTCATGAGTTGGCATGTCGCATGAGTTTTCTAAAACAGAAAGTATCGTTACGTTAATGTCCTGACTTACCTACATTTCATCATGGAACGCCCTGAGATGTCTGAGATTTGTTTTTTCCTGTGATTTTGTGGTCGCATTTCTCACTTTCTTTTTCCACAACACATCCGTTTTCTTTTCCCCGTCTATGTAATGAAAGTCTGTCCAAATGTCATTTCTTCTTTTCTCCCAAAGATGATCCCCAGCTGGCCGGCCATCGGTCCCTTTCACGGTGCCAGACTTTGTTCTCATTGTTCTTTCTTAGTTGTCGTTAACGCTAACCCACAGCAGCTGCATCTTCTGAATCTAAATAATGCCGTGCGTGGGGATTGAGGAAGTGACGTCGCGTGGGCTTTAGAGTCCCTGTATGGACCACAAATGTAGTATGATACTCACAAATTATCTATCAATACATTTACAAATGCCATGAGGTGCTAACGGAGAGGTAAAAAATGACGGAGTATCTCCTCCGGTACAGTAGGTGGAGCTCCGCCAACACACAGCTGGACTGAATACAGCTTTTTTTCCAGTTCACGTTTGTCAAAATCATAGCGATGTTACGATACCAAAAATTCAGTGCCAGTGCCATTGCCAGTGCCATTACCAGTGAAATTACATGATTCCTGATGCCAATTCGATACCACGGTTAGAAAAAAAAAAAAAAGATTTTTGTTAAGCAGTCATATAGAATATAACAGAATTAAGATTCCTACACAGAGCATGCACCAATACACACACACACACACACACAGGTACAGGCTAACTTTAAAGCTACAGCACTTATGCTACATGAGATAAGGCATTAATGCAACAGATGTGTCCACGAGCATCCAGACACCATGTTGCGTGTATTTCAGTATGAGAGCTTAAAAAAGAAAACTTTAACTCGTTAAAACTTTTGGATGTTGTTCATTTATATGAATCAAAAATCACCTTGCATTAGCAGCTGTACCGTAGCTGTCCTTGTGAAAGTTTCTTTGTTTAGTTTTTCATCACGATGTTAAACATAACGTTACCTATCTGATCCGTCTTTATAGGTTTTTTGAGGAAATTTGTTTTGAACGTTGCTTGTTGTTGCAAGTATTTCCTCCCTTGGTCTGAAGAACACAGTAGCATCGTGGCTTCAGTGGATTGATGCTAACTCCACGGTCATCCGCCTCACACGTAAAATACTTCCATACACGATGACGTTGATTCCATATCAACGAGTCGTGCTGTAGTTCACTTTCACATGGGGTTTGTTTTGTCGTGTGGGTTCCACTTCTTCGTGACCTCTTACATCTGAATGCATGTATGACTGGAACACTCTATACTTCCCCATTAGTTCTGGAAGAGACACTTCACCGAAACTTACGGTGCCCCGGTGCCTCAAAAGAACATTGTCAGTGTTATTGTTGGATTTTTTCACATTGTTTTCAGCGCCGCTGCTTCCTGGCTTATTTTATTTCCGGGTCAAAAAGCCACTGCTGCGGGGAGGGTAGTTATAACCCACAGAGCATGCACAGACAAGAAACCCTGTTTATATGCAGGAATAATCGGGGAACTGATGGAGTTCTCTAGGTCTGTTAACCGGGGTATGAGAACCCAGATTTTCCCTGGGGTATGGTGTTTACATGGTGTTTAAGAACCGTGGTATGCCCTTAACCCGAATATAATCAGGTTTTTAAAACTGCATGTAAACCCAGTGAGTGAACAGAACAGTTAACTTTGCTGAATCAATACATAAAATCATAAAACTCAAATACAAACACAAAACCACTCAAACCATTTCAGCTTATCTTGGGTCTTTTTCTTTCCCTTTATATTCTTTTCTTCAACTATTAAGCATTTTTCATAGTTTTGCACATATTAAGCTTTCTTAATATTCTTTTCAAATATCAAGCTTTTTTCATACTTCTGCAAATATTAAGCTTTTTTCATACTTTTCTTCATATTCAGCTTTTAAATATTCTTTTCAAATATTATGTTTTTACAATATTTTTGTCTTTCAGCTTCTTAGACATTCAAGCCAGCATTCCAGTGTAGCATTGCGATTTTGGCCTCCTGGAAGCTGTCGACACAATGCTAAAATTAAATCAGACAGTATTAAAGAGAGACTGTGTGTTTGGTTTGAAACCTGTCTACTGCTGTATCAACAGGTTTTGTCCTACAATGCATAGCTAACCTTTGTATCCTCTCTGCTTTCCTTTTGTCAGATGGCAAGCCCATGTTGCGCCAGGGAGACACAGGGGACTGGATAGGAACGTTTCTGGGTCACAAAGGCGCTGTCTGGGGAGCCACTCTGAACACAGACGCCACCAAGGCAGCCACCGCTGCCGCTGACTTCACAGCGTGAGTGGAGAGTCCAGGCTGCTTATGGGGCCTACAGACTCCTGTCCAGCTATGTGGCTTGAAACAAGATGTCTAAAATAATATAAACGTTTCTTAAATTATATGATTAGATGTCTCTCTCTCAACATGTTTCCATTTGGTAAAAACATCCGATCTGACTGATCCAATCACAGGTGAACAGCTTGCAGTCTATGTGTTCATAACTAGCAGCATCTGTATTAATGGCACCTGTTTGAGGGTGTGGACTGATTCAACAAACAGTCAGACTCCAAACTCCACCATGGCCAAGACCAAAGAGCTGTCGAAGGACACCAGGAACAAAATTGTATACCTGCACCAGGCTGGGAAGAGTGAATCTACAATAGGCAAGCAGTGTGTTAATAAATGACTGTGGGAGCTATTATTATAAAATGGAAGACATACAAGACCATTGATAATCTCCCTCGATCTGGGGCTCCATGCAGGATCTCATCCCGGTGAACTACACAGGGGGACCTGGGACCAAAGTAACAAAGGTTCCCATAGGTAACACACTACGCAGACAGGGAATCAAATCCTGCAGTGCCAGACGTGTCCCCCTGCTTAAGCCAGTACACGTCCAGGCCCAGAGAGAAGAGATAAACTCAACATGTTTGGAGGAAAAAGAATGCTGAGTTGCATCCCAAGAACACCATACCTACTGTGAAGCATGGGGGTGGAAAAATGCTTTGGGGCTGTTTTTCTGCAAAGGGGACAGGACGACCGATCCGTGTTAACGACAGAATGAATGGGGCCATGCATCAGGAGATTTAGGGCGCACTCACACTGTCCTTCTGCACCGCTCCCCGGGCTTTAGGGTACTTGTCCCCCCTCCCTCTCCCCCCGCGCACAAGGCCAGTTTGTACTCACACTGCCTGGGCCTCGCGCAAATGCTTCTTGCTGTCCATCACGCCGTAACACGTCACACGCATTGATTGACGTCATCGCGATGCGTCTCTTTGTTTACAAATCTTTCCATAGACCTCGGAGATTTTGTGCGTCTTGTCCGACTGTTTTTGAATATTTTCATCGACCAAATCTGCAGTAAACACTCCACCTCCGCATCACACCAACGTGAACCTTTCGCCACCGTTGTTGTTGTTAAATGTCCGCGCATGGTCCGTCATTCTATTAACTATGTCCGAACAGGCGCACATAAATGACGTCAGAACCGCTGTAGGCATCGTGCTTGTACACGTGCGCGCGCTCGTGCTCGTACATGTGCAAACACGCTCTACAAAAGCCCACCTCTCTCAGGCGGGCCATGGACGGCCCGCTGGCAGCAGTTATGCGCGGAGCGGGTGCACTCACACTGCTCAAACGCACTAGGCTTTAGCCGAAAAACGGTTTTGGCCCGGTGCGGAAAGACCGTGTGAGTGCGCCCTTAGAGCCAAAACCTCCTTCCGTGGGTCTTCCAGCATGACAATGACCCCAAACACACCGCCCAGGCAACGAAGCAGCATTTTCACATCCTGGCGTGGCCTAGCCAGTCTCCAGACCTCAGCCCCATAGAAAATCTGGGGAGGGAGTTGAAAGTCTGTGTTGTCTGGCGACAGCCCCTAGAAATCACTGCTCTAGAGGAGATCTGCATGAGCAAAATTAGAGAACCAAAAGGATTCTATAAGAAGAAAGGACAACAGTGATCCAAACCTGCCCTGTTCTACCAGCACACTTAATTCTCTTCTCAACTGTAACAATTTAAAGTTTCTTCATATATTTTAAATATGTATCAGTTCTTTTTCAAAATCCACCTGAGCCACTCTTCACATCAGCATTTTAGATTACAATTAGATCCCCAGCACTTATGCACAAAGAAAAGGAGTCCCTTCAAAAGTTGCTTCCTGTTCCTCCCGTTATTAACTACTTCTGAAACAATCAGCACTCGTGTGATTCACTCGTTACCAGGTACCAACAGCGTGATGTTCCTTTCACCCTTCTGTATGGCTTCTTTGGTCTGTGTAGCAGCTGTTGATTATTATGGACATGCTCTGCTGCTCTGTAGAGAACATTCACAGGCTTAACAACAATAGAGCGTTACCTTTAAACCGAGGGAGGACTTTGTCACGGTAACTACCATCACTACCAAGAAGAGCCGTTTCTGTCCCCATTCTGTCCAAAAGTCGGCAGCCATTTTCCCCACGCTTGTGATTTTGACTAAGGTGAACAGGAAAATAAAGCTGTATTCCGACTATTACTGAAGGAAGAGTTACCCCCTCATTTTCCCATTCAACCCCCTCTCATGTATACGTGGGGAATTTAAATAATCTGAATATTCCCTTAACCGCGAAAGACCATTTTTGCGTTCCTGATGTGCATCGAAACGCACTGTTTTGTGGTGGTCAGATGGCTGGAAAGGTGCTGTACATGCCCATTTACTTTTTATTTTTTTCCCTACTGATTGAAGTGAATTTCCTGATGTGGGATAAATACAGGGAATTGTATCTCATTACTGGAGCCACTTGAACTGTAATCACTCTAAAGGAGTACTCTGCTTTTCAGGAAGGTGTGGGATGCAGTGAGTGGAGACGAGGTCCTCACACTGGCACACAAACACATTGTCAAGACTGTCACCTTTACTCAGGTCAGTGTAGTGTCAGGATATGGATGAGCTATTCAAATAACGTGTTCCTGTCCACATCCTGGATGCATTTGTGTTTCTGAAACGGTTCTATACTCCTGCCTCCCCTCTCAGGACAGCAACTGTCTTCTGACTGGAGGAAACGAC